>NC_052146.1:236337826-236652826 GCF_902713615.1 Scyliorhinus canicula | reverse complement strand
TTGTGGACATCCAAGATTGTGTGTGTGTGTCTTGTAGACATCCAAGATTGTGTGTGTGTGTCTGTGTCTTGTAGACATCCAAGATTGTGTGCGTGTGTGTGTGTCTTGTAGACATCCAAGATTGTGTGCGTGTGTGTGTGTCTTGTAGACATCCAAGATTGTGTGCGTGTGTGTGTGTCTTGTAGACATCCAAGATTGTGTGTGTGTGTGTGTGTGTGTGTCTTGTAGACATCCAAGATTGTGTGTGTGTGTGTGTGTCTTGTCGACATCCAAGATTGTGTGTGTGTGTGTGTCTTGTCGACATCCAAGATTGTGTGTGTGTGTGTCTTGTAGACATCCAAGATTGTGTGTGTGTGTGTGTCTTGTAGACATCCAAGATTGTGTGTGTGTGTCTTGTAGACATCATAGATTGTGTGTGTGTGTCTTGTAGACATCCAAGATTGTGTGTGTGTGTCTTGTAGACATCCAAGATTGTGTGCGTGTCTTGTAGACATCCAAGATTGTGTGTGTGTGTGTGTGTGTGTGTGTGTGTGTGTGTGTGTGTGTGTGTGTGTGTGTGTGTGTGTGTGTGTGTGTGTGTGTGTGTGGCTTGTAGACATCCAAGATTGTGTGTCTGTGTCTTGTAGACATCCAAGATTGTGTGTGTGTGTCTTGTAGACATCCAAGATTGTGTGTGTGTGTCTTGTAGACATCCAAGATTGTGTGTGTGTGTCTTGTAGACATCCAAGATTGTGTGTGTGTGTCTTGTAGACATCCAAGATTGTGTGTGTGTGTGTCTTTGTCTTGTAGACATCCAAGATTGTGTGTGTGTCTGTCTTGTAGACATCCAAGATTGTGTGTGTGTGTCTGTGTCTTGTAGACATCCAAGATTGTGTGTGTGTGTCTGTGTCTCGTAGACATCCAAGATTGTGTGTGTGTGTCTGTGTCTTGTAGACATCCAAGATTGTGTGTGTGTGTCTGTGTCTTGTAGACATCCAAGATTGTGTGTGTGTGTGTGTGTGTGTGTGTGTGTGTCTTGTAGACATCCAGGATTGTGTGTCTGTGTCTTGTAGACATCCAAGATTGTGTGTGTGTCTGTGTCTTGTAGACATCCAAGATTGTGTGTGTGTGTCTGTGTCTTGTAGACATCCAAGATTGTGTGTCTGTGTCTTGTCGACATCCAGGATTGTGTGTCTGTGTCTTGTAGACATGCAAGATTGTGTGTCTGTGTCTTGTAGACATCCAAGATTTTGTGTGTGTGTCTTGTAGACATCCAAGATTGTGTGTGTGTGTCTTGTAGACATCCAAGATTGTGTGTGTGTGTCTTGTAGACATCCAAGATTGTGTGTGTGTGTCTTGTAGACATCCAAGATTGTGTGTGTGTGTCTTGTAGACATCCAAGATTGTGTGTGTGTGTCTTGTAGACATCCAAGATTGTGTGTGTGTGTCTTGTAGACATCCAAGATTGTGTGTGTGTGTCTTGTAGACATCCAAGATTGTGTGTGTGTGTCTTGTAGACATCCAAGATTGTGTGTGTGTGTCTTGTAGACATCCAAGATTGTGTGTGTGTGTCTTGTAGACATCCAAGATTGTGTGTGTGTGTCTTGTAGACATCCAAGATTGTGTGTGTGTGTCTTGTAGACATCCAAGATTGTGTGTGTGTGTCTTGTAGACATCCAAGATTGTGTGTGTGTGTCTTGTAGACATCCAAGATTGTGTGTGTGTGTCTTGTAGACATCCAAGATTGTGTGTGTGTGTCTTGTAGACATCCAAGATTGTGTGTGTGTGTCTTGTAGACATCCAAGATTGTGTGTGTGTGTCTTGTAGACATCCAAGATTGTGTGTGTGTGTCTTGTAGACATCCAAGATTGTGTGTGTGTGTCTGTGTCTTGTAGACATCCAAGATTGTGTGTGTGTGTGTCTTGTAGACATCCAAGATTGTGTGTGTGTGTCTTGTGGACATCCAAGATTGTGTGTGTGTGTCTTGTAGACATCCAAGATTGTGTGTGTGTGTCTGTGTCTTGTAGACATCCAAGATTGTGTGCGTGTGTGTGTGTCTTGTAGACATCCAAGATTGTGTGCGTGTGTGTGTGTCTTGTAGACATCCAAGATTGTGTGCGTGTGTGTGTGTCTTGTAGACATCCAAGATTGTGTGTGTGTGTGTGTGTCTTGTAGACATCCAAGATTGTGTGTGTGTGTGTGTGTGTGTCTTGTCGACATCCAAGATTGTGTGTGTGTGTGTGTCTTGTCGACATCCAAGATTGTGTGTGTGTGTGTCTTGTCGACATCCAAGATTGTGTGTGTGTGTGTGTCTTGTAGACATCCAAGATTGTGTGTGTGTGTCTTGTAGACATCCCAGATTGTGTGTGTGTGTCTTGTAGACATCCAAGATTGTGTGTGTGTGTCTTGTAGACATCCACGATTGTGTGTGTGTGTGTCTTGTAGACATCCAATATTGTGTGTGTGTGTCTTGTGGACATCCAAGATTGTGTGTGTGTGTCTTGTAGACATCCAAGATTGTGTGTGTGTGTCTGTGTCTTGTAGACATCCAAGATTGTGTGCGTGTGTGTGTGTCTTGTAGACATCCAAGATTGTGTGCGTGTGTGTGTGTCTTGTAGACATCCAAGATTGTGTGCGTGTGTGTGTGTCTTGTAGACATCCAAGATTGTGTGTGTGTGTGTGTGTGTGTGTCTTGTAGACATCCAAGATTGTGTGTGTGTGTGTGTGTCTTGTCGACATCCAAGATTGTGTGTGTGTGTGTGTCTTGTCGACATCCAAGATTGTGTGTGTGTGTGTCTTGTAGACATCCAAGATTGTGTGTGTGTGTGTGTCTTGTAGACATCCAAGATTGTGTGTGTGTGTCTTGTAGACATCCCAGATTGTGTGTGTGTGTCTTGTAGACATCCAAGATTGTGTGTGTGTGTCTTGTAGACATCCAAGATTGTGTGCGTGTCTTGTAGACATCCAAGATTGTGTGTGTGTGTGTGTGTGTGTGTGTGTGTGTGTGTGTGTGTGTGTGTGTGTGTGTGTGTGTGTGTGGCTTGTAGACATCCAAGATTGTGTGTCTGTGTCTTGTAGACATCCAAGATTGTGTGTGTGTGTCTTGTAGACATCCAAGATTGTGTGTGTGTGTCTTGTAGACATCCAAGATTGTGTGTGTGTGTCTTGTAGACATCCAAGATTGTGTGTGTGTGTCTTGTAGACATCCAAGATTGTGTGTGTGTGTGTCTTTGTCTTGTAGACATCCAAGATTGTGTGTGTGTCTGTCTTGTAGACATCCAAGATTGTGTGTGTGTGTCTGTGTCTTGTAGACATCCAAGATTGTGTGTGTGTGTCTGTGTCTTGTAGACATCCAAGATTGTGTGTGTGTGTCTGTGTCTTGTAGACATCCAAGATTGTGTGTGTGTGTCTGTGTCTTGTAGACATCCAAGATTGTGTGTGTGTGTGTGTGTGTGTGTGTGTGTGTCTTGTAGACATCCAGGATTGTGTGTCTGTGTCTTGTAGACATCCAAGATTGTGTGTGTGTCTGTGTCTTGTAGACATCCAAGATTGTGTGTGTGTGTCTGTGTCTTGTAGACATCCAAGATTGTGTGTCTGTGTCTTGTCGACATCCAGGATTGTGTGTCTGTGTCTTGTAGACATGCAAGATTGTGTGTCTGTGTCTTGTAGACATCCAAGATTTTGTGTGTGTGTCTTGTAGACATCCAAGATTGTGTGTGTGTGTCTTGTAGACATCCAAGATTGTGTGTGTGTGTCTTGTAGACATCCAAGATTGTGTGTGTGTGTCTTGTAGACATCCAAGATTGTGTGTGTGTGTCTTGTAGACATCCAAGATTGTGTGTGTGTGTCTTGTAGACATCCAAGATTGTGTGTGTGTGTCTTGTAGACATCCAAGATTGTGTGTGTGTGTCTTGTAGACATCCAAGATTGTGTGTGTGTGTCTTGTAGACATCCAAGATTGTGTGTGTGTGTCTTGTAGACATCCAAGATTGTGTGTGTGTGTCTTGTAGACATCCAAGATTGTGTGTGTGTGTCTTGTAGACATCCAAGATTGTGTGTGTGTGTCTTGTAGACATCCAAGATTGTGTGTGTGTGTCTTGTAGACATCCAAGATTGTGTGTGTGTGTCTTGTAGACATCCAAGATTGTGTGTGTGTGTCTTGTAGACATCCAAGATTGTGTGTGTGTGTCTTGTAGACATCCAAGATTGTGTGTGTGTGTCTTGTAGACATCCAAGATTGTGTGTGTGTGTCTTGTAGACATCCAAGATTGTGTGTGTGTGTCTTGTAGACATCCAAGATTGTGTGTGTGTGTCTGTGTCTTGTAGACATCCAAGATTGTGTGTGTGTGTGTCTTGTAGACATCCAAGATTGTGTGTGTGTGTCTTGTGGACATCCAAGATTGTGTGTGTGTGTCTTGTAGACATCCAAGATTGTGTGTGTGTGTCTGTGTCTTGTAGACATCCAAGATTGTGTGCGTGTGTGTGTGTCTTGTAGACATCCAAGATTGTGTGCGTGTGTGTGTGTCTTGTAGACATCCAAGATTGTGTGCGTGTGTGTGTGTCTTGTAGACATCCAAGATTGTGTGTGTGTGTGTGTGTGTGTGTGTGTGTGTCTTGTAGACATCCAAGATTGTGTGTGTGTGTGTGTGTGTCTTGTCGACATCCAAGATTGTGTGTGTGTGTGTGTCTTGTCGACATCCAAGATTGTGTGTGTGTGTGTCTTGTCGACATCCAAGATTGTGTGTGTGTGTGTGTCTTGTAGACATCCCAGATTGTGTGTGTGTGTCTTGTAGACATCCAAGATTGTGTGTGTGTGTCTTGTAGACATCCACGATTGTGTGTGTGTGTGTCTTGTAGACATCCAATATTGTGTGTGTGTGTCTTGTGGACATCCAAGATTGTGTGTGTGTGTCTTGTAGACATCCAAGATTGTGTGTGTGTGTCTGTGTCTTGTAGACATCCAAGATTGTGTGCGTGTGTGTGTGTCTTGTAGACATCCAAGATTGTGTGCGTGTGTGTGTGTCTTGTAGACATCCAAGATTGTGTGCGTGTGTGTGTGTCTTGTAGACATCCAAGATTGTGTGTGTGTGTGTGTGTGTGTGTCTTGTAGACATCCAAGATTGTGTGTGTGTGTGTGTGTCTTGTCGACATCCAAGATTGTGTGTGTGTGTGTGTCTTGTCGACATCCAAGATTGTGTGTGTGTGTGTCTTGTAGACATCCAAGATTGTGTGTGTGTGTGTCTTGTAGACATCCAAGATTGTGTGTGTGTGTCTTGTAGACATCCCAGATTGTGTGTGTGTGTCTTGTAGACATCCAAGATTGTGTGTGTGTGTCTTGTAGACATCCACGATTGTGTGTGTGTGTCTTGTAGTCATCCAAGATTGTGTGTGTGTGTGTGTCTTGTAGACATCCAAGATTGTGTGTGTGTGTCTTGTAGACATCCAAGATTGTGTGTGTGTGTGTCTTGTAGACATCCAAGAATGTGTGTGTGTCTTGTAGACATCCAAGATTGTGTGTGTGTGTCTTGTAGACATCCAAGTTTGTGTGTGTGTGTCTTGTAGACATCCAAGATTGTGTGTGTGTGTCTTGTAGACATCCAAGATTGTGTGTGTGTGTGTGTCTTGTAGACATCCAAGATTGTGTGTGTGTCTTGTAGACATCCAAGATTGTGTGTGTGTGTGTGTGTCTTGTAGACATCCAAGATTGTGTGTGTGTGTGTGTGTGTCTTGTAGACATCCAAGATTGTGTGTGTGTGTGTGTGTCTTGTAGACATCCAAGATTGTGTGTGTCTTGTAGACATCCAAGATTGTGTGTGTGTGTGTCTTGTAGACATCCAAGATTGTGTGTGTGTCTTGTAGACATCCAAGATTGTGTGTGTGTGTCTTGTAGACATCCAAGATTGTGTGTGTCTTGTAGACATACAAGATTGTGTGTGTGTGTGTGTCTTGTAGACATCCAAGATTGTGTGTGTGTCTTGTAGACATCCAAGATTGTGTGTGTGTGTCTTGTAGACATCCAAGATTGTGTGTATGTGTCTTGTAGACATCCAAGATTGTGTGTGTGTGTGTGTCTTGTAGACATCCAAGATTGTGTGTGTGTGTGTGTGTGTGTGTCTTGTAGACATCCAAGATTGTGTGTGTGTGTGTGTGTGTGTCTTGTAGACATCCAAGATTGTGTGTGTCTTGTAGACATCCAAGATTGTGTGTGTGTGTGTCTTGTAGACATCCAAGATTGTGTGTGTGTCTTGTAGACATCCAAGATTGTGTGTGTGTCTTATAGACATCCAAGATTGTGTGTGTGTGTGTCTTGTAGACATGCAAGATTGTGTGTGTGTCTTGTAGACATCCAAGATTGTGTGTGTGTGTGTCTTGTAGACATCCAAGATTGTGTGTGTGTGTCTATGTCTTGTAGACATCCAAGATTGTGTGTGTGTGTCTGTGTCTTGTAGACATCCAAGATTGTGTGTGTGTGTCTGTGTCTTGTAGACATCCAAGATTGTGTGTATGTATCTGTGTCTTGTAGACATCCAAGATTGTGTGTGTGTCTGTGTCTTGTAGACATCCAAGATTGTGTGTGTGTGTCTGTGTCTTGTAGACATCCAAGATTGCGTGTGTGTGTCTGTGTCTTGTAGACATCCAAGATTGTGTGTGTGTGTCTGTCTTGTAGACATCCAAGATTGTGTGTGTGTGTCTGTGTCTTGTAGACATCCAAGATTGTGTGTGTGTGTGTCTTGTAGACATCCAAGATTGTGTGTGTGTGTCTTGTAGACATCCAAGATTGTGTGTGTGTGTGTGTGTCTTGTAGACATCCAAGATTGTGTGTGTGTGTCTTGTAGACATCCAAGATTGTGTGTGTGTGTCTTGTAGACATCCAAGATTGTGTGTGTGTGTCTTGTAGACATCCAAGATTGTGTGTGTGTGTCTTGTAGACATCCAAGATTGTGTGTGTGTCTGTGTCTTGTAGACATCCAAGATTGTGTGTGTGTGTCTTGTAGACATCCAAGATTGTGTGTGTGTGTCTTGTAGACATCCAAGATTGTGTGTGTGTGTGTCTGTGTCTTGTAGACATCCAAGATTGTGTGCGTGTGTGTGTGTCTTGTAGACATCCAAGATTGTGTGCGTGTGTGTGTGTCTTGTAGACATCCAAGATTGTGTGCGTGTGTGTGTGTCTTGTAGACATCCAAGATTGTGTGTGTGTGTGTGTGTCTTGTAGACATCCAAGATTGTGTGTGTGTGTCTTGTAGACATCCAAGATTGTGTGTGTGTGTCTTGTAGACATCCAAGATTGTGTGTGTGTGTGTCTTTTAGACATCCACGATTGTGTGTGTGTGTCTTGTAGTCATCCAAGATTGTGTGTGTGTGTGTGTCTTGTAGACATCCAAGATTGTGTGTGTGTGTGTGTGTGTGTGTCTTGTAGACATCCAAGATTGTGTGTGTGTGTGTGTCTTGTAGACATCCAAGATTGTGTGTGTGTGTCTTGTAGACATCCAAGATTGGTGCGTGTGTGTCTTGTAGACATCCAAGATTGGTGCGTGTGTGTCTTGTAGACATCCAAGATTGGTGCGTGTGTGTCTTGTAGACATCCAAGATTGTGTGTGTGTGTGTGTCTTGTAGACATCCAAGATTGTGTGTGTGTGTGTGTCTTGTAGACATCCAAGATTGTGTGTGTGTGTGGCTTGTAGACATCCAAGATTGTGTGTGTGTGTCCTGTAGACATCCAAGATCATGCCACTGGCGCCAGCTGCATCTCATCATCACCAAACTACCAAGCACTGACTGCTGCTGAAAGCAAGGTCAGACCTTAGCCAAGGAAACTATACCACCAAGAAGAAGTCATCCTCAGATCAATGCGTGCCGTACCACTGGCCCAAAAAGGATCCTAGAGTTTCTCGACATAATTTTGAAACAACACACAATCTTCTGAATCCGGGGATGCAAGACTGATGTATGAAGGAATCAAGAAAGCAAAAAATGCAGCAGCAACCAAATCAGCCTCAAAAAAGGCAAAGATAGGGATGAGTATCACTGAACCTAACAAACAGATGGAATGTGGGCGGTGAAAAATCTTGAACTTTTATGCAATGGGGAACATTGCCATGAAAGAAGCTCTAGGTGCTATTCCAGACTTTTGTGTCGTGGAGGAGCTGAATGGTGAGCCCACTGTTGCAGAGCACAACAAGGACACAAACCGTCTTGTCAGTGGTAAAGCCCAAGGAAACAATGGCACTCCACCTAAAATCATCAAAATTGAAAAGCTGTGGCATTTCCATGTGTCACTGCTGGAAGGAAAGATTTGTGTCTCAGGACATGAGTGATGCAAAAATAGTCACCTTGTACAAAAACAAAGGGGACTGCAGTGACTGTAACAATTACCATGGTGTCTCCTTGTTAGGGAGGTCGTTGTTCTGACCAGATTGCAGACCATGGCATCACGCATCTAACGAGTCTTATTGCAGCTTCAGAATTGGCAGACTGATAGTTGACAAGATTTGCTCACATGTGGTGTGAACAGCACAGATGACTCTGTTGTTTTCCTAGACAAGGCCTTTGATCTTGTCAGTATAGGCAGATTCTTTAAACTGCTGCAGAAAATCAGGCTACAAAGCGAAGCCGAGCAGAATCTCCGGCAGCAGCGCACCCCTCCCAGATGAACTCCATTCTATGCTCTGTTTGAGCAGGAAACCATCAAACACTGTTGACTGCCCCAGCAGCCCCGGACACACCACACCCACCAAATCAGCTTCCAAAGTCAAATTGGCCTTCTTGAAAGTGAACCCTCTGAAGGCGACGGGCCCGGATGGGATACCTGATCGTGCACTCAGATCCTGCGCGGACCAGCTGGCAGATATGTTCGTGGATATCTTCAACCTCTCTCCATTCCCAGATCCCCACCTGCTTCAGGAAGACCACCATCATACTGGTGCAAAGAAGAACAAGGCAACGTGCCTCAGTGACTATCGTCTGGTGGCCCTGACATCAAGCGTAATGAAGTGCTTTGAGAGGTTGGTCATGAAACACATCAACTCCATACTCCCGGAATGCCTAGATCCACTGCAATTTGCATACCACCGCAACCGGACCACAGCAGACGCCATCTCCCTGGCCCTACAATCGTCCCTGGAGCATCTCGACAACCAGAACTCCTATTTATTGACTACAGCTCCGCCTTCAACGCTATAATCCCAGCCAAGCTCATATCAAAGCTCTAAAACCTAGGACGTGGCTCCTCACTCTGCAACTGGATCCTCCTCTTCCTGACCCATAGACCACAATCAGTAAGAATAAACAACAACACCTCCTTCATGATAGACCTCAATACCAGGGCCCCACAAGGCTGCGTACTTATGGACTGATCTGATCTCTTCACACATCTTCACCCGATGCCTATGTATGTATTTACATTGTGTATCTTATGTTTGCCCTATTATATATTTTCTTTTCATGTACGGGATGATCTGTTTGAGCTGCATGCAGAACAATACTTTTCACTGTACCTCTGTATATGTGACAATAAATCAATCCAATCCAAAATTGTGCTTACCTGGACTCCTGTGTATAATTTCTTCTTTCCATGAAAACCTTTACAATTTCTTCTGTTATAATGGAGCATCATTGGAGGCTTTCAAGATCAGCAGTTGGAGATGTCTATCTGCACGCCAAAGCTAACGGCAAGATTAGGTGCTCAGTCCAAAGTGTGTAATGTCCTAGTTTGTAAGTTGCTGTTTTCTTATGACCGGTAGCCCATACTGAAGCTCACTTGCAACAGCTTGTGGATCAGTTCTCTTGGGCTTGCAAGGAGTTTGGACTGGCAGTGTCAGGAATTCCAAAGTTATGGGGCAAGATGTAGAGACTCCCACTTTAATCTGCATTGACAACCTTGCTCTGTGGTTCATTGACATCACTTATCTTGGATCAGCAATTGCCAGCATCCTGTTCCTGGATGCCAAAATCAGCAACAGGATTTCCAAGGTTGCAGCTGTCATGTCAAAGTTGGAGTGCGGGCCAACTAATGGAAACTATAAAGCTGTGTATGTACCAGCTTGTGTTCCCCGCATTCTCCTTTTCAGGTGGTGAGGCATGGACAACTTATGGAAGTCAAGAAAGTGGTTGAACGGCTTCAACTCTGCCTCAGATGAATCTGGATATCTCAAGTGCCAAATATGGAATCATGCCAGCATTAGGAATCCCTAGCATGTTTGGTATCTTGAGTCAGTGGCAACTCTGTTGGCTGGATCATAAGAGCTGAATGGATGATGGCTGCATCCCTAAAGACCTGCTCTACTGCCAGCTTGCTATCGGCACGAAACCAACAAGTTGTCCACATCTGCTTTACAAGGATGTCTGCAAGAGCGATTTCAAGTTAACCAGAATTCGAGTTGATGTGTGAGAAGCTCTCGTTGCTGACTGGAGTGCCTGGAGATGAGCAGTCAGGAATGTCGTGGGAAAAGCATAGCACCAAAGAGATGACTAGGTGATGGAAAAGAGACCCTGCTGAAACGAGAAAAACATTAGTCGACCTCAAGCCAGCACCATTCATCTGTGCCAGCTGTGGGAGGGACTGCCGCTCGCAGAAACAGCCTCTACAGCCACAACAGATGTTCATTACAGAAGTGACGTACACACAGCGCTGCCCATTGACTCCCGAGATAGATGTTCATGTCCAGGTTTACAATTACTAAACACAGCCATACGCTAGAATTTTCATGTGGCAAGCGTTTTATAAAGGTATGCCGTGAATTTGCTTTAATACTCTGTGCTGCAATTTATAAAACTCTGGATCCTTAATGCCTTTATTAACGTCATAGTACACAGTAACTTCAAGTTTTATGTCATCCTCAAATTTTGAAATTGTGACCTGCATAATGTCATTAATGTAGATCCAGAAACGCAGTGGTCTTCGTACTGACCCCTGAGGAACCCCACTTTACAGCTTCCTCCAGTCCAACAAACAACAGTATCCATGCTGCCACGGTTCATTTTTTTATTCCATGGATTTAATGTAACCTGTTTATCAGCAAAGGAGTGATTCCTTGCCAGAGAGTGAACTGGAGGAGGTTGAGAGCTCATAAGAGGATAAATATCCAAGGGCCCTGGAACTCAGGATAATGTGGCATCATTATGAGCATGATGATGCTATGGCATGGAGGAAGGAAGATGTGGGATGGGAGTCTCCCAGCCCCGCATCAGGCCGGAGAATCCCTGCAACCGCGCCACGCCGCCCCAATGTTGGCACGCAATTCTCCGTGGAGCTACGCGGCCGGGCTGCCGATTCTCTGGCCTGGATGGGCTAGGAAGCCGCTCTAAAAAGGCAGAGTCCAACCGGCGCCGTCCACACCTCGTCGCAGCCGACGGGAACTCTGCGCGCAGGGTCGGGGGGCAGCCTGTGGGGGTGGGGGCTCCGACCCCGACCCCGGGGGGGGGGTTCCTCCGATGGGGCCTGGCCCGAAATCGGGGCCCGCCGATCGGCGGGTCGGCCTCTCGCTCACTGGGCCGATTTTCATGCGTGCTGGCCCTTGAACCCCCGCACCACGTTGCGACGGGGCCGGCACGTTGAGGGAGGCCACTGCACATGTCCTCGTTAACGCTGGCGCCACGGCGCACAGTTCGCGCCGGAATGGGAGGCTCGAGCGGCGTGAACTGCTCCAGCGCCGTGCTGGCCCCCTGTAGGGGCCAGAATCGGTACTCCCAGCGGCCCGTTCACGCCGTCGTGAAACACAAAGGCATTTCTGACGGCGTGGACACTGCCGCCGAATGGGAGAATCCTGCCCATGGGAGACTTGCGCAGGTTCCAAGAAAAGTATCGTTTATTCAGGATATCTGGCCAAATTTCTCCTCTCCCTCAATGCCATTCCCTTTCATCTCGAAAAATTGCCAACCATTTGCAAATATAATCCTGCATTTACACTTGCGCGTTCTGGCTTTGTGAATTGCCAGGCCATGATCTCTACTTTGGTTCATGGTGCCTGCAAATGTGCTCGCTCTGGGAACTGAGGAACAAAAACGATGGAGAGAAGATTTGAAGCTTTCACTGCTCGGCCCAAGACCGTAAGAAACTACAAAGTTGTGAACACAGCCCAGTCTCCATCATGTAAAACCGCCTCCCATCCATTGACGCTGTCTGCACTCCCGCTGCCTTGGGAAAGTGGACAGCATAATCAAAGACCACTCCCACCAGGTTATTTCCTCTTCCATCGGGCAGGCGATACAAAAGTCTGAGAACGGGCCCTGACAGATTCATAACAGCATCTTCCCTGCTTTTACCAGACTCCCTGAATGACCCTCTTATGGACTGAGCTGATCTCTCCACGCAGCTTCTCTCCTGAGTAGTACTGCACTCTGTGTAATTCATCTGATGCCTGTGTCTATGTATTTACATTGTGTTTATGTATGTCCTATGTTTTATCATGTATGGAACGTTCTGTCTGGACTGTACGCAGAACACTATTTTTCATTGTACCTCGGTACACGTGACAATAAATCAAATCCAAATCTAATGATGCAAATACTCCTGCGCCTGAGATGAAGACATGCCTAGGGATCTTCTCCCATGCATTTAAAAAAACAAATTCATTCAGCCAGCATTTGTTGCTCCCTAATTGCTCTTGAACTGATAGGCTAGCTCGGCCATTTCACATGGCATTTAGGAGTCAACCACATTGCTGTGGATCTGAGTCACATATTGGCCAGAAGAGGTAAAGACAGCACATTTCCTTCCTCAAAGGACATTAGCAAGCCAGATGGGCTTAGAACGATTTACAATGGCCATCATTACACTGTTTAAAGATTTTTATTGAATTCAAATTTCTACATCTGCATATCATGTGTTCTACCACTCCCACTTAAGAAACAGTGTCGCGAAAATATCAATGCTGATGAGATGGTGCCCATAAGGGTATGTGGCCATGAAATGCAGGGCTGAGCGCAAATCTGGCAACACCAGCTGGACCAAGATGTGCATGGAGGTTTCCAACCTTCCCATGGTGACCTCGAGGCACTCGCATGTTGGAGCCATGACATCAGACAGAATGCGGATGGACCCCGCCATCGTTTGGTCTAACCTGCCGAGTGACAGTGGAATCTCTGCCTGATGTTCCACCTCCTGTCATTGCATCTCCAGCATTGAGGTGGCGGGCACTTGAAGAAGCTCATCATCTGACTCTGACTGAGTGGGTGGTCCAGCAGCCCTCGAGTCACAGATAGCATCAGCAGGGTTATCCCTGCCTCTCACTGCTGTAGGAATGTGTGGGTGAGGTGTTCCCAAAGCGAGCCTGAGCATAATTTAGAGCTGTGCTGTCATGACAATGGATATAGCACCAGATTGAATTTTTTTTTTTAATGTTTTTATTGGCATTTTCAGTTTTACAGAGTGAAACTTTTGTGTCCGATATTTAGAATTTATACAGTTTCTTATGTACATACATCTTTCTTGATATATCTTCACTCCCTGCCCACCCTCCCTGTCCCCATCTTGGTAAACTCTCTTTTGCCTTGTGTGTTATATTGCTGAGCCCCGTTCTCCTGTTTTTTTTCCCTCTTCCCTTTTTTCCCCTCCTTAATGGTTTTTGTTGCAGGCTTTGTGGGTTCAGGGGCAGGGAGCTTCCTGCCCCCTCTTTCCCTCCCTGCTCCATGCTTCTCCCTGTGGTTCCCCTGGGCCTCCTCCTCATTTCCTCCCCCCTTTGTACCTCTTAGTATTGTGTGTTCATGTCTGCTCTCCCCCGTCTCTCCCTCTTTCCGTAGTCCCTGTTGGCCTCAAACAGGTCTTTGAACAGGCTGAATTGCCCCTCAACTTTGTTGAAGCCCTCTTCCGACCCTCAGATGGTGTACTTGATCTTCTCCAGATGGAGAAATTCCACAGGTCTGCCAGCCAGTCTGCAGCTGCGGGTGGTGCTGTTGATCTCCAGCCGAGCAGTGTTCTCTGGCGGGCGATCAGGGAAGCGAAAGCAAGGGCGTCGGCACCCTTCCCCATGTGTAGTTCTGGGTGGTCCGATACCCCGAAGACTGCCAATCTCGGGCACGGCTCCGCCCTCACCCTCATTGCCTCGAAGAAGGCTGTCCATAACCCTACAAGTCTGGGGCAAGCCCAGAACATGTGGACGTGGTTGGCCGGGTCTCCCTGGCACCGTTCAAATTTATCCTCACCCTCCAGAAAGAACCTGTTATTTCGCATTCTGCTTAGGTAGGCTCTGTGCACCACTTTGAACTGCATGAGGCTGAGCCTTGTGCAGGAGGAGGGGGAGGTGGCCCTAATCAGTGCTTCGCTCCAGAGTCCCCAACCCACTTCCGTCCCCAGTTCATCCTCCTATTTTTGTCTGGCTTGGTCCAGTGGTAGTCTTGCCCTGTCCAATAACTGTCCATCGAAGTTCCCGCAGTTACCCTCTTCCTTACTGTCTGTATTTATCAGTTCCTCTAATAACGTCCCCTCGGGGCCCTGTGGTAACCTACCGTCTCCTTGCGGAGAAAGTGCTTGACTTGGAGGTGCCTGAGTTCCTGTCCTGTTGGTACTACCAGGTCTTCCGTCAGTTCGCTCAGTGTCTCTAGTCTGTCACCCATGTAAAAGTCCCTAACTGGTAGCGTCGGGGGCTGGTTTAGCACAGGGCTAAAGAGCTGGCTTTTAAAGCAGACCAAGGCAGGCCAGCAGCACGGTTCAATTCCCGTACCAGCCTCCCTGAACAAGCGCCGGAATGTGGCGACTCGGGGCTTTTCACGGTAACTTCAAGCCTACTTGTGACAAGCGATTTTCATTTCATTTCATCCCCCCCCCCCCCTCCCATTTCTCGAAGGTGCTGTCTAGCATGGCTGGTGGGAATTTGTGGTTTCCGCAGATGGGGGCCATGGGGGACATCTTGGTTAGACCAAAATGTTGCCTCATCTGGTTCCATGTCTTTAGTGTGGCTACCACCACTGGACAGGATGTGTATTTTGTTGGGGAGCGTTGTCGTGGCGAGGGCCCGGATGGCCGTTCTCTTGTCGGAAGACTCCTCCATCCGCAACCAATTCCATGGTGGGTTCACTTCACGTATCCATCCCCTCACTCTCTCTGCTGTAGCTGCCCAGTGGTAGTATTGTAGATAGGGCAGTGCCAGACAGCTGATAACTTTCATCTTTTGCAGTGTTGATTTGGGGATTCTTGGATTCTTACCCCCCACACAAACACCTTGACCATTTTATTTATGTGGTGGAAGAAGGCCTTGGGGATGAAGATCGGTATGGATCTGAACAGGAGGCAGTACGTTCATTTTGATCGTCTGCACCCTTCTCGCCAGGGAGAGCGGAAGTGTATCACATCTCTGTTTTTAACTTCCTCTGCCAGACTGGTCAGATTCCACTTGTGGACCGTGTCCAGTCACGGGCTATCTAGAAATGGGCCAGGTAGCGGAATTTGTTTTGGGCTAGTTACCTGATGTTCGGAGTTAGCGGTCTACCCTTGACAAAGCCGGTCTGGTCCTCTGCAACCACCTCTGGCACGCAGCTCGCCAGTCTCTTGGCCAGGACTTACACGCGAGTATCTTCGCATCTACATTAAGCAACGAAATGGGTCTGTACGATCCGCATTCTATTGGGTCTTTGTCCTTTTTTGGGTACCAGCGATATCCTGGCCTCTGTTAGCGTAGGAGGTGGGGTGCCCCGCGCTAGCGAGTCTGCAAACATGTCCCTTGGGTGTGGGGCCAGGGCCCCCCCCCCCCCCCCCGGTAGAAGGACTCAAATGCCTGTTTGACCTCTTTTGGCTCAGTTACCTGTCTGCCTCTGCTGTTTTTTTAAATCTGAGCTATCTCCCTCGTAGCTGCCTGCTTTCTCAGCTGGTGAACCAGTAGGCAGCCAACCTTTTTCTCCGTGCTTGCAGAAGGTCTGGAGGAGTTGGTGCACTGCTTTCCTGGTGGATAGCAGGTTAAAGTCCACTTGTAGCTTTTTCTCCTCCGCCAGAAGCTCTAGGGTCGGTGCGTGGGAGTACTTTCTGTCGACCCCAGGAAGGAGTCGATCAGTTGTTACCTGGCCTCCCTCTCTTCCCTGTCTCTGTGAGCCTTATAGGCTATAATCTCTCCCCTAATCACCGCCTTCAGTGCCGCCCAGAACGTGGAAGGTGAGACTTTCCCATTCTGGTTGTTAGCAATGTACTCGTATATGGCCTGTGATGCTTTCTGGCAGAAAGCCTTGTTGGCCAAAAGGTCCGTGTCTAGCCTCCATGTTTTGCGCTGGGCATGGCTGGTCTTCAACCTCACATCCATGTAGTGTGGAGCGTGGTCGGAGATGACTATCGTGGAGTATTCCGCTCTTACTATTCCTGCAAGCACCGATTTTCCCCATTGCAAAGAAGTCGATCCGGGTGTATAACTTGTAGACTGGTGAGAAGAATGAGAATTCCCTCTCACCAGGGTGTGGGAACCACCATTGGTCCATAAATGTTCCCAGCTCCCGAGCCTTGCCTGTCTTTTTCCCCTTCTGGGATTTGGTCAATCAGTTACACAGTTAAAGTTGCTGCCCCGCCCCCCACCCAAGATCAGTTGGTGTGTGTCAGTGTCGGGGATTTCCACCATGATCTTTATAAAGTCTGTGTTCCAGTTGAGTGCGTACACGTTTTACCAGTACTACTGGTGCCTCGTCTACGACATCGCTGACCATGACATACTGCCGCCCTTGTTCGGTAACAAGGACAGTTCCTCTTGATCATCAGTATGGCTACTCCCCTAGTTCCGTAACATGAATGGTACGTCTGTCCCACCCAGCCCTTTCTTACCTGTAGTCGTCCTCCCTTTGTTAGGAGGTCATCCAAAATGGCCACGGTCGCCGTTGTCACCATGAGGCTGGGCCCTTGCGTTCTGGGGTTTCCCTTTGTCCAGGGGACAACATGGCCGCCAACTATGAGTACGCCATGTGGGTATGCGCCTGCACTCCGGTGTCTCCCTTTGTTTAGGGATCCTCCAAAGTGGCTGCTTGCGGCTCCATCTTGTTTCCTCTGCCTGCTCCCTGTCTGCCAAAGCCAATCCGAATGCCAACTCTGCTTTTCCGCCCTGTTTCGTGCACATTGTCTGTGAATCTCTGTTTCTGTTTCTTTCAGCGATCTTCCTCCGACCCGACTACGTCGCTGCCTCGCCCATCCTTTGTCCAGGTCGTTGGCCTGTACAAAATAGTTTGCCTCCGCCGGGGTATTAAAATAGTACTTTCTCTGGTGTGTGACCCAGGCTCTGGCTGGGAATAACATGCCAAATCGCACCTCGCATTTATAAAGCGCCACTTTGCCTGATTAAACTTGGCTCTTTTTTTTGCCAGGTCATTGAACTTTAAGTAAGACATGTCTTTTTTAAAAATGGACATATAAGCAAAAGCTGGCTGAGACGGAAAATTCCGATGTGGATTACTACTTGCTGGAAAATTCTGATGTGGATTATATTTGAACAACTAGTCTAGAAAGAATAATGTTGCATCATTTTTCAGACAGACACTTCGAAGGATGAGATGCAATGCAAAAACTGAACTGTAATCCTCTGTGGAGATAATGAAGGCTGATTATCATCTCAACAGAAACCATCTCCTATAAGTTATATCCCAGACTGCGGACATGGTATGAGTTGGAAGAAAGCTGTTTCTGGGTGAAAGACATGTTTGCGTCCAGGTGTGCACAGCACAGTGGGCTAAACAGCTGGCTTGTAATGCAGAACAGTGCCAGCAGCGCTGTTCAATTCCCGTCGCGGCCACCCCGAACAGGCGCCGGAATGTGGCGACTAGGGGCTTTTCACAGTAACTTCATTGAAGTCTACTTGTGACAATAAGGTATTATTATTTTTATTTTATTCTTACAAGAAAAAGGGTTAAAAACCAACTGCAACCCTGGTCTCTACAAGTTTGGTGTTCGAGGTCTACTATGCAAGTATGTGCAATGAAGGTCACTTCTGAAGAATATCCATTTGTTATCCCTGTGCTTGTAGGTTTAAAAAAATAAGTCCCTCGCTCTTTTCCCTCTCACTCTCTCACAGTCGAAAAGGAAACAGGACAATTTGCAGATAACCTGCAGAATTAAGAATCCCCAGACAAATTCCTCAGCTGCCAAAATTACCCAATTAAATGTCTGCAACGTTTCACCATCTATTCCTCACTGACAAGCCAAAGACTCTTTTGTATAAAATTTAAATTTTTGGACTCGCTTCTCATTTCTAATCTCTGTGTATGTGCATTGTGTTTTTCTCATGTTTTTAGTAATAAACTCCTTAACTCAAGAAAACTTTGTTTAATTGGCTGGTTTTAAAACCATAAATACATTTGGACAGGAAGTATCTGTAAGGAAAGGGATACTTTTTAAATTAACCTTGTTGTGACAAACTGAAGGGAAGTTGAATAAAAAAGGAGAGCCAATTTACCCCTCCTCACCTGGGAGCATAACAATTTTGGGGCATGTCATCCAAAATCATAAATTCAGGGACCTCGCCTGGGGACTGGTAACAGCCTCACCAAGATGTGTACGTCTCTGTGCTGGTTGAGGGTGCGGGTGAGTGCTGTGAGCTGCTTCAGGTGTGGTCTAGGGGCTCAGAATAGTGCTTTGCTACCTTACATAGAATTTACAGTGCAGAAGGAGGCCATTCGGCACATCAAGTCTGCACCGGCTCCTGGAAAGAGCACCCTACCCAAGGTTAACACCGCCACCCTATCCCCATAACCCAGTAACCCCACCCAACACTAAGGGCAACTTTGGACACTAAGGGCAATTTATCATGGCCAATCCACCTAACCTGCACATCTTTGGACTGTGGGAGGAAACCGGAGCACCCGGAGGAAACCCACGCACACATGGGGAGGATGTGCAGACTCCACACAGACAGTGACCCAAGCCGGAATCGAACCTGGGACCCTGGAGCTGTGAAGCGGACCCTGTGAGTCCGAGATCCCCTTCCACAGGAGCAATTCCTGCCCTCCCCAGCCAGCTTGGCTGCAGCCTCCTCAAACTTGGTGAGCACAGTAAGAAGTCTTACAACACCAGGTTAAAGTCTTACAACACCAGGTTAAAGTCCAACAGGTTTGTTTCAAACACGAGCTTTCGGAGCACGGCTCCTTCTTCAGGTGATAGTTCTATAGTTCTATAGAACTATAGAACATTCAGAATTCACCTGAAGAAGGAGCCGTGCTCCGAAAGCTCGTGTTTGAAACAAACCTGTTGGACTTTAACCTGGTGTTGTAAGACTTCTTACTGTGCTCACCCCAGTCCAACGCCGGCATCTCCACATCAAACTTGGTGAGAGCAATGGTGTTGGCTGTCTCTCCCCTATCGTTCCTATTGTGTGCTGGCTTGGCCTGGATGAAGATGAAAGCAAGGCATGCAATGAGAAAGGATGGAGCAACGGTTGGGTAAGGTGCATGTGCCCTGTGTTTGGTGAGCCTTCCCCAGAACGGTTAGAAGATGCAGTGTGAGCAACATGATAGATGGGATGGTGGTGATGTGAAAGTCTCTGTGTGTGAGAATGCGTGTTGATACGTGCCCATTGCTAATGGTTGTGTAAGAGCAGTTTGAGTGCAGGATACCATGATGAGAGTTTGATATTGGAGGGAGTTGAAGGATGACTTACCTTGGTGGAGCAGATGGAATCATTCATCCACTTCCTGCACTGAATGACGTTTCTGGCATGGTTGCAAGTTGCGCTGACCTCTGCGATGGCCTCCCAGGCCGGAGACGTGAGGTTGGTTTGCTTTTTGGAGCTATCCCTGGTATACAGGACATGTCTTTGCAACCGTATTCCTCTGATCAAGGCGTCAAAGGTCTGGTGGGTGAAGCCGGGTGCTGACTTTTTCTTAAGGCTGCAAGCCTCGTTTTTCTGGTTACCAGACATCTGTGATGGCCTTCTGGAGACAGGTGGGCTACAGAGAGTTGATCTGTATGTGTTGGACTGGCATTTAAATATAAAGCCTGGACTTTGGACCCTGCTAGCTGATGGCAGGCGGGCAAATCAGCCCCCAACCCGACAGATGATTGAGTCTGATACTTAGCTGTGCATAAATAATGGACTTCCAAGTACTGAATCGGATGTGTGTTTTTACCATTCCGGCTAGCGGGGTGGGTGCTGTCGAAACTGCCTGCCATCTCACTTAGTTTGATTAATGAAAAGTTTTGCCCTATATGTCGACATGTATAAACATCCAGGGTGCCACATTTACTTCTGCACTGCTGAGTACTATTGGATCAGTTCACTAGCCACTTGGAAAGCTATAAGAAATAGACTTGAAGCTCTGGCATTTTGAGTCTAAAAGTATTATTATTGAACTTCTAGGAACTAGAAGATATTGCCTGTACAAAAAATCAATTGGACCCTGAGAATGCAGTTTTGCACAATGATCTGGATAATAATTAAAATTGTTGCAAAGGGAACAAAATATTTATTTTCGCTATCTGTTTTTGTAATTTTGTCTCTAGTCTGCAACTGGTTTGGGGCAGCAGGGTAGCATGGTGGTTAGCATAAATGCTTCACAGCTCCAGGGTCCCAGGTTTGATTCCCGGCTGGGTCACTGTGTGGAGCCTGCACGTCCTCCCCCTGTGTGCGTGGGTTTCCTCTGGGTGCTCCGGTTTCCTCCCACAGTCCAAAGATGTGCGGGTTAGGTGGATTGGCCATGCTAAATTGCCCGTAGTGTCCTAATAAAAGTAAGGTTAAGGGGGGGGTTGTTGGGTTACGGGTATAGGGTGGACACGTGGGTTTGAGTAGGGTGATCATGGCTCGGCACAACATTGAGGGCCGAAGGGCCTGTTCTGTGCTGTACTGTTCTATGTTCTATGTTCTATCTGCCTCCTCTCTGGCACAGGCAAACAGGAAAGGTAGAAAAAAAATCAGATTGCAAGTACAAAAGGTGATAAAACAGTGAATGCAACATCCAAAGGGGTCATCAATTTTCTGTTTGAATGTACTGCCTGAAGTTTTCAAATTTGAAAGAGTTACATATTACGTTCAATTGCCTATTTTTGGTGGTTCCTCACTTTTGCATATTTAATTTATCCTGTTGTACTGCAGGTAGAACAATTGTTAGAGGGCTATCTCCAAGATGTCGGGATCCAGGAGGACCAGTTTTTAGAAGCCTGCAATTCCCCACTTGCACAGTCTGAGTCATTTCAGGTAAAAAAGCAAGTTCTGTCACTCCCATGTTTGGATTAAAATTCTCAGCCAAATGTTATAATGTAACCCATTGACCAATATTTTGTGAAATGCGCAATATGAATTACAAAAAAAGAACAAGGTGTTTTTTCCATGATTAACCGATTGTGATTTTGGCTTTCATTAGTTAGGTTTTCTCTTGCTCAGTGCAAACGAATACTCCTTTAAGCAAGCCCTCGAAGCACGACCTTGTGCACAAATTGCCTAATAAGGTGGCATGCTTTATAGAAATTCCTTAAAATGCTGATTTGCTCATAGAAATTGTTTTGTTCATAGAACGCACTAACACATGGAGAAATAGCTTGGCTGATAGACTTCAGGCAACATATATCAGTCAGGTTTAATAGGAAATTTAAATGATCAGAATCAGCAAACAGCATATCTCACAACATTACAAAATTGTGCTCACAGGTGCTATTCAAAAACTACTATTTATTTTCAGTGTTACCTCTGTGTTACAAATATTATACAGGAAGTAGCTATTCCTTCACTTCCTCCATGTCACCCAGCCTGCCACTTGATATGGCCTAAAAAGAAGTGAACAGTTCTGGAAAATGCATATGCCAATTTCTTTGATCTTAAAAACTGTTTCCCCAGAATAAGTGCAGATGAATTTGCCAAAGGAAAATGCTTAATTGAAAACCTGTGCGTGCTCTCAGTCTGTTTTATTCAAAAGATAAATAACTATATAAATAGATACAGGAAATGTTCTGATTAGACATTACAACAGGAAATGCTGCTCTTAAATTTTTTATTTGGGATTTTTTTATTCCTAGAAACAGTACATGAAAAGTTTATGCAGCTCACAGGATTTAAATCTGTCTTGGCTAGCAATGTTCTGCGTTGGTTTGCATAGGTTTTAGGATGTGAGAAAATTCACTATATGCATTATTTCACAGAATAACAGAAAATGCAGAAGAGGCCCTTCGGCCCATTGAATCTGTACCGACATATGAAAAACATCTGATGTACCTAGCTAATCCTATTTACCAGCACTTGGCCCATAGCCTTGAATGTTATAGAACAGTACAGCACAGAACAGGCCCTTCGGCCCTCAATGTTGTGCCGAGCCATGATCACCCTACTCAAACCCACGTATCCACCGTATACCCGTAACCCAACAACCCCCCCCCTTAACCTTACTTTTATTAGGACACTACGGGCAATTTAGCATGGCCAATCCACCTAACGTGCCAAGTGCTCATCCAGATACTTTTTAAAGTATATGAGGCAACCCACCTCTACCACCTTCCCAGGCAGTGCATTCCAGACCACCCTCTGGGTAAAATATTTTATGTTTTTTAGATCATATCCCCCCACCCCCCCCCCAAAAAAAACCCTTCTGTCCCTCAACTTTAACTTGTGTCTCTCATGATTGACCTTTCAACCAAGGTGAACAGTTGCTCCCTGTCCACCTGTCTATGCCCCTCATAATCTTGTAGACTTTGATCAGGTCGCACCTCCGTCTTCTCTGTTCCAATGAAACAACCTAAGCCTATGCAACCTCTCTTCATAACTTAAATGTTCCATCCCAGGCAACATGTTAGTGAAACGCCTCTGCACCTGCTCCAGTGCAATCACATCTTTCCTATAATGTGGCGACCAGAATTGCACACAGTACTCCAGCTGTGGCCACACTAAAGTTCTATTCAACTCCGACATGACCTCCCTGCTTTTGTAATCTATGCCTCGACTGTTAAAGGCAAGTAAGCATATGCCTTTTTCACCACCCTAATAACCTGTCCACCTGCCTTCAGCGATCTATAGAAAAACACCAAGGTCCCTTTGCTCCTCGGACTTCCCAGTGACATATCGTTCATTAAATACTTCCTCCTCACACTTGGGTTAAATTCCATCTGCCACTTATCTGCCCCATTTGACCGTCCCGTCAGTATCTTCCTGGATCCCAAGACACTCAAACTCACTGTTAACCACCCGGCCAATCTTTGTGTTATCCACAAACTTACTATCGTACCCCACATAGTCATCCATGTTGTTCATATAAATGACAAATAATAGGGGATCAAGCTCAGATCCCAGTAGTATGCCACTGGACACTGGCTTCCAGTCACTAAAGCAGTCCTTGGAAGCTGCTTCTTGGAAGTGCTCCTTAAAAGCACTTGAGGATCTCTTACTGCTTGTGTATTGTTCTGTTTGATTTGCGTGATTTGATACTTTGGAGGCAGTTTGTAGTCCTTTCATTGACCAAAGCCTTTGAGATGATGATTGTGTTCAGGTAGCCAGTATTCCAAGTGTTAGCCTACGAATGGCTGTTGATCTAAAAATGCAAGATACAATCAATCATTACCTTTTGTTTCTGCATAATACCACAGGATATCATATTTTTGTACTTTGGTTTACTTGAAAAAGCGTGTTTGCTCTTTCAGCTTGAAGCCGAACAGCTGTTTTGTCTGATTAACAGGAGATCTAGGTCAGATTGATGCTAAGTAAACTTCTATGTTTAGAGAGCAAGCAAGTGATATCTTTATTATTTAATGTATCAAGGAGAATAGTGAAATGTAGGTTTCACTATTGTGTCACATAAATGATTCATCTGTGTTTATGTAAAGCAAACCATTAGTGGGCCCAAGTCTATGTCTTAATCCAGTA
This sequence comes from Scyliorhinus canicula, assembly GCF_902713615.1. Lineage (NCBI taxonomy): Eukaryota > Metazoa > Chordata > Chondrichthyes > Carcharhiniformes > Scyliorhinidae > Scyliorhinus > Scyliorhinus canicula. The sequence goes on along the minus strand of NC_052146.1, from coordinate 236,629,115 downwards.
ACAGCATGTGAGGATCATCAAATGACAGCATGGGTTGTGTTTCAACAATTGATGTGCAATACACAGGTGCTATCTATTTTTTTCATCCTTCTTGCTCTCCTGAATTAGTCTGTTAGCCATTCACCCCACTCCCTGCTCCAACCTCTGTCCGTACTGGGGATTATTTTTATGAAAGCTCAGTTCCGTTGCATTCAGGCAGTTCAACTCTGGAATCTAATACAAAGCTTTAATGATGTCCATTTCTACCTGTAGGACAGTATGTTTTAGTTTATTAAAAATCTTTTGCCCTAAAAGCGATAAAAAATACTCTATTTTCGTCGTAGAGCTGGCTGACTCGCTTTTTTGATCATCCCCCATCTGCTGTGGTCAGTGCATTTAAACACTGGAAATTGAAAGAGTTACCGCATTTCATGTGGATTTTTACTCCTGTCTTTTTCTACCCCAAAAAGAAGTTATGTAAATTATTTTATTTTTCTATGTGATATGTGATACAATTTTCCAAATATATTCTCACTCCCACAACACTTTGTAACTGAGAATTATTTTGGATTCCTATTGCTTATATTTGTAAATCTCAAATATCAGCCATATTTTGGCTTTTAATTTTTTTCAATCAAAGTCCTTTTTAATAGCTTGGATAATATCAATCATGATTATATATTAATTAATTTGAACATTTTGGTGGTCACATAATTGAACCTTGTTCACTCTCAATTGTGATGTTCCTTGTGTAGTTCTCTAAGATGGCTAAAAGTCATGGTGTTGACAAAGAACATCAAGCTCTGTATTTGCAACAAAGCTAGTTTATTTTACACTACTTCAAATGGTTCACACACTTGACTAAGTAGTAGCTAATAAAACAACAGTATAAAATCTATGTGACAGAAATCTATAATATATTTTTGGTACAGCTAAAAATCCATCTCAACCTCTCACTATCCTTCTTCATAACCTTCTCCCAGAATACCTAGAGGTGCAGCCCTTTATAAGACTACTCTGATGCCATCTAGTGTTGAGATACATTAACATCATCTTGTTAACCCTTTACACTCCTTACATTATACATATCATTGCATCAATAACCTGGATTCAAGATTCTGTAGGGAGCACTATCTATCGATAAATTCTTACCTCCTGCAGAACCAAAAGGTAGGAAAATGAAAGAATGCTAATCTTCGGACTTTTTCAACCTTCAAGAGATCACCATCTTTGAACATGGCTACATTTTCATATGGTCATTCCATTTGAATTAGTTGGGTCTTCTGGGTAGAAGTCACAGATGTAAAATTTGCATGCCATCAACATTTTATCTGTATTCTAGGAATTGGCCATTGCTATGTCTTAATCTTTGTTCGGATTGCCTTTACAAAACGCCTGTTGATGTGCATTCTTTACCTGTAACTAAAGGGACTGTATTGTCTACCTTGCTTGATATGCACACTTGGGAAGAACCAAAGTGAGCAGACATCCAGTCTTGTGGTCTTTCCTCATTAGACTTTCTGATTTTCAAGTAGAAGTCGATCCCTGCCAAATTTTCATCAGCGATGTCATAGATTTGACTCTTCCTCAGGGCACACAGAGGTATTCAACGTCAATCACAGAATTACGACTAAATCTAATTGTAAAGTTTTGATCTTCTTTCAAAAGTGAAATTTGGAATCCCAAATGGCCGGCTAAACAGGGTATTCTTGCAATTGAGCCTGTTGATAAGACAGCTTTTGGCTCAACTGATGTGACTGTGTCTACAGGGAGAAATTAGAGGTGAATGTTTTGAAGAATAATCTACTGAATTGCCCCTTTCATAGCTCCCATGAATTTATTTCTCTTTGGTAGATAGAACGTTGGGTAAATGAAATGAAAATGAAAATCGCTTATTGTCACGAGTAGGCTTCAATGAAGTTATTGTGAAAAACCCCTAGTCGCCACATTCCGGCGCCTGTTCAGGGAGGCTGGTACAGGAATTGAACTGTGCTGCTGGCCTGCCTTGGTCTGCTTTAGGAGCCAGCGATTTAGCCCAGTGTGCTAACAGATGAGTTCAGCACTGTAATGACACATGAACAATCTAATCTAAAATAGGAAGTGTTGTTGGGCTTGCCTTATTGCTCTTACCCTCAGTCGGTCCTCCCATCAAACAGACATTATTGAATTAAATGACAGGCAAATATGAGGTTTTGTTAAATTCTACACCTTATGTAACAGACCAATAGTCTGGCACCTTGCAGGAACATCTAACCAATTGAAAAATTACTTTTATGTCTCCCAAGTTTAAAAAATAAAAAAAACAAGTTCTGCTTGAGAAGCTGAAAGTTTGTGTGCTCTTTTCACTCCTTGGGAATGACCATTCATCTACCAATGTCATTATCCATGTCATTGTCATGTGTTCTCAACTGTTTGCTTGACAATTTTTGTCAGTGATGGTTTACCATTGCCTTCCAATGCCAGGGCAAGGAGGTAAATCCCAATTCTTCCTCAGCAAGAGCAGGAATCAAACCCCTTTTTGACATTTTTCTGAACAAGATGCTAGCCATCTAGCCAACTGAACTAACCAACCCTCATGCTTTTCTCTATAACTGTTTGTGTCTAAAGGAAAGGGGCATATTGGCCATTGAACCTGTGCTCATTTATATCTCTCATTTGAGAGCTTAATGAATTTAACTGAGTGAGAGGGAAAGTTCTTGGACTACGACTAACCACCTTTCAGTTGACTGATTATTTGTAAACAATTCGGCAATTAAGAGTTTCCATTCGTAAGTGCCCAACAATATGGATGGTTTTCAAGAAAAGTGGAAGCATTTTGCTGCATAATTTTTTTAAAAACCATCAGATGTGCACAAGAATATTAAGGTGGTTTAAAATATATTTTTAAAATTGAAATACGGTCATCAACTCTGAAGTCTTATGTTTTTTGGTGAAACCCAAGCCAAACAACAAGGGCAGGGCAGCTCTAGCTACCAAAATCAAACTTGTAGATGCATAAAAATTTGTTTTATTTACGGTCTTTCTTAAAATAAATTTAGAGTACCCAATTCTTTTCTTTTCTAATTAAGGGGCAATTTAGCATGGCTAATTCACCTACCCAGCACACGTTTTTGGGTTGTGGAGGTGAGACCCATTCGGACACTGGGAGAATGCGCAACTTTATTCACTGAGTACATATAGATAAACATTGCATATAAAAGTAGCACCTCCACATGTTGTTATTAGGTATGGGTCCATATATCGCCCCTGTGAGGGCAAGGGAGCTGGAAACCCTAATCTGTTTGTATATATGGAAAAGGAAAAAGGGGGGGGGGGGAGAAATAGGAGGCATGGTAATGTTAAATAAGGACAGGGAATTTAGTATATGGGTAATTGGGGATAGGGCAGGAGAAGTGGAGTACGTGGCTTATTGTGTGTTATTTTAGGGGGCATTTTGTGCATCGACCTGTGCGGTTGTTTTAGAAATGTCAATATGTTAAATTGTAAAAATTACAAATGCTTCAATAAAATATTTAATTAAAAAAAAGAAGGATGGGGGGGGGTTGAGAGACCCCCAGTTAGGATAGTCATGTGGAACGTGAGGGGGTTAGGTGGTCCGGTCAAGGGTGCTTGCGCATCTTAAAAGTTTGAAAGCCGATGTAGCAATGCTGCAGGAGACTCACTTGAGGGTCAAGGACCAGGTGAGACTTAAAAAGGGCTGGGTTAGTCAGGTATTTCCCTCTGAATTTGACGGAAGGGCTCGAGGGGTATCAGTAATGGTCAGCAAAAGAGTACGGGGTGGAAATTAGATTTGGGACTTTTGGGGGACCAAGGGTTCTGTGACAAAATTGAAAAGGTAATTGAGGAATATGTAGGTTTCAACTGTACGAGTGAGGAGTCGAAGGCAGTTGTCTGGAAGGCTCTAAAGGCGGTGGTGAGGGGTGAGGTGATCTAGTTTTAAGGCCAGGGTGGACAAAGAGGAGAGGTTGGAGCGGCAGAGGGTAATAGATGAGATGTTGGAGGTAGATAGGAGTTATGCAGAAGATGGGGACCCAGCAAAGTTGGAAAAGAGGAAGCAACTGCAGGCGAGCTTTGGCCAACTATCTACCAGGAAGGCGGTGCACCAACTGAGGCGAGCAAGAGGTGCAGTTTACAAGCATGGAGATTAGGCTCGTATGTTAGCAGGTCAGCTCCGGAGGGAGGCGGCGATAAGGGAAATTGTTCAGGTGAGGGACAGGGCAGGGAAGTTGGTGGTGGCTCCGGATCTGATTAACAAGGTCTTTGAGGAATTTTAGGAGAGGTTGTACAGGTGAGAGCCACCTGGAGGAGACCGGGAAGTGCAGGAATTTCTAGATGGGTTGGAGTACCCGAGGTTAGGGGAGGGGGACAGGGCTATATTAGAAGGAGCGATAGTGGAGCAGGAGATAAAAGATGCGATTGGAAGGATGCAGTCGGGGAAGGTGTCAGGGCCGGATGGGTTTCCAGTGGAATATTATGAAAAATTTAAGGATAAGCTGGCACCCATGATGGTGGGGATGTTTGAAGAGGCGATAGGGAAGGGGGTGTTGCCACAAACGTTGGGGCAGGCATTGATTTCCCTGTTGCTAAAAAAAGATAAGGACCCGACGGAGTGTGGGTCGTATAGGCCCATATCACTTTTGAATATGGACGCAAATGTATTGCAGAAGGTACTGGCGGGTAGGCTGGAGGAGTGCCTCCCGAATGTGATAGGTGAAGATCAGACGGGATTCGTGAGAGGGAGGCAGCTCTTTTCAAACTTCGGAAGGGTATTGAACGTGGTTATGGCACCGGCGGAAGAGAAGGAAACAGGTGGTTGTGGCATTGGACGCTGAGAAGGCATTTGACTATGTAGAATGGGGGTACTTGATGGCAGTTCTGGAGCGGTTTGGGATTGGACCAAGATTTGTGAACTGGATAAAGCTACTATATAAGGAGCCGAGGGCGAGTGTCTGTACAAACAGCATCAGCTCGACATACTTTTCTCTCCACCGTGGGACTAGGCAGGGATGCCCTATGTCTCCCCTGCTGTTTGCACTCGCGATTGAACTATTGGCCATCGCATAAGAAGTTCGGGGGTATGGAAAGGGATAGTGCGAGAAGGATAAAGCATAGGGTGTTCTTGTATGCCGATGACGTGCGTGTCAGAACCGAGTGTGTGTCGATAGGGGGAATTGGAGCTGCTTCGGGAAATACTCAAGAGAGTCCGGTAATCATAGCTTAATTGAGAATTTGGAGGCAGTTTCGCCAACACTTTGGGTTGGGGGCAGGGTCATGGGAAATGCTGATTCGTGGGAACCACAGATTTGAGCCAGGGAAGTGGGATGGAAATTTTTGGGAAATGGGAGGAGAAGGGGATTTGTTTCTTGGGGTCGGTTTGCAGGATTTGAAGGAGCTGGAAGCAAAGTACGGGCTGGAGCAGGGGGAAATGTTTAGATACATGCAGGTTCGAGATTTTTCCAGAAAGGAAATAGGTGGAGCCGGCCTCCACATTGCTGGAGGAGGTGCTGACAACAGGGGGACTGGAGAAGGGGGTAGTGTCGGCAGTTTACGGAGCTATTTTGGAAGAGGAGAAGGCACCACTGGAAGGGATCAAAGCGAAGTGGGAGGAAGAGTTGGGAGAGGATATGGAGGAAGGGTTCTGGTGTGAGGTTCTCCGAAGAGTGAACGCCTCCACCTCGTGCGCGAGGTTGGGGCTAATACAGCTGAAGGTGGTATACCGAGCACACCTCACGAGGGCGAGGATGAGCCGATTCTTTGAAAGAGTAGAAGATGTGTGTGAACATTGCGGGGGTGGGGGGAGGAGATCCCGCTAATCACGTTCATATGTTTTGGTCCTGTCAAAGCTGGAGGAGTACTGGAAGGAGGTTTTTAGGGTAATTTCTAAAGTGGTGCACGTGAAACTGGACCTGGGCCCCTGGGAGGCCATATTCAGGGTGTCGGACTAGCCAGGGTTGGAAATGGGTGTGGAGGCAGATGTTGTAGCCTTCGCCTTGTTTATCGTCCGAAGGCGGATCCTGATGGGTTGGAGAGCAACCTCTCCACCCTGTGCCCTGGTGTGGCGGGGGTCCTGTTGGAATTCTTGACTCTTGAGAAGGTTAATTTTGAACTGAGGGGAAGGACGGTGGGATTCTACAATTAATGGGCATTATTCATTGTGCACTTTCAAGAACTGGATAACATCGAACATTAGTTGGGGGGGTGGGTGGGAGGGTTGGGGGAGGGGGACTGTGTGTGTTAATGGTGACTATGGGTGATTCCTGATTCCTTTTTGTCATTTGTTTATGTGAACTTGCGGTCTAATGTTTGGGGTTCGGTGGGAGGATGGGGTCGTTGTTATTGATATGGGGATTGATTTATTTGTTACTGATTATTGTTTATTGTTGGTGGGTGTGTTGCTCATTCTGGGTGAGTGTGCTTTACACTCAATTGGCTCTGTTTTATTCCTTAGCTCTAGAGTCGTCAGGTATCCTTATGATATCGCCACAAGATTCAAGTTCAAGTTCAGATCAATGACTCAATACACCAGTTAGTAAGTTCAAACAAGACACGTTTATTATTACACAGTTATTTACTACTCATGCATATAACACTAAAAGACTAGGCTATTCCTACCACTAACAGGCCAATACTTATCTGGAATAAGGGAACTGCCGGATCAGGGAACAATGGCCTCTTGCTTCGTCCTGGACACTCCTGGATCCGCAGGCTTCCAGTTGGTGTGGACTAAAGGGGTCAGGAGTGTCTACTCTCGTAGCATGCGTTGTATGACACTTATTTGATGGCGGCTGCTGACCAGGCCTCTCCTTCTCAAGGTCTTCTGCTGCAAAGGTGTTCTGCTGGGAGGGCCGGCTGGTCAAGAAGAAAGAATCAGTCCTGGGACCTGACTTTTATAGGTCCCAGGGGCTTCGCGCCCTTCTGGGTGGACCCTCTATAAACTTGCAATCGATTGGATCTCTTCCCAATCGATTGATTTGAATTTCCCCAATAACGGGGCTGTTCCTTGATCACTGGGAGGTCTTTGGGGCTTATTGTTTCAGACTCCCTTTGGCGCCGAGAAGTCTGACCTTCTATAGAATGTAGCGATTGCAGTTAACTGTTGTGTCCATTGTGCCTGGGAATCACCGGGAATCGCTCACTTAACATGCGCAGCTTGTTAGTTACAATGCTGTCTGGTTTCTTTAGCAGCCGGAATACACAGGGGATTCTGCAAACTGCTTGTCTCTTTGCAACTGTCCATTTTTCCCTGTAACCTTTGCGTTCTTCCATTTTGTGTGAGGAAGTGGCCAACCCAGGTGGCGACAGGTGTAAATTTGGGAGAAAATGTGAAAAAGGAGAATAAAAATATATATTTTTTAAAAGGTGAACTTGACCTTCGCCTGCCTCAAGAATTCCGCCAAGTCACTTAACCACACCCGCAGTAGCTCCGAGTCCCGCCACCCAAGCAAAATCTGTCTTTGGGCTATCAGGGAGGCAAAGGCCAAAACATCGGCCTCTCTCACCCCCTGAACTTCCGGGTCTTCCAACACCCCAAATATCACCACATCTGGACTCGGGACCACCTCCACATCACGTCCGAGAACCCCTGGCAGAACCCCCTCAATTTTGCACACGCCCAGAACATGTGGACGTGATTTGCAGCCCCCACCCTACACAACACCCACACCTATCCTCTATTCCCTCAAAGGACCTACTCATCCTCGCCACCATCATAGGAGCCCTATGTATCACCTTGAACTGGATAAGGCTTAGCCTCACACAGGACGAGGACGCATTCACCCTCCGCAAGGCCTCCGCCCACGTCTCAGCCCCCACCTCCCCTTCCAGCTCCTCCGACTTACACTTCATATCCCCCACCAGGGCTCCTCCAAATCCATCAACTCCTTACAGACATCTGACACTTTCCACTCCCCTATTTCTTCCTGCAACCCCAGGGTGGCAACCCAGGAAAGTACGGCACCTCTCTCCTTACAACGTCCCGAATCTACAGGTACTTAAAGCCATTCCCCAATGGCAATTTATGCTCTTCCTCCAGCCCTGCAAATTTGCCCCCTATAAACAAGTCCCCCTATCAATCGCCGCCTGCCACCATCCCCGAAACATCACGTCCAGCCCCGCCGGTGAAAACCTATGGTTATTACAAATTTGCACCCACACCGAGGCACCCTCCAGCCCCAGATGCTGTCGCCTCTGCCCCACACCCTGACGACCGACACCACCACTGGGCTCATGGAGTACCTGGCCGGTGAGAATGGAAAAGGCGGCAACAATAAAGCCCTTAAACACGTACCCCTATATGATGCTGCCTCTCATCTGTCCCCACACCGACCCCTCCCCCACAGCCCATTTCCTAACTATAGCAATATTTGCCACGCAGTAGTAATTCATCATATTTGACCCTGCTCCAAGAAAGCTCTGCTAATCCAGCGACAGCAGCAGTACATTTCATTCTTAAGTTCCACCCTCATCTGCTCCACTAACTGAGCCAAGTTCAGATTGTGCAACTGCGCCCAGCTCCGCGCCACCTGGATACCCAAATATCTAAAACCCACTCCACCACCCTGAACAGCAACTCCCTATGTCTTCTTTCCTGCCCTCCTCGTCTCAATCGGGAACACCTCACTTTTTCCCGTATTCAATTTGTATCCCGAGAACCGACCAAACTTGCCCAGCATCCCCATGATGCCTCCGATGCCGCCCACCGGGTCCAAAATATGCAGTAGCAGTGCATCCGCATACAATGAGACCCTGTGCTCGATGCCATAAGCGCCATTTCCAGTGGCTCTATTGCCAAGGCGAAGAACAAGGTGGAAAGCAGGCACCCCTACCTCATCCCACGATGCAGCCTGAAGTACCAGTTCGTCCGCACACTCGCAACCGGTGTCTTATACAACATCCAAACCCAATCTACAAACCCCTGATCGAACCTGAACTGCCCCAGCAACTCCAACTGATATGCCCACTCCACCAGATCAAACGCCTTTTCCCGTGTCCATCGTCAGTAGTACCTCCACTTCCTGCCCCTCCGAAGGCATCATGATCACATTGAATAGCCTCCTCACATTTGCAACATCTGCCTCCCCTTCACAAACTGTTTGATCTTTGCCTATCATCCCCAGGACACAGTTCTCAATTTGCGTTGCCAACACCTTCGCCAATAACTTGGCGCTGATGTGCAATAATGATATTGGGCGGTATGACCTGCACTGCTCCGGATCCTTATACTTTTTTTAAATCAGGAAGATAGAAAGAGTAGGGGGGAGTTCCCTTCCTCTCCCTTGCTTCATTATATGCCCTCACCAGCAGGGATCAGTCCCCCCTCTACTTTAGGAAATGCTAGCCCATCCAAGAACTGTTCCATTCCACCCCACCCCCCCCCCTTCCCCAACTGGGGGCTCCGACTCGCAGAGCCTTTCATAAAATGCCTCGAACACCCCATTGACCCCCTCCGGGTCCATCACCACATTGCCCTTATCATCCCCAACTTTGCCTCTCCTTCAACAGCCCTGCCTTCGGTATCTCCTGCCCACCCTCAAAATCTCATCGATCTAGCCCTCTCCTCCCACTCTGTTTTCTCCCTTTGTGCCCAGATTGATATAACCTTCCCCTGACTACCGCCTAAGTGCCTTCCACAGCATGATGGCCGTGAGCTCCCCTCGTGTCGCTTAGCTCCACGTAGCCCCGAATGGCAGGCCCTCACCCGCTCTCACAACCACCTCATCCACCAGCAACCCCACTGCCAACCTCCTCTGAGGGATGTGGGGAAGTGCACCGATAGTGAAGCAAGGATGCTGCTGAAATCCAAGTGGGCGTGAGAAGTGATGTGATGAAATCTGCTTGGTAAGACAGGGTTTTGTGCAGGGGGCAGATGGGAGGATGCACTTGCACCACAAGATGTAGGTAAGTCTGCAAATGGCCTTGTTGGGTAATCAAACTGGTAACTGAACATCATCCAAGATCGGGAAACAATGCTGCTCATCTCCATTCATGCCTTCTTGGTGAGAGCAGCAGGTTTCTTCATCGCTTTGTGGAGGACAAACAAGCATGTTCATCCTGTACCTGACTATATCCAACAGTAATTCCAGAGATATAAACACATTTGGATGCTGCCGTCCTTGCTGTTTGCATAACCATTTTAAATACCTTATAATTTAATTCTTGCATTGGCTTTTGAAATAACAGATCACATTCAGATAATGCTCATTGTGCAGCTTGGAAACTCTGAGATAAAAAATTATAGCTGTATGCTGAAATGGGAGATTCTGATCTGTTACAATCCCAGCTGATAATGCTGGACAAGTCAGATTCCAGAGTGAAACCTGGCTTGATAGATTCCAACATTGTTTTTTCTTAAAAACTGTGGAGAAAAATTACTGAACAAATTTCCAGATGTTTATTGATGAACTTTTAGCATTAAAAAAAATAAGAAAGAAAAACATATTACATCGAACAAAAAGGTTGGAAACACCTCCGTACATTTGCCAGTGTTCTCTGTTGATTATTCTTTTGTCAACTATGTATGTACTGTATATGTTCCCTCGGCCGCAGAAAAATACTTTTCACTGTAATTTGGTACATTTGACAATCAAATCAACAAAAGCAAGAAAATGATTCAAACTCATTTCCTTTTATCCCAGCAATACCAACCGGCCGACCTTCGGTACCCACGCCAGCCGACATTCGCAACCCACCATGTTCTCTTACGTTTAATGTGAGTGGTGAGCCTGCTTGGTCCTCACGATCTCACTCCAACCAGGTTCACAGGAAGAGAGGGCTATGTGCATATTGCGTGCAGGATTCAGTTGGTTCCTTTCTGCCGTCTTCATCTTTATGAGGACGGAAAATTCAACCTCGCACATGTAGGTCGGTGTGAAGGGCAAAAGCAACAAAATGCTTGTTTTACTCCGCTCCGGATACTCCTCAGAAACGCTACTCCAGAATGCGGATAGCCTCATTGACTTGTGCCATGTTTTTAATATGCTGTCACAGCTGAGGCGCAGAAGCTCAGTTTCTTCATTTGGAGTGAGCTGCGAGTTAAGGACTGATTCTGGGGTCTCAAACTCCAAGGGATTTTTCACCCACCTCTTCTCTCTCAAAATCTTAAACTTCTCTGGAAAATAGCGACCAAATGCAACTGAATAAGGCTTGTCAGTCCATTTACAGTTTCCTTACTAATGCTGTTTTCTTCGATGTGTCGAAGCAGTGTGGGAAACATGTAGTAATTTTGGCTTTGCATTCGCAATTGCCAAACTTTCAATGTCCCCCCCCCCCCCCCCCCCCCCCCCCGGTTGCTGCTTCTATTGACCAAGATACCTATCTTTGAGCCAGGAAGTCCAGAAAAGGCTGCCACCGTTTATAGAACCCTTGTACTGATCCTCTCGGGGCAAATTTGACCCTTTCCAACTTTATAAATCCTGCCATGTCATTGACCGAGGTCTCCACACTTGGGGGCCTCGCATCCTTCCACTGCAGCAAGATCCTCCGTCGGGCTACTAGGGACGCAAAGGCCAGGACACCGGCCTCTTTCGCCTCTTGCACTCCCGGCTCCACCGCAACTCCGAAAATCGCAAGTCCCCACCCTGGTTTGACCCTGGATCCAACCACACTCGACACCGTCCCCACCACCCTCTTCCAGAATTCTTCTAGTGCTGGGCATGCCCAGAACATATGGGCATGATTCGCTGGACTCCCCGAACATCTGGTGCACCTGTCCTCACCCCCAAAGAACCTACTCATCCTAGTCCCGGACATGTGGGCCCGGTGCAGCACCTTAAATTGGATGAGACTAAGCCTCGCACATGAAGAGGAAGAGTTGACTCTCTCCAAGGCATCCGCCCAAGTCCCGTCCTCTATCTGCTCCCCAAGTTCCCCCTCCCATTTAGCCTTCAGCTCCTCCACTGACGACTCCTCCACCTCCTGCATTACCTTATAGATGTCAGACACCTTCCCCTCTCCGACCCACACCCCCGAAAGCACTCTGTCCATCGTCCCCCGCGAGGGCAGCAAAGTGAATCCCTCTACCTGTCGCCTAGCAAACGCCTTTACCTGCAAGTATCTGAACATGTTCCCTTGGGGAAGCCCAAATTTATCTTCCAGTTCCCCCAGGCCTGCAAACCTCCCACCAATAAACAGGTCCCTCAATTTACTGATGCCCACCCTTTGCCACCCCCTAAATCCCCCATCCTTGTTCCCCGGGATGAACCGATGATTGTCACCCAATGGAGCCTCCATCGAGCCCCCTATTTCCCCCCTATGCTGTCCCCACTGCCCCCAGATTCTTAGGGTCGCCGTCACCACCGGGCTCGTGGTATACCTCTTGGGGGAGAGCGGCAACAACGCCGTTACCATGGCACCCAGGCTCGTACCTCTACATGACGCCATCTCCATTCTTTTCCACGCCGCCCCTCCCCCCTCCATCACCCATTTACGCACCATTGACACATTGGCCGCCCAATAGTACCCCAAAAGGTTGGGCAGCGGCAGCCCGCCTCTATCCCTCCCTCGCTCCAGGAAAACCCTCTTCACTCTCGGAGTCCCATGTGCCCACACAAAGCTCAAGATACTGCTAGTCACTCTCCTAAAGAAGGCCCTGGGGATAAAGATGGGCAGGCACTGAAAGAGGAACAAGAACCTCGGAAGCACCGTCATTTTGACGGACTGCACCCTCCCCGCCAACGACAATGGCAGCAGGTCCCACCTCTTGAACTCCTCCTCCATCTGATCTACAAGCCTGGTGAAATTATGTTTGTGAAGAGTCCCCCAGTCTCTGGCCACCTGCACCTCCAGGTACCTAAAACTCTCCCCTGCCCGCCTAAGCGGGAGCCTACCAATTCCTTCCTCCTGGTCTCCAGGGTGCACCACAAACACCTCACTCTTGCCTAAATTTAGTTCATAACCTGAAAAGGTCCCAAACTCGGCTAACAGCTCCATCACCCCCGGCATCCTCCCACCGGGTCCGCCACATACAGTAACAGGTCATCGGCATACAATGACACCCTATGTTCCTCCCCACCTCGCACCAAACCTCTCCACCTCTCTGAATCCCTCAACGCCATCGCCAGGGGCTCGATTGCCAATGCAAACAACAAGGGGGACAGGGGGCAACCCTGCCTGGTCCCTCGGTAAAGCCGGAAGTACTCCGACCTCCTCCCATTCGTGGCCACGCACGCCATCGGGGCCTCATATAGCACCCTCACCCATCTAATAAACCCTTCACCAAATACAAACCTCCCCAACACCTCCCATAAGTACCCCCACTCCACTCTATCGAAGGCCTTCTCCGCATCCAGCGCCACCACTATCTCTGCCTCCCCCTCAATCGCCGGCATCATGATGACATGCAACAATCTCCGCACATTCGTGTTCAGCTGCCTTCCCTTCACAAACCCCGTCAGGTCCTCGTGTACAACCCCTGGCACACAGTCCTCTATCCTGGTGGCCAGGATTTTTGCCAGCACCTTGGCATCTACGTTGAGGAGAGATATGGGCCTGTATGAACCACACTGCTGGGGGTCCTTGTCCCTCTTTAAGATTAACGAGATCAGCGCCCGCGACATCGTCGGGGGCAAAGTCCCCCCCTCCCACGCTTCATTGAGTGTCCGCACCAGCAAGGGGCCCACTAGGTCCACAAAGTTTTTATAAAATTCCACCGGGAACCCAACTGGCCCCGGTGCCTTCCCTGACTGCATCTGCCCGATCCCCTTAACTAGCTCCTCCAGCTCAATCGGCGCTCCCAACCCCTCCACCTGCTCCTCCTGCACCTTCGGGAAAGAAAGCCCGTCGAGGAGTTTAATCAGAGTTTACAGAGTCAGGCAGTTTTTGGAACAACTTGACCTTTCCTGATCTTACTCGGGCTTTAGGTTATGTGAGCATGGCTTTTCTTACATTGTACCAAAAGTTGACTGGTTTTCCCAGAATGCCATTAGTTACTTCGTACAACATCACAAATAGAGGGATACGGACCCCGGAAGTGCAGAAGATTTTTGTTTAGACGTGCAGCATGGTCGGCGCAGACCTGGAGGGCCGAAGGGCCTGTTCTTGTGCTGTACTTTTCTTTGTTCTTTGTTCTAAAACACATGGGCCTTGCATCCTGATTTGCATTGGCACAATTAATAAATCCATTCCGTAAAATGTCTGTTTTGTGCCTGATTTCAGCTTCTCCTTAATGGGCTGTTCACCAGAAGCCCTGGAGCTCACACCAGCACTGCTTTGTCCTGCTGTAGATTCTCCTGACCAGCTCACACCACCCTGCAATGCCCTGTTATGGATTCTCTTGAGTCATTCTCTCCAGCAGGTTTAATTGTGAGATCCTGGCCTGTTTGTGTCTCTGGCCCTCTGTTCCTTATAACAAAATGATCCATTTTAAATTTTACTTATTTGCTACTGCCAAAATGGAGGAATCGCAATCGCGCCCAAAGCACATGACATCGGCGTTCGGGGTGCATGACCTGCTCTCTGCCTCGCTTCAGGCAGGAAGATTACAATGAATTTAAAAATAAATCTTCTTATGTGGCCGCGTGTGACGTTAGGAGGAGGCGGTGCTTCTTGCTGGGTTCTGTGCACGCTCGCCGAAGAACAGGCATGCATGCGCAGTGCGCCCGCATTTTTTTATCTGGTCGCGACTGTCAATTTCAAAGCCATGGGCAGCCAGCATTGTTAAAAGCCGGCTGCTGCAGCTGTTGTGCGTGAATTCGCGCAACAGAGAACACCGCGATGGATGGCTCCCCGACCCTCCTGACACCCGCCCGCAACCCACCCGCTAGTCACGACCCCCACTTTGAAAATGCCTGATGTCCAGTCTTGGTCTCTTTATTTAAGGAATGATGTAAGTGTGTTGAAAGCAGGTCCAAGAAAGTTTAGTCGACTAATACCTAGAATGTGAAGTTAGACAAGCTAAGCTTGTACCTGCTGGAGTGTAGAAGAGCTAGAGGCAACTTTATTGAGATGTGAGATCCTGAGGGGTCTTGGCTTTATGTTTAATGGAGAATTTATGGAAGGCCTAAGAATCAGTTTCCTCCAAAAAATTACAAGAGTTTTCTTCGTTCTGTTACAGTAGCTCCATCTTGTGGGAGAAAATCTGTATCTCCCATGCTGTTCCATAGTATGGGATGTTCAACCCATTTTTTCTTTTTGAGTCATTGAATCATGTATCGTGGCGTTCTACCAGCCATTCATGAATAATTGCAATACAATACAAATTCAAAGAGTTTCATAGAATAGATTAGAATAGAATTCCTACAGTGCAGAAGGAAGCCAGTCAGCTTATTGAGTCTGCCTCTGAAAGTGCACCCTACCCCGGCCCACTTCCCCATATCCCCACCTAACCTGCACATGTTTGGACATTAAGGAGTAATTTAGCATGGCCAACTCACCGAAGCTGCACTTCTTTGGGCTATGGGAGGGAACCGGAACACCTGGAGGAAAACCACACAGACACTGGGAGAAAGTGCAAACTCCATACAGACAGTCATCCAAAGGCTGGAATTGAACCCGGGTCCCTGGTGCTGTGAGGCAGCAGTGCTAACCACTGTTCCTTTCGTGCAGCCCCAAATTCATGTTGATATTGTGTTAATAACAGACAAGTAGCTTAAAAATAGTGAGAACTGGCACTTAATATTCCAGGATATATAGTGTACAGAAAAATGAGGAAGGAAAAAATGGAGGTAGAGTGGTAGTACTGAGTAGGGAGGACATTGTGGTGTTGGAGTGACACGGTGTCTTTTTTGGAAGCAAGGACAGCAAATCTATTTGCTTTGAATTGAGTGGAGTCCCACAGGAGTGCTGGGGCATCAACATTTTACAATTTACATCAATGACTTTTGAGGGGAGCGGAGGCATAGTAGACGGCACAAAGGTAGGAAAGTATGTTGTGAAGAAGATGAGTGTGCAGATGGATTTGGATAGGTTGAGTGAGTGGGCAAAAATCTGGCAGATGGAGTGTAATGTGGAAAAATGTGATGTTCACTTTCGCAGGAAGAATAAAAAAACAGTATTAAACAGAGAAGGACTGAAGAATTCCGAGGTACAGTGAACAGGAGTGAGATGGGGGGAGGGGCTGTTACCATTGGAGCCTGGCAGAATAGGTGGAAAGATGGGGGTGTTGCACGTTTTACTATGGGCGTAAAACGCGTTTATTGGAGTGTATTAACACGCCTCCGTATTCGACGTGTGCTTAACACTACTAGGCTCTGTTCTATGTATTTATTCAGCTCTGGAGTCGCCAGTTGCCTTATAGACAACGTCACAAGTATTCCAAGGTCAAGTTCAAAGTAATAAAGACGATACACCGATTAGTAAGGTTCAAACGATCAATATTTATTATACAGTTATAATAAATACTCATGCACACTAAGAGACTAAGCTATAACTAAACTTAAGTGAACAGAATACTTATCTAACAGGAACAGGCAAGGTCAGAGAACGAGGCCTTCGTCCTGGTCTTGTACTGCAGCCTTCAGCAAGCGTTCTGGTACTGGGGGTCTAGTGGGCTTGAATCGCGTAGCGAGCGTTGAACTTACGGTTTCGGCGGCTGGTGCTCAACGGCTGGAGTCAGGATGCAAGATGTCTATCAGGGCCGGAGCACGGGTTTAACAGACCGGGCTCTGTGGGGAATTTGCCTTTATACCCCTCTCTAATGTCCTTGCCCCCTTCTAGGCGGGCTCTACCTTTCGGTACCGATTGGAGCGTTTCCAAACGGTTACCTTCGAAATCCTCCAATGCGGGGGCTTCCCTCGATGTTGGGGGGTGGTTTCGATATTCGTTACTCTGGTGCCATCCTGTCTGCACAACCAATTAAGTGTTACATTGAGATGGAAATGTTGCCATTGTTTGTGCCTGGATCTGGGCTGCCTCATCAGAATGCTAAGCGCTTTGCCATTAACACCTTTGGCTTGGAGATCTTGCACCTGGCCAGAAACTGTTTTGCTGCTTGCAAAATGCTAATTAGTTGAGAGCAGGCTGTCTGTTCTCACTAAACAGGCTTTTCCTTCTGTCTTCCATTTTAGTTTGGCTCAGTGTCCATTTTGCGTGGCCAGCATGGCTACATTCCCTCCTTGTGATCCTCACAATCATACTATTGTGAAGGATCACCTATGTACGTTGCCTTCCTTGTGTTCTGACCTCTTGCCAGTTCCTGTTCTACTCTATCTTAAACTATGGGAAGAAGAGAAAAATTTTTTTTTTTTAACTAACATTTCTACTTGGCCCTATGTCAAAGGGACATGCATTACTACAACTGGGAACCTCTACCTATCACTATTAACCTTAACCTTAACTTAACATTTCATCACTCTAAAATCTTAACCATTCACACCACAACATCACACTTCCCAACTCGGCAGTCGAGTATGGAACAATATAATACATGGCTGAACCTTTTTATTTACAGAGTGTTGTAATCAGTGAGGGGTTGAGGGGTTTGGTGGAATCCGAAGATGGGGGATTGAACTCTATAGATGGGTGAGGTGCTGGAACGAGAGGCTCTCCTCTTCCATTTCCTCAACCTGAGGGTCTGTACTAGTATGATGAGGATCGCGATCACCAACAGTGATTCGATTATATAGGACATGGAGTACCACGTCATGAATTTAGTGCACCAGGTCTGAACCTCGCTGATCAGAGCTGAGCACTGGGGGTTTGCTGTAATTGAAACATTTACGGTGGGGGTTGTGGGGGAAACGTGTCTTGTTTCCACACATATACACATAACATTTAGAAACAATAGGTGGGTTTCCATCATTTTGCTGTTCTTCTTCTTTCTCTTCCTTCTTCCTCCGGTATTGACAATCCTGGCTTCGACCTCTGTCTCGTCCTTTTAAACCTTTGGGATCAAGCACAGTATCTGTCAATACACAGTTTAAGACCTTTACTTGTTAGTGCATCTGTCTTTCAAAACCTAATTGACCCTTTAAAATGACTGGCTAAGTCACACCCTGTGACTCCCCTCATTTTTTTTTTTCAAAAAGCGAATTTAAAGACCAGCATACACCTAACAATCCTTCCTTCTGCGAGCCGTCTCGCAGGCTTTGCTGATTTACCATCCGAATGTTCCCGGATGTAAATAGCATGTGGGGTGGCGGCCGAAGGGCTACCTAACGTAAAATGAAAACAAACTTTGAAACAAACATCCGAATGAGTTGCGTATGGGCCGCGACGGGTACGAGTTGGATGGAATCCCCGGGTAGGGCGTGCTGTGCCATACCCGAGCTTGGCTGACCAAGGGTTGGTTCTCAGACAGGGCGGGTCCTCAGTGCCGTTTGTCCACTGCCTGAGTAACCTGGAAAAAAAAACGGGTATGAATGTATTTACCATGACTTGCAGCCTCTATTCGCCGAATAGAGGGGCACCTAAAAAACCAAGGGAGCCAAGATGCTCCAACTGAGGACATCACTGAAGTTCTCAGAGATATCTGCGGACAAACTATTTGGCGTGTGGCCTTACAACTTTGGAAAAGATCTCCAATCAAACTGGGTTTTTTTGGAACCGAAGTTCTCAAAGGTTTCGGCAGAGAAACTTATTGTGTATGTGAGGTGGTCACAATCTTTTCAGCTGAAAAGAAGATGTCCATCCTCCAGCTGAACAATGTACAATCCTGAAAACAAACAAACATAAAACGAAGACAAACATACGTGCAGGTTCCATCAGAAAGGACATCGTTTCCCTCAAACGATTCCTATTTTACATCATCTGGACACCTCACTTTTCCTCTGCCTCTGTGAACAGGGTCACAAAGGGGTTGCCGTGTCGGGAGTCAGACACCGTGTCGTCCTGCACTCCCGGATCCCACACCCTTGTGTGGATCAGGCATGAAACTTTGGAATTGTGTGACCGGGGGTCACTTTCATCGTTACGGACAAGTCTGTATGAATTGTCCCTGTGCCATAATGTTGTGTTGTCGGGGTAGTCGGGGTCGGGTGGTGGTTCTGGATATTTGAGGTAGGTGACTTCCATGGGGTCACTGGAGTCGGGGTCGTAGTTGGTGCAGTGTGGGCTGTATGGCTGTGTGCTGTCGCTGTCTTCAGAGTCAGTGTCAGTCCTGCTGTCTCTGCTGTGGCAGCTTGTGGGCGTGTCGGGGCGTGGTCTGTAGTGGTCTGTGGGCGGAGTCGTGGGCGAGTCCGTTGATGAACTGGTCTGTGAGGGGAATGGTGGAGAAGTGTCTCTGGTGGGCGGGGTGAAGTGTTCTGCTGCATCCAGCAGTACATGGTGAGCATGGTTAGACTGTGTTCCATATGCCTTTAACTGGTTGATATGGAACCACGCGGTCTTCCCATTAGGATACTTTATCCTGTAAACGGAGGGGCTAATTTTGTCCGAAATTGAGTATGGGCCAGAATATTTTGGAGCCAAAAAACTGCTGGGGTTATAAACAGATAACATTACCTGTTGCCCAACCTGGAATTCTGTGGTGTGTACGGTCTTATTGAAACAGGCAGTGCGTTGCTGTCGGCGTTTCCCTAGCTGGACTGCGGCTGCGATCTGTGCAGACCTCACAGTCTCAACTAGATCTTTAACTGCCTTTTCATGTGTGAGGGCCGTCACTTCGGGGCTTGTCATGTCCAGTCCTAAAAGGAATTCTGTACCTTTCATAGGGCGTCCGGTCATGAGTGTGTGTGGTGTGTATCCTGTAGATGTGGAGACAGTGTTCCTTATGAACATAAGTGCAAAGGGGAGCATTGAATCCCATGTTGAGTTATTCTCTTGAACCATTTTCCTGAGGGTCGTTTTTAGGGTCCGATTCATGCGCTCCACAATCCCGCTGGACTGTGGATGATGCGCAATATGGAAGTTTTGTTTTATACCGAATATTGTCAGGACGTTCCTCATGACCCGTCCTGTAAAGTGAGATCCCTGGTCCGAATCGATACTTCGGGGTAAACCCCATCTCGTGAAGATGTGGTGGGTCAGGATCTTTGCAGCTGTCTTAGCTGTGTTTGTACGTGATGGAAATGCCTCTACCCATTTTGTAAAGGTATCTATCACCACCAGAACATACTTATAGCCATTCCGACAAGGGGGCAATGGACCTATAAAATCGATCTGGAGGTTTGTCCAAGGGCCGTTAACTGGGCGAGTATGCCGAAGTTGTGCCTTCTTAGAATACCGCTCTGGGTTATTCTGAGCACAAATCAGGCAATTCTCTATGTAGTGTGTTACATCTGTCCTGAGATTAGGCCACCAACAGAGTTGCCTGAGGTGCCTCGTGGTTGAATCAATTCCTTGGTGTCCGTGGTTATCGTGGAATAAAGCAATCATTGCATTTCTATCCTGCTGTGGGACCACATAAAGTTGATCCTTAATGATCACACCCTCATGTGTGGTCAGTGCGTGTTTAAAGTGCTCGTACGCAGGCACAAAGTTTCCCTTGAAAACCTCCCTGAGGTCTCCATCCTGTTTCTGTGCTGCTACGAGATCTTTAACCTCTGTTTGTGAGACTTGTACTGCGCTCACAGGGGCGCTAGCTGGTGCGCTAGCTGGGGGGGTCCATAAGTGTCCTCTCCTGGAACCTGCCTTAGCCAATGCGTCGGCTTTTACATTCCCAGGGGGTGATGACCTATGGTGGCTGCGAACTTTTATTATGCCGAAGGTCCTGTCCTTCGCTCTCTCTAGAATATGCTGGAGTAGAGGGGCTGATGGAAGGGGTTTTCCGTCTGCGGATACAAAACCTCTTGTCCTCCACAGGGGCAGAAATTCTGTTAGACTGTTGCAGACATATAAACTGTCCGAATATATGTCTGCTGGGCTGGGGAAAGAAGCGGGGTGGTCCACTATATAGGCTATGGCTGCTAGCTCTGCTGCCTGCGCGCCTAAGTGACCAGGTAACTTCAGTGCTATTTCCTCGAGAGCGCGCCCCTGCGCGTCCTCGACGTAGATGCCGCATCCAGTGATACGCTCACCATTTAAAACTGTGGAGGAACCGTCCACGTATATCTTGAGGGGTCCACACGTGTCTGTGTGTGGGGGCCTTGTGCGGGGTTTCCTAGCTTCCTGGGGGGTGTTTTTGCTATGAAGGGGCCTGTGTTATGCAGGGGAGCTACAATTTCACAGTCATGGGGCTGTCCGGGGTATTGGAGGTTGTCTGCTAAATATGTGTGTGTGCGTGTCCGTTTTACAGTAATGTCCCGTCCTTGTAAAAGTAGGGTCCACCTAGCTGCCCTAATCTGGCTAACTGAACCGTCCTTCAGTCGACCGTCTAGTAGTAGCTGTGTGGGTGTGTGTTCGGTTAGAATGGTGATGGGGTTTAGTCCGGTTATGTATGAAAAGTACTGTACTGCCCAGAAGACAGCAAGGAGGTGCCTCTCACAGGCTGAAAATCCTTGTTCAACCGGGTCTAACAGTCGGGAGGCATATGCCACCGGTCTTAGCTGCTCGTGCCGTTCCTGAAGCAACACGGCCGAGAGGGTCAGATCTGTGCTAGCTACCTCGATTGCGTACGGGGAAAGTTGGTCTGGGACTAGCAGCGCGGGTGCTGCACTAAGGGCTCGTTTTAACTCTTCCACAGCCTCTGTATGCTGCGGAAGCCATTCCCAGGGGGCTCCTTTCTTAAGGAGGTCTGAAAGTGGGGCGGCTTTTGTCGCGAATCCGTCTATGTGGTTCCGACAATAACCAACCAGTCCTAAAAACGACCGGAGGGCTGAAACATTCTGGGGAAGGGGCAATTTGACAATCGAATCAATTCTTTTGAATTCGATCTCGCGTTTGCCGTGCGTGATGACTGTTCCCAAATACATCACTTTACTTTCCAATATCTGGGCCTTTCTGGGGTTAACTTTACATCCAATTGAAGTCAACAATTCCAGGAGTTCGGCCAGAAGCGAAATGTGCTCTGCCTTTGTGTCTGTCTGCAGTAGTAGGTCGTCTACATACTGTACCAGACATTCGGGGCGGGAAAATTTTTCTAGTCCACTTGCCAGCTGTCGGTGGAAAATGGAGGGTGAATTGTGGAATCCCTGTGGGAGGCATGTCCACGTATACTGCTGAGTTTTAAAAGTGAATGCAAATTTGTATTGGCACGCTTTTGCCAATGGTATGGACCAGAATCCGTTACTGATATCCAATACCGTGAAGTACTTGGCGTTGAGACCCTGCTTGAGCATGGTCTCGGGACTAGTAGCTACCGTTGGGGCTACTGCGGGGGTAACTTTGTTGAGTTCCCGATAATCGATGGTCAGACGCCATGATCCATCGGGCTTCCTTACTGGCCAAATAGGGGCATTGTTGGTGGAGGCTACCGTTCTCAGTACACCTTGGTCCAACAAGCTACCTATAACCTTTTCTATTTCCACCTCTGCTTCAAGGGGAAATCTGTATTGCTTTTGCGGTCGGGGGTCCTGTCCGGTAACATGAACTTGTCCAGTCATTCTGCCACAGTCATGACGGTGACTTGCAAATGCTGTCCTGTGTTTGTTTAGTAGTGCTTTAATTTGTCTGTCTGTGTGGAGTGTAGTCAGGTCAAATGAGTACTCTCCCACTGCGCTAATCCGATTAGCGTAGTCTCCTACTGTGAGGGTGGCTGGTGCTCTGTCTGCTCTTGCCATTCGCCAGACACACTGGTTTACTGGGTCGAACGATAAGCTGTGTGTGTTCATAAAATCAATCCCTAGGATGTGTTCTGCTGTCCTGGGAAGGTTTACTAGAACTACGGGGTGCCTTGTGCTAATGTTCCCTAGCTGAATTGCTATGGGTGCTGTAATGTGCCCCTGCTGCGAGTGTCCGGTGAACCCGCTAAGTGTAATGGTGGATGTGGTCGGCCACGTGTCTGCGTGTGCCGTGATTGTGGAGTTAATGGTGGTGCGGGATCCTCCTGTGTCCCAGAGTAATTCTATGGGCTTCCCTTTGACTTTCGCTGTGACTACGGGCCTCCCTGATGGATCCCATAGTGTGTCACAGACCCAAGTGGGGGAGCCCGAACACCGTCAGTCCGTCTCGTCCACATTGGTGGGTCTTGACTGTACTGTAACATTATGGATCGGTTTTGACTTATTGCGGTTCAGAGTGCCTGTCTGCTGGCCTCTCTGAGATCGCTGGGGTGCATTGCACTCTTTAGCCCAATGCCCTAACTGTCCACAGTTATAGCATTCCTGTCCTTTCTGCTGAGGGCTGCTCTTGCCTTCATTTACCCATGCGGGCTTCTGGTGCTCTCTGACTGCTTGGATATCTGCAGCAGCCTGAGCCTCTTCTGGGGATCTAACTTTGCCTTTTTCTTGAAGCGATTGCTCCCAAGCGCGGGACAATCTTTTCAGGACCCATTTCTCGTTATGGGCCTCTTCTGAGGGGTCATAGCTGTTGCAAGCGCTCTGTCCTGCTTCTGTTGCGTGGGAGATTATTGTGCGCGTCCACTTAACCATGTTTTCGCGGGTTAAATGCGCTCTATCTAATTGTCCAAAAACTGTGCTGAAATGAATCCACAGCCTTCCTGCGAATGCTGTGGGGTGTTCGGATCTTTTCTGCCTGCATTTGTTTAACCCTTCTACTGGGTCACCTCTATTGTACCCTATGGCATCTAAAATGGCGGTGTGCATCTCCTCTAGGCTGCCTCCTGCCACGTTCTGGGGGTCGGGGAGGGCTGCTACTACACTTTGGTCTAAACTCAGCACGGTGAGCTTAACCTGCTCTCTCTCATCCAGGCCGTACATGGTAGCCTGCTGTTTCACTTTTGCGAAAAATTGGTGGGGGTCTGCGGTGGGGAGGAACGGAGTGATCTTTTCACACGCGTCCCTTAGCTGGGTTACTGTTAAAGGGGTAGTGTAGGTTATGTCTGGGGCGCCTTCTGATTCGGCTTTTCTCTGCGTGGTTACGGGATTCATGGGTGCGGTTGTGGTCTGAGCTGTGGGGGGTTGGGGTGCCTGTCGTTTCTGCTGAGCTGCTGGCGCACATGTTCCCTGAACATAACGCTGCGCTGTCTCACTTAATTCCTGCCAATCTGGGGCGTTTTCCCCATCTAACTGTGCTCCAAAGGTGCTTTGGAAGCCATTCTGCACCGAAAGCAGAGATTGCAGTTCCGCAATCCGTTTCCTGCATTTTGCGTGGTCAACTGTGCTTTGTCTTTGTTCGGTCGTTGCAGCATGGAGTGCTCTCAAAGCTGCTTTGAGATCAGAACATTGCCTCTGCAATGCCTCCACCTGCTTTTCTGATTCCTGTCTTATCAGAACGGCACGTTGCACGTCCTGATAGGCTTTCTCATACTGGGTCTGGGAACTGCTCAGATGAGCTAGACAAGACTGATGAGCCCTCTTGGCATCATCCACCTCTCTATCCTTCTCTGCCAACTTCCCTTTGAGATCCAGATTCTCCTTCTCGATGTCCCTGACATCGACCTTACTCATCCTATTCCTCTTTTCTAAATCTGTCCGGAGCGTCCTGATGACCTCCTCTGCGCCTCGCAACTGTGCCAAACAGGACACAATCGCCATCGGCTTGCGTGCTTTACCTAGGTTCTTTTTGTGTATTTGAGAGAGGTTCTCCCACCAAGTATGACCTATACTCCCGGGACCTGTCTCCTCATTTGCACAAAACTCTTTCCAAAGGGGCCATCCCTTTCCTTGTAAATATTTGCGGAGTTCCAGCTCCCACGTGGGACACTGGCCTACTCTGCTACTGTTGCTGGTCGCTGCGACCACAAACCTTTCTGGATCCATCAGACGTTCCATTGCCTGCATGGCCATTTCCTCTGACTCTCTTTTTATAATTTGGAACAGGGGGTTGTTGGGGTTGTGTTTCAAGAAACGGGTACGGCTTACGCTATGTTCCGTTAACAAAACTACCGAAAGTTTGTCGCAACAAAAAGCTTTCAGTTTTACCTTACAGCCCTGTTAGTACGCATGCACTGAACACACTTCCGAATTACGCTTATTATTTTGAACACCTTGAATACTTGTGATCTCTTTCTTTCTCTGCAATTTGGAGTTCTAATTCAAATTTCAGGGTCCTGGACGGTGTGGGGTTTCCACTTACAACCGAGTCCCGGCGGAGTC
Source organism: Scyliorhinus canicula (assembly GCF_902713615.1). Lineage (NCBI taxonomy): Eukaryota > Metazoa > Chordata > Chondrichthyes > Carcharhiniformes > Scyliorhinidae > Scyliorhinus > Scyliorhinus canicula. Next base: position 236,604,171 of record NC_052146.1, on the reverse strand, counting down.
GCCACTAAATGTTGCACGTTTTACTATGGGCGTAAAACGCGTTTATTGGAGTGTATTAACACGCCTCCGTATTCGACGTGTGCTTAACACTACTAGGCTCTGTTCTATGTATTTATTCAGCTCTGGAGTCGCCAGTTGCCGTATAGACAACGTCACAAGTATTCCAAGGTCAAGTTCAAAGTAATAAAGACGATACACCGATTAGTAAGGTTCAAACGATCAATATTTATTATACAGTTATAATAAATACTCATACACACTAAGAGACTAAGCTATAACTAAACTTAAGTGAACAGAATACTTATCTAACAGGAACAGGCAAGGTCAGAGAACGAGGCCTTCGTCCTGGTCTTGTACTGCAGCCTTCAGCAAGCGTTCTGGTACTGGGGGTCTAGTGGGCTTGAATCGCGTAGCGAGCGTTGAACTTACGGTTTCGGCGGCTGGTGCTCAACGGCTGGAGTCAGGATGCAAGATGTCTATCAGGGCCGGAGCACGGGTTTAACAGACCGGGCTCTGTGGGGAATTTGCCTTTATACCCCTCTCTAATGTCCTTGCCCCCTTCTAGGCGGGCTCTACCTTTCGGTACCGATTGGAGCGTTTCCAAACGGTTACCTTCGAAATCCTCCAATGCGGGGGCTTCCCTCGATGTTGGGGGGTGGTTTCGATATTCGTTACTCTGGTGCCATCCTGTCTGCACAACCAATTAAGTGTTACATTGAGATGGAAATGTTGCCATTGTTTGTGCCTGGATCTGGGCTGCCTCATCAGAATGCTAAGCGCTTTGCCATTAACACCTTTGGCTTGGAGATCTTGCACCTGGCCAGAAACTGTTTTGCTGCTTGCAAAATGCTAATTAGTTGAGAGCAGGCTGTCTGTTCTCACTAAACAGGCTTTTCCTTCTGTCTTCCATTTTAGTTTGGCTCAGTGTCCATTTTGCGTGGCCAGCATGGCTACAGGGGGGAAGGAACAGAGGTTGGGGGGAAGGAACAGAGGTTGGGGGAGGATATTTGTAAGATGAAGTGGAGGGGAGGAGCCAGGGAGAGGGGGGTGGCTTGCAACGCATGGGTGTCATCTAAGGTACTCTTTCGGGGATTGGATGGCATTGAATGTTCGGGGGAGGCGGTGGGGGGGGGGGGGGGGGGGGGGGGGACTCTATAGGTTAATGGTGACCATAGACGATTTCTAATTCCTTTCTCTTATTTCTCCTTTGTTTGTCCCACCGTGGGAGGATTTGTTCTATTTGATGCTTATATTGCCAGGTGGGTCGTTGCTTGGGGTGGTGGGAGGATGGGATCGTTGTTGTTGATAAGGAAATTGACTCTGTATTTGTTACCATTTACTGCTTGTGGGTGGGGTGTAAATTCTGGAGAAAATGTGAAAATGGTGAATAAAATTATTTTACAAAAAAAAACAAGGCCAAATAACGCACTACTGAGGAATTCTTTAAAAAAAATCATGGAATGCTATCATTTATTATGAGAAGAGTAAAGATGGTATGCTGCAGCTATTCAGAGCATTAGTACATCTCGAAGACTATGTGCAGTTTTTGTCTCCTTGTATAAGGAAAGATGTAAATGCATTGGAGGCAGTTCAGAGGAGATTATCTAGATTGTGTTAAGATCCTAACTGATGTCGCTAGTGGATATTCGGGTCCCATAATGGAACCCTGGCTCAATAGAACACAACTTTTATTTTTTTGTTCAGAGACATGGATGAACGTATTCACAGGGAAATTAACTTTCAACAAAAGACTAAAACTTTTATTAAAGCTGAAAAGATTGACTCTAATACAATACTCCTTCACAGATGTACTCAGATTTTTATGGATAACACATGTTACAGAATATATCTTGTACTATAATGTTCTTGGTAAGTACACAGTTCATGTAAACCAACAGGCCAACTGTGGTCACTCAACAACCAGAACAGGGAGGTCTCGCCTTCCACGTTCTGTGAAGGCCGTACTAAGAGGGGAAATTACCGCTTTGAAAGTGCGAAGAGATAGGGAGGAAAGGGCGGCTAGGCGGCAGCTGGTCGACTCCATACTGGAGGTAGACCGTAAATACTCCGAGGCCCTGACTGTAGAGCTCCTGGCAGAGAGGAAAGAGCTACAAAGGAACTTTGATCAACTCCGCCAGGCACGTGGGACCCTATACGAACACGGAGACAAAACCAGCCGCCTGTTGGCACACCAGCTGAGAAAGCAGGCAGCCACCAGAGAAATTTCAAAAATCAGGGATACCAGAGGCACATTAGAAACAGAACCAGAAAAGATCAAAATCTTCAAGGCCTTTCACCAAGGGCTGTACACCTCAGAGCCCCCAATGGGGGAGTCCGGGATGAAACGGTTCCTTGATGGACTGGACATAGGGAAGGTCAGAAAACAGGGCCTGGAAGAACCACTGGCACTGGGAGAGATCATGGACAGCATTAGCTCCATGCAGGCGGGGAAGGCGCCGGAACCAGGCTGGTTCCCGGCAGACTTCTACAAAACATTTGCGACAGCGCTGGCCCCGCACCTACGGATGATGTTCACAGACTCGCTAGCTACCCACGCTAGCACAGGCCTCAATCTCGCTGATACCTGAGAAAGATAAAGACCCAACGGAACGTGGGTCATACAGACCCATCTCACTGCTCAACATAGATGCCAAAATCCTAGCCAAAAGGCGAGAAGACTGCATACCATATGTGGTCACAGAGGACCAGACGGACTTTGTCAAAGGTAGACAGCTTACCTTGAACATCAGGCGCCTGCTGAACATGATAATGATCCCATCCAGGAAGAGAATACGAGATGATCGTCTCCCTAGACGCAGAAAAGGCCTTCGACAGGATCGAATGGAAATACCTTGTAGAGGTACTGGAGCGGTTCAGGCTTGAAACAGGGTTTGCCTCCTGGGTCAAACTCTCCCATGGCGAGCGTACGGACCAACAACACCAACTCCCAATACTTCCAGCTGCACAGTGGCACCAGACAAGGATGCCCACCCAAAGCTTGCTTTTTTTTAAAAATAATTTTTATTGAAATTTTTACAAAATATAAACATCTTGACTCTATTAACAAACAACCGCGGTCACACCCCAAGAACAATACCCCCCCAACTTCAAGAGCAACTTCAAACAAAAGGAAAAAGGAAAAGAAAAACAACAAAGCACCCAAACAACAAAAGGGAAAGAGAGAGCACCCGCCACATCCCGCAGACCCATGTACACAGTTCTTCCTCCCCCCAATCCAGACCCCCCGGGTTCCTGCTGCTGTCTGCCTATTTCCCTACTGATCCCCTCAGGGCAAATTTCACCCTCTCCAATTTAATGAACCCCGCCATATCATTGATCCAGGACTCCACGCTTGGGGGCCTCGCATCTTTCCACTGGAGCAAGATCCTCCGCCGGGCTACTAGGGACGCAAAGGCCAGAACACCGGCCTCTATCGCCTCCTGCACTCCCGGCTCCACTGCCACCCCAAAAATTGCGAGTCCCCAGCCTGGCTCGACCCTGGATCCCACCACCCTCGACACCGTCCTTGCTACCCCCTTCCAAAACTCCCACAACGCTGGGCACACCCAAAACATATGGCCGTGATTCGCTGGGCTCCCCGAGCACCTAGCACACCTGTCCTCGCCCCCGAAAAACCTACTCATCCTCGACCCAGTCATGTGTGCCCTATGCAGCACCTTGAACTGTATGAGACTAAGCCTCGCACAGGAAGAGGAGGAATTCACTCTCTCCAGGGCGTCCGCCCATGTCCCCCCCTCAATCTCCTCACCCAGCTCCTCTTCCCATTTACCCTTCAGTTCCTCCACTGAGGCCTCATCTACCTCCTGCATTACCTGGTATATGTCCGAAATCCTCCCTCCTCCAACCCACACCCCCGAGAGCACCCTGTCCCGTACCCCACGTGGGGGCAACAAGGGGAACCCCTCCATCTGCCACCTGGCAAACGCCCTAATCTGCATGTACCGAAACATGTTCCCCGGGGGGAGCCCAAACTTCCCCTCTAACTCCCCCAAGCTCGCGAACCTCCCCTCCACAAACGGATCCCTCAACCTCCTAACCCCTGCCCTGTGCCAGCCCAGAAATCCGCCATCAATGCTCCCTGGAACAAACCGATGGTTCCCCCGTATCGGGGCCTCCATCGAACCCCCCCATTTCTCCCCTGTGCCGTCTCCATTGCCCCCAAATTTTGAGGGTAGCCGCCACCACCGGGCTCGTGGTATACCTCCGTTGGAGGGAGCGGCAACGGCGCCGTCACTAGTGCCTCCAAGCTCGTGCCCACACAAGACGCCGCCTCCATCCTCTTCCATGCTGCCCCCTCCTCGTCCATTACCCACTTACGCACCATCGCTGCGTTGGCAGCCCAATAGTACCCACAGAGGTTGGGCAACGCCAGCCCCCCCCCCCCCCCCCCCCCCCCCCCCCCCCTATCCCTGCCTCGTTCCTGGAACACTCTTCTAACCCTCGGAGTCCCATGCGCCCACACAAATCCCGTGATACTCCTGTTGACCCTCCTAAAAAAGGCCTTCGGGATAAGGATGGGAAGGCACTGGAACAGGAACAAAAACCTCGGGAGCACCGTCATCTTAACGGACTGCACCCTCTCCGCCAGTGACAGCGGTAACATATCCCACCTCTTAAACTCCTCCTCCATCTGCTCCACCAACCTTGTGAGGTTGAGCTTGTGCAGGGCCCCCCAACTCCCCGCCACCTGGACCCCTAGGTACCTGAAGCTCTTCCCTGCCTGCTTCAATGGGTGCCTACCAATCCCCTCCTCTTGATCCCCCGGATGCACCACAAACACCTCACTCTTTCCCAGGTTCAACTTTTACCCCGAGAAACCCCCGAATTCACTAAGAATCCTCATCACCTCCGGCATCCCCCCCCCCACCGGATCCGCCACAAACAGCAACAGGTCGTCCGCGTACAGCGACACTCTATGCTCCTCCCCACCCCGCACCAGGCCCCTCCAGTTCCCTGACTCCCTGAGTGCCATGGCCAGGGGCTCAATTGCCAACGCGAAGAGCAAGGTGTACAGGGGGCACCCCTGTCTCGTCCCCCGGTACAGCCAAAAGTACTCCGACCTCCTATTTGTGGCTACACTCGCCATCGGGGCCTCGTAGAGCAGCCTCACCCACCGGATAAACCCCTCCCCAAACCCAAACCTCTCCAACACCTCCCACAAATACTCCCACTCAACCCTATCGAAGGCCTTCTCCGCATCTAATGCCACCACTATCTCCACCTCCCCTTCAACAGCCGGCATCATAATGACGTTGAGGAGCCTTCGTACGTTTGTATCCAGCTGCCTTCCCTTCACAAACCCCGTCTGGTCCTCATGAATGACCCCGGGCACGCAATCCTCTATTCTAGTGGCCAGGATCTTTGCCAGCAGCGTTCAGCAGCAAAATCGGCCTATATGATCTGCACTGCAGAGGGTCCTTGTCCCGCTTCAGGATCAAGGAAATCAGCGCCCGTGACATAGTTGGGGGCAAAGCCCCCCCCTCCCTTGCCTCGTTAAAGGTCCGGACCAACAGGGGGCCCAACAGGTCCACATACCTTTTATAAAATTCCGGCGGAAACCCGTCCGGCCCCGGTACCTTCCCCGACTGCATGCTCCCTATCCCCTTGACCACCTCCTCCAGCTCGATCGGCGCCCCTAGTCCCTCCACCTGCTCCTCCTCCACCCTCTGGAATCGCAGCTTGTCCAAGAAGCACCCCATTCCACCCCCCTCCACCGGGGGTTCAGACCGGTACAGTTCCCCATAGAAGTCCCTGAAGACCCCATTAACATCTACCCCCCTCCGCACCACCTTCCCAGCTCCATCCATCACTCCCCCAATTTCCCTGGCCGCATCTCGCTTCCGGAGCTGGTGCGGCAGCATCCTGCTCGCCTTCTCCCCGTATTCATACACCGCCCCCTGTGCTTTCCTCCACTGAGCTTCCGCCTTTCTGGTCGTCAGTAGGTCAAATCTGGCCTGAAGGCTACGCCTCTCCCCCAGCAATCCCTCCTCTGGGGCCTCCGCATATCTCCTATCCACCTGCACCATCTCCCCTATCAGTCTTTCCCTTTCCCTCTGCTCTCCCCTCTCCCTATGGGTTCGGATGGAGATCAATTCCCCCCTCATCACCGCCTTCAATGCCTCCCAGACCGTCCCCACTCGAACCTCCCCGTTATCATTGGCCTCAAGGTACCTCTCGATACATCCCCGAACCCTCTCGGCCACCTCCTCATCTGCCAACAGCCCCACCTCCATGCGCCAGAGCGGACGTTGGTCCCTCTCTTCCCCCAGCCCGAGATCCATCCAGTGCGGGGCATGATCTGAAACGGCAATGGCGGAGTATTCCACATCCTCCACCCTCGACACCAACCCCCTGCTCAGGACAAAAAAATCAATCCTCAAGTAGGCCTTATGTACGTGGGAGAAAAACGAGTATTCCCTGGCCCTTGGTCTCGCAAACCTCCAGGGGTCCACCCTCCACCACCCACCCCCCCAATCTGGTCCATGAATCCCCTCAGCACCTTAGCCACCGCCGGCCTCCTGTCCGTCCGGGACTTGGATCGATCCAATGGGGGATCCTGTGTTGAAGTCCCCCCCCATGATCAGGCCCCCCACCTCCAGGTCCGGAATGCGGCCCAACATACGCCGCATAAACCCCGCATTGTCCCAATTTGGGGCATAAACATTCACCAAAACCACCCGCTCCCCCTGCAGCTTGCCACTCACCGTCACATATCTCCCGCCATTGTCAGCCACCACATTTAATGCCTCAAACGACACCTTCTTCCCCACCAGGATCGCCACCCCCTTACTCTTCTCATCCAGCCCTGAGTGGAATATTTGGCCCACCCATCCCTTCCTCAGCCGAACCTGGTCCACCACTCTCAGGTGTGTCTCCTGGAGCATGGCCACATCCGCCTTCAGGTGCGCAAATACCCGGGCCCGTTTGACCGGCCCATTCAGCCCCCTCACATTCCAGGTTATCAGCCGGATCCACGGGCTCCCTGCCCCCCTCCCCTGCCGATTAGCCATACCCCATCCCTTGCCCACCCCCGGCCAGCGTCCCCCGCTCTGCCAGTTTCCCACAGCGGCAACTCCCCCCCCACCCCACCCCAGGCTAGGACCCCTCCTAGCCACGCCCCTCCCTCCACAGCACTCCCGTGAGCCAGCTAACTTCTGCTGACCCCGGCGACTCCCGCCCTACCTTCGGCTCCTCCCAACGTGGGACTACCCCATCTCCATTGTGCCCGTCAACGGGTCCACCCTCCCCCCGCTCTTGCGCGGGAAAAGAAAACAGCCAGCAACGACCCGTGCTTCTCAGCCTCGGCCCCGCCCCCCACCATCTCACAGCGCGGGAAACCCGCAGAAAGTCCGCGCTTTCGCCCTGCCGGGCCCCGCCTCCCATTGTCAGTCCCCCCCACCAGCTCCCCGAACTCCCCGTTTACCCCTCTGCCCGAACCCGTCCACCTGATCCCTGCTTAAAAACCCCTATAGAAAAAACAGTACGACATTCTTACACTACACCAAGCAAATGCAAATACAATATTATACAATACAACATCCCCCATCCTAGACCCTCCGTTTGAGTCCAATTTCTCGGCTTGTACAAAGGCCCACACCTCCTCCGGGGACTCAAAATAGTGGTGCCGATCCTTATAGGTGACCCACAGACGCGCCGGCTGCAACATGCCGAACTTCACACTCCGTCTGTGGAGCACCGCCTTCGTCCGGTTAAACTCTGCCTCGCCACCTCCGCACTCCATTCCTGGAAGATCCGCACCTCCGTGTTCTCCCACTTGCTGCTCCGCTCCTTCTTGGCCCACCGGAGCACACACTCACGATCCACGAACCAATGAAACCTCACCAACACCGCCCGCGGCGGCTCGTTCGGCTTGGGCCTCCTAGCCAGAATTCTGTGGGCCCCCTCTAACTCCAGGGGCCCCTGGAAGGACCCAGCCCCCATCAGCGAGTTTAACATGATCACCACATAGGCCGCTAGGTCCGACCCCTCCAGCCCCTCCGTGAGGCCCAGGATCCGCAAATTCTTCCTCCTCGACCGGTTGTCCAGCTCCTCGAACCGCTCCTGCCATCTTTTATGGAGCGCCTCGTGCATCTCCACCTTCCCCGCCATGGCCACGACCTCGTCCTCCCTTTCGGAGGCCTGCTGCTGCAGCTCCCGGATCGCAGCCCCCTGGGCTGTCTGGGTCTCCATCAGTTCCTTGTTGGTTACCTTGATGGACTCCAGTAGCTCCAACTTCAGATCCTGGAAGCAGCGCAGCAGAATTGCCTGCTGGTCCTGGGCCCACTTCCTCCGCTCCTCAAGGCCTTCGCCGGCCGCCATTTTTTCTTCCTGCCCCCGTTTTTTCAGAGGCACTTTCCTCGGTTTTTTTCTGCCCCGCTCCTGGTCCGGACTATGGGACCGTTGGGGTCGACTCCTGTCGTCTTCCCCCGTTGTGATTTGCCGCTGCAGCTCCGTTGGGGGCCCTGAAAAGAGCCCCAAAGTCCGTTCTCCGCGGGAGCCGCCGAATGTGCGGCTTAACTGTTCATTGCCGCCACCGGATGTCTGCCCACCCAGAGCTGCAGACTGGCTGTCCGACCTCTCAGAATCTCTTCAAATGGAGAAAATCAAATTCGTCAACCGAGGGTCAGACGACGGCTTCCACAGAACGTGGGAGCCATTCACCCAATTGTTCCGGGACCTGTTTGTGGCCAATGAACAAGCAGAAGAATAGCCAGGTAGCCAAGAATCAGGGCAAAGTAGCCACGGCACGAGAGGGAGGGATAGACCGCGGAGTGGGGGGAACAGCTAAACCTAAGAGGAAACCACGGGGGGGAGGCGAGAGAGAGAGAAAGAGTGAAGAGACCGGGAACAATAGAGGAGAACCAGAGAGGTGGGGGGGTGGGGGGCAGGGGAATTATTGCCGGAAGGGGGGCACGGCAAACGATAAGGGGGGATACAGGAACAGAGAGCAAGGAAAATCCAGGCGAAAGACAGGACGAACGGCTGAAGCGGAGATGAACGCGAAACGACAACGGCAGTGAAATCCGTCCGGGAGAAGCAAGTGACAACGCCAACACCAGACCCATTCGCGTATTGCCCTCTGTAATTGTTTCTCCGGCACCCAAATGTATATCTACCTCCCCAGTCCGTTTTCCCCCCCACACAAACAGATGCCTACTTATGTGTTATAAATAATATTGCCAATTATACAGTGTTGCTGCTGTTGAGGTAGTGCATAATACCTTACCAGTTATTTTATTTATTTTCTATTTCTTTTTTATTTATTTATTTTTTGGTATGTTTGTGTGTGCCCTTCTCTCTCTCTCTCTCTCTCTCTTTTTTATATATATATATTATATATATATCTTGTGTGCGTGGGTTTCCTCTGGGTGCTCCGGTTTCCTCCCACAGTCCAAAGATGTGCAGGTTAGGTGGATTGGCCATGATAAATTGCCCTCAGTGTTGGGTGGGGTTACTGGGTTATGGGGATAGGGTGGAGGTGTTAACCTTGGGTAGGGTGCTCTTTCCAGGAGCCGGAGCCGGTGCAGACTCGATGGGCCGAATGACCTCCTTCTGTACTGTAAATTCCATAATAACTGTAAATATACTTTGTTCAAAAACCCAATTTAAAACATTTATAAAAAAAAGAACTGGTCAGTCAGATATACTACACTCTGAAACTAAGTGGCAGATGCCACCCAACACAACTACTGTGGATCCCCTCCCACAGGTGCTTATCACATTGTGAGATCACTGGGATCTGACTTTCACCCGAGTGTTTCCAAACTACATTCTTAAAAAAATCAAGTCTTCAATCTTCTCCCAAACAATTCTTTCTTTCCGATGCCTTCACCAAGAATCCACTTCCAGAATTTCAGTCACATTTTTCAGTATTCCTCAAATTCATGCAATCTCTCAGGTACCCAGCCATACCACTGCTTCACAGGCTGTATTAAGGTGTCACCAATCTTAGGATTACTTCAAATTTTTGGCTTCTCACTAGCCAACTGCGCCTTGCAACTCTATAGTTGGTTTTGCATTGTAAACCTTTAATTACAGTGTTTGCGCAGTTTAAAATTAAACGAAAACCTACAGGCACCTTTGTTTAACATGAAGCTAACTAAAGTTGTAAGTGTTAGAAACACTAAATTAAACTTACTTAAAAGCAATACCCTCCTTCAAATACTCACATATTAATTTAGATTATTTAAACTACCTCTGTTTCCTGGCAATTGATACTTGAAATGGACAGGTTGTCTTATGAGGAAAGGTTGGACAGGCTGGGCTTGTATCCACTTGAGTTTAGAAGAGTGAAGGGTGACTTGATTGAAATATATAAGATTCTGAAAGGTCTCACAAGGTGGATATGGAAAGGATGTTTCCTTTTGTGGGTAAGTGCAGAACTAGAGGGTACTGTTGTAAAATTATGGGTCACCCTTATAGGACAGAGATGAGGTGAATTGTTTTCATTCAAGAGGTTTGTGCGACTTTGGGACTTTGTGCCTCGAAGGTGGTGGAGGGGTTGAATATTTATACGGCAGAGGTAGATTGATCCCCTTGCCTTAATAATCAAATGTTATTAAGAGTAGATGGGAATGTGAAACTCAAAACATGAACATTGAATGGCGGAGCAGGCTAGAGGAGCTGAATGGCCTACTTCGCTCATTTTGTTCATTTAAACAAACAGGATATGATCACGCTACCAGGGGTCCTCGATTGGCAGGATTCAATACATCTAATATATCATGAGCTGGCTTTCTTTGCTGTATCATGTCTCCCCCCCCCCCCCACGGTGAGGTGTACACTGGGTCTGGACCAACTTGAATCTGACAAAGGGAACCCGCCGGTGAGTACAGCCCCCAGCAAGGAGAGGGGCATTCCTGGGCAGTACTAGGGGGAAGTTCCATTGGTGGGTGTTGGGCAGTACCAGAGAGCAGTTCCACGAGTGGTGCTATATGGCTTGGCTTCCTTTGGGAAGGTCTGTGTGGGGTGGGGAGTGGTCACTGTGTGCATGCATGGAGGGAGTCCTTGGTGTCTGTGGTGGGCAGATGTTTGTCTTAATTTTTTTTTGGTTAGATTGGGGCACGAGATGGCATGGGGTGAGCCTCCAACAGGTTAGGTGGATTGGCCATGTTAAATTGCCCCTTAGTGTCCAAAGATGTGGATGGAGGTTGGGTTGAGGGGTTATTAGAGGGCGGGGGAGTGTGCTTGGGTGGATTGCTTTTTCAGAGGGTTGGTGCAGACCCGATGGGCCGAATGGCCTTCTGCGCTGTAAGGATTCTATGATCAAACATTTCTATGTTTCAGTTTTTTTATTTACTCATATTGACAGATTATGAATGATAATTAATATAAATTCTTAAGTTTGGTTTTTACTTTGTCCTGTTGCTGCCAAATATTTATGGGACTAGATTAAACATGTATTTCGTCCCCTCAAGCATTACCCGTGTAAAGGTTGACTTCGTGACTTTTGGCCTCAACATTACATTTACACAAGTGTATACAGTAAGAAAATTATATTTACAAGCATGACATGGATGCACTATTAATTTAAGTAAAACGTCTTACAACACCAAGTTAAAGTCCAACAGGTTTTTTCGACTCACAGCTCCTTCCTCGGGTGAAGGTTATCAAGAAAAACAGTTTTGTGGCATGTGACGAAAGTTGAGGGACAAGTCAGCCAGGTTCTAATTAATTTTACCTGAAAATGAATTACTCTTTTGAATTGATTTGTTTTTCAATTTTCATGTTTTGAGAAATAACTGATTTGAAGAAAAAATGTACACGGTGTCTAAGTTTTACAATGTTACGTATTATTTGAGACATTGGTGGACTGGTGTCTGATGTAATATGCTATTAAATAGTTTAATAAAGTGTTTTACTTGTTAACTTCTGGCGGCTGTGAGTAAAGAGTCAAAAGTTCTGCCCCTTTCCCAAACACTTTTATTTCCCTTGAACACTATACAAAACTCTATCACCACAAGTGCCACCTTCAATCTCTTTACATATCAGTGTCAATTATTGGATACTTAGCATCAATTTGACATGTAATTGGAATGTCTCTTAACCCATTCCTAACATCACTGTCCTTTAACAACTTATCTAGCTCACTCTCTTCCTTTATTTAAGACACTAATTAAATCCGGCCTCTTTCATCAAGCTTTTGGTTATGTGGCTCAATGTCATATTTTGTTTTCTAATGCTCCCGTGAAGCATCTTGGAATATTTTATCATGTTAAAGCTGCTATACAAATATAAGTTGTTTTGTTTGTCTTATATTTTCAAAATAAGCTTTCTTTTTTAATAGCCCGTCTTCCAACCAGTACTAGCTGCAGAAGATTTTCAAGTCTTTAAGTCACTGATGTTACAGAAAAATGTTGAACTGCAATTACAAGCTCTTCGGATGATTCGAGAGAGAAATGGTAATAAGTGAAAGCAAATGTTAAATTTAGTTATAACCTAGTATTATTCGCATAGAATTTTTAAATTACTGAGTCACTGATGATGATTGCCTCAAAAATGAAGTTTGACTGTAAGCATTACTTGGTCGGACGTTTGCAGGATTTTTCTGGAAAACGTCCAACATTGTATGAAATGTGGTCAAGACATTGGGCAAACTCTTCTGGTCTCGCTGATGGCACAACCCTGCCATGGATTCCTTGGCGGCATGAGGTGGCTGACTTGTCCCTCAATTTTGTTCACATGCCACAAAACTGTTTTTCTTGATAACCTTATCTAATTGAAACCTTTCAACTTTGACTCATATCTACAGCCTTTTGGTGGACTGAAAGGCACCCATCTGCTATACTTTGTATTAAAAAAGTGCTCTGCTTTCACCTGAATAGGTTGCATCTAATTTTAAGATTGTGATCCTAGCTTTGGATTTCCCAGCAGAGGAAATAGTTTCTCTATTTGAGGGATGAGGAGTGACTTGATTGAGGTTTATAAGATGATCAGGGGAATAGATAGAGTAGACAGTCAAAGACTTTTTCCCCGGGTGGAACAAACCATTACAAGGGGACATAAATTTAAGGTGAATGGTGGAAGACATAGGGGGGATGTCAGAGGTAGGTTCTTTACCCAGAGAGTAGTGGGGGCATGGAATGCACTGCCTGTGGAAGTAGTTGAGTCGGAAACATTCGGGACCTTCAAGCGGCTATTGGACAGGTACATGGATTACGGTACAATGATGGGGTGTAGGTTAATTTGTTCTTAATCTAGGACAAAAGTTTGGCACAACATCGTGGGCCGAAGGGCCTGTTCTGTGCTGTATTTTCTATGTTCTATTCTATAAAATCTGTATATCATTGTAAATGTCTCAATTAGATCCCCCACATAACCTTTAAAATTCAAGGGAGGACAATGTGGGTGATTATCCGTTCCAGTTTTCAGTGGGCAGGAAAGCCGGTGGGGCAGAGAATCCAATGGGAATCCCCAAACGGCTTTTATAATGGTGGGATTTCCCATTGACATTGTCCCCAACCCCTGTCAATGACATAATAGGGTTCTGGCCATGAGAAAGGTTGGGACATCCATTACCATACATTTAAATATCATGAACGGGCTTCCCTGCTGCATTATTCTCCCTCCCACGTAAGGAATTCCCATCCCTAATGATGTGTTATTACGTTGGTGGGGACCTCCTGAATGGACCCCACTGGGGACGCACAGAGAAGTACAGCCCAGGGGGATGGGGGTCAATGTATTTTATGTAAACTATCTATAATATTCTAATCTTAAGTATTTGGTATCATTTCTGGTGATTCTGCACTGTACCCTCCAAAACCAATATATTCATTGGAAATGACGTCCAAATTTGAACTCTATTTCAGAATGGGTATGACCAAGGCTCTGTACAACTGAAGCATGACTTTCTTCCCTTTGTATTTCAAACTCCTTGAAATGTGCCAACTTTAAATTTGCTTTTATGCATATCTTTCTGAATTTGTGCACTAGCTTTTAGTGATTGTGTACCTTAACACCTAAATCCCTTGGCTCCTCCAGTTTCTAATCGCTCGCTATTAAGAAACTTTTGATTTGTCTTTCTTAAATCCAAAGTAGGTTACTTCACATTCCATCTCCCACAATTTTATGCACTCATTCAATCTATCCGTGTCTAATTATGTAACAACATAGCTGCGCTTTCACTAAGACTCCTAACTCAGTAACATCACCCCTACCTCAGCTCATCTACTGCTGAAACAGTGCCTTTGTTACCTCTAGACATGACTATTGTAATGCACTCCCACTCACCCAAAATTCCTCCCCCCCCCCCCCCCCCCCGAAGCTGGCACGATGGCTTCTGAGGGTAAGTGAGGAGGTGAGTAACCAGTTCCATTGTCCGACATACAGAGCCTTGCTGTGCCTTCAATGCTGAAAATCAAATTCACTCCCTTTGACTGTGACCAGCCTCTAGCTTCACAGCTGAAGGCTATTGCTAATAAGGAATTTGCTTTGTTAGTTGTGAGAGCATTTCACAGCTACAGGTTGTATTTGGTGCTTGCTCCTGCTGGTGGCTGTAAATGCCTGTAGGCTGCTGTTGCTGTTTCCTTCCTTTTTTCTGTAGCCGGAAAGAAAGCCATTTTTGTCTAAATAACTGGGTCCTGGAACACTTGTCAGGAGGACGCATGAGTCCTGAAGGCAATCTGGTTTGAAGCAAGAAGATGCTGCGGGACCTGGTGCATGCCATTGATACAAATGGGCTACTTGATGACACTAATGAAGAAATGCTTTCGCAGATTGCTGATGCTTTTGTTATTGGAGTGTTGAGTGCTGCATGTAACTGCCACTTCACCGTGGGTTAAACACATTGGAAGTCCAGAATGTTCAACAGCACCTTGAGCGACAGTGGAATATGTGGATGCCTGGATTTGGTTCTGGTGAGATTGGGCCTTTTGGGAGGGCTGCACAGCTATGGCTCCTGGATGAAGAATGGCATGAATACATGGAACAAGTCACATATTGATGGAAAGATCATTTCTACAACAAAGTTCTGGACATGATAACACATTCTCGGGCTTCTCCTTCGTTTCTGTTGAGGAACCAATGAAGGGTGATACCTGGTTTTTCTTTGTGAAAATGAGCTGATATAGCTTTGTATTGGTACCAGTGTGGAACGGTGACATTTCCTTGTTGTTTAATCATTAGTGTGACATGTGGAATATTACGTAGTTGATTTTTAAATCTTTGTTACTGTTGACCGTTTAATAAATAAAATGTTCTGCACTCTCAAGTGCCTATTCCCAGGGTACACATGCCGTGCCTCAGAGGATGATTAGTGGATAGCATCTCAAGGAAACTTTGAAGCCATAACACTGTACCTGAACTCTAGGAGCGTCAGCACCATAGAGACAGCTGTCAACAATCAAACACCAAGAGCAGGGCTTCACGACTGTGGATCTTCTCCCGATCAAAGGGTAAGTGTGTGGATCAGGAGAGGGCACCGGAACACGGCCTCCCTAATGTTCCCGGCAGAGGTCTGGGGTCTACGTCCCCCTGATGTGGCCGTGAGGTGCTTGTAGTAATAATAATAACTTATTGCCACAAGTAGGCTTCAATGAAGTTACTGTGAAAAGCCCTTAGTCGCCACATTCCGGCGCCTGTTCAGGGAGGCTGGTACGGGAATTGAACCCGCGCTGCTGGCGTTCTTCTGAATTACAAGCCAGCTCATGAGCCAAATGTGCTAAACAAGCCCCAGCTTGTAAGGTTTTCCAGCACAATTGGCTCAATGGATGGCACTCTGACAGAAGGCGGGTCAGTCATGGTAGGGGGTGGGGCAGGTGCTTGTGGGATTTGAGGGTCCTGAGTTGGAAGCCCTAACAAATTGTTGGTCTCCTTCTCCAATCCCTTCCAGATTAAAGAATGTTTGTTTGCTGGTGTGAATCCCGCAGAGGCTGCCCTCACGTTGCTGGTGACAGCCGAGGCAGGCAGATGCCGGAGAAGGTGTCAGCAGTCACTGCGCAGACCGGAGGCGGCACCCCATGTGAAGGGGGCCGTCCATCAGATCGAGGAGGAACCAGAGGAGGAAGCCAGCGATATCCCACGGTGTACAGGCGTCGTTGGTCTTTTGATGAGATGATGGACGACCTGTGCCGCAGGAATCTGTTGCAACAGAGAGTCAGTGCGGCACATGTGCCATGGCTTCGTGGACTTGGCACCCCATGGAGGAGGAGGAGGACACCCACTCCCGTTGGCAGTGAAGGTCACCACAGCCCTGATCTTTTATGCAACCAGCTAATTCTAGGGCTCAAGCCGGAACCTGTGCAGGATTTCTCAAGTCACAGCCCACAGGTGCATCCGATGTATACCCGGGCATCTAACTACATCACCTTTGAGGTGGACCAAGCTCACCAAGATGCCTGGGCTGCAGGATTCTCCGCCATTGCCGGGATGCTTCAGGTCCATGGGGCAATAGATGACACGCATGTCATCTTGCGCGCACTGGGTATCTGGAAGTGCCCTTTATTAACAGAAGGGGATTCCACTCTGAATGTTCAGATTGTGTGCTACCCAGGGGACTTGCATGACAGCTACATCCTTGGGCACTTGGAGATCCCCGCCATCTTCGAGGACCACCCCAGATGATAGGTTGGCTCTTGGAGGCAAAAGTGGTACCCACTGAGGTCCTGGCTGATGAAGCCGGTGCGGAGGACCGAGAAGGAGAACTGATGTAATGAGGCCAGGCAGCCTGCTGATTTCACCCCTCTTGGCCTTTGATACCCTTGGCAGATGTCCTCTGGGAGGCCTGGAGTGGGATTGCCCTTGCTGACCTACTGGTATCTCTGGCATCGCTGTGCCACCATGTTCTGCCTGCTGGCCTCGAGATGTGCTGGTGTCAGGAGGGGTGGATTCGGGAGAACTGGAGACTGCTGTCATCTCCTTGGTGGAAGGCCTTGGGGTGGCCTCCACCTCTTCCTCCTTCCTGATGGTGCCCATTGGGCCCTGGGGATCACCATGGGATGAAGGGGCAGCTGAAGCGAGCGGCAGAAGCCTCTGAGTCATCTGGCTTTGCAGTCCGGGCAGCTTCCCATTGTCTGCACCATGGTCAGCAATGGTCTTCTCTGACTGCTCTGGAGTGCCTCGGCAATGTCCATCTGTGTCTGGGACACGTTCCTCAGCGACTGTGACATAATGTCGTCATAGATTGAGCCAAGCCTTGGACACCACCCCTCAAGATACGGAAGTCGTGCTCCAGGTTTCCACTGTGGTTGCCACCCAAGCAGTGTTGGTCTCGGTGCCACGGATGGTCGGCAACATCTCCTGCGACCAAAGCCTTTGGGACTCCTGCAATCGGCTATGCAGTTGCTGGAATGTACCTGACATCCTCCTCCTGAATCTCACGTGTCCTGTCATCTGCATCAGCTGTGGGAGAATCTTGTCCAGAGGCTCGACATCTGAATGTCACCCACCGAGGTGCATGTCTCTGCGTTGGTGGAATGTAGTGATGATAGCTGTAACACCTCGCCGGTGGTCCAATCTGAGCTCTACTCCGAGGTAGTGGATCCTCACGTCTGGCGCAGGCCACCTTCGCTGTTGATGACTGCTCTCTCCTCGGCCAACCCAGCGATCTCCACGGCCCGTTCCTCATAGGAGATTAGGACTTGGATCTCTGAGTTTCTGTTTCCCCCATCTTGGCCCTTTCCTGTTTATTTTGGGCTATCATCTCCTGCGGGGACAAAGAGTGGGCATTGTGAGCTGCACACTTAATGGGTCAGGGGGGGTTCTATAGCAGGTGGCATGTGAAGCCACTGAACCTGGACATGAAGAAGTTGTGCTGGTGGGTGTCAAGGGTGCAGATAAATAAGCATGAATATCGTGAGGAGAGGGTGAGATGTCAGCCAGTGATTTGGGGGGATGGGAGTTGGGGAATTTGAGGGGTGGCAGACGGAACTGATGCCAGGAGAGAAGTGGTAACTTACCCTTGCAGTTCGGTGGAAGCCGTTGGTTTTCCGACATTGTACGACAGCCCTCCTGGTTATGCTGCCTGCACTGACAGCCACTGCCACCGATTCCCAAGCAACGTTGCTGATCCTGCTGCTGGGCCTCCGACGCCCTTGGGGGAACAGGATGTCCCGTTTTGATTTGACCCGTCAAGAAGCCTGGTGCGCTGCCATGCTTGTGTGTTGACTGGGAGTGACTGGTGAGGGTGTGTTTAAAAGCAGCTCCCTTTTGTTAGTGGCAAGACACAGAGTCAGAAGTCTGGTAAATCAGATGGTGAGACAGCCAGTAATGTCGAGAAACTCATTGGGGGCTCATTTCTGGCACTAAGTACTTTTGAATACGGACCGCAAGCTCGCCAACGTGGTCTTCGAGGAAGACCCTGCCAAACACACCCAAAATTACCCTTACAAATGTTTCTGTTGAATGGCGCCCTCTGTCTCTTTGCTCTTTTAAGACGCTGCTTAAAACCTACCTCTTTAACCAAATCATTGGTCATATGCCTTAATATCTCCTTTTGTGGTTTGGGGTCATATTTTGTTTGATAACGTTCCTTTGATGAGTCTTGGCACATTTGACTACATGTAAGGAGCTATATCAGATGCAAGTTGTTTGTTACTGTTACTTTGTAACTTGTTAATTCCCATCTACCCAACTTAATGTGCTTCCTAATGTAGTGTAATTTGCAAACTTGGAAATACAATGCTTATTCCTTTATCTGTACCACTCATTTAAATGATGAAAAATTGGGACTGGTCAGCTTATTCTTTGCCTTCTACCTCCCAAACAATTAACAGCACAATTTGCCTCCAATTCCTTCTGCTCCCATTTTTGCAAATATTCACTTGGGGGAACCTCAGAACTCTATTTAAGGTATCATTCATAGGTATCCTAAGACGAGCAAATAGTAATAATAATCGCTTATTGTCACAAGTAGTCTTCAGTGAAGTTACTGTGAAAGGCCCCCAATCACCACATTCCGGTGCCTGTTCGAGGAGGCCGGTACAGGAATTGAACCCGTGCTGCTGGCATTGTTCTGCATTGCAAGCAAGCTATTTAGCCCACTGTGCTAAACCAATACTGTAACTACTCGGGCAGCAGCTGTTAAAACAAAAACAGTTAATCTTTCAGGCTGAAAATCTGATGATGTAAAATATTATGAACTTTACATGATATAGAAAATTACTGGTGTACACAATGGGTATCATGGAATTACAGATGAACAATATAATAAATTACTTTTCAAAAATATAAGAAAACAAAATCAGAGACAAACAGTTTCTGCAAAAGTGCCTGTGAGCTGCACTTGTGAAATATCTCAATTCTAAGGTGGAAAAATTAGCATGAACACTAGCCTCATATGGAAACAAAACAAAACATATCTAAAAGGGTATTTTAAATCTTTCTAAATGAAACCGATAAACTTCAAGAAGGAATATCAAAGAAACGCTTAAACTTTTCAGTCTCTTCATAATAGCTGAATAGGAGAATTTTATGGTGCAGAATAGAAAGCCATTCAGTACTTTGTGTCATAGCTGGCGTAATCCAAAGCTGATGCACTTCTTGCTATCCACCTGTAACTGTACATCTTCTTGTGTTTCAAATATTTATTTTGAATATTTATAAAAGATGCAATATCTCTGCCACAATAACATCCTTGTGGTAAACCATTTAAGTCCTTTAATGTCAATCTTATTCAATTACCTCTTGTCAGTGACTCCCCAACCAGTGAGACACCCTACTCGAGCTCTACATAATTTTAAACCCTCTGAGATTTTGTTTTGCTTTCTTTGTCCTCATGTGAATAGTTCCAATATTTTGAAATAGAACAAAGAACAGTACAGCACAGGAACAGGCCCTTTGGCCTTCCAAGCCTGTGCTGACCATGCTTCCCATCTAAACTAAAATCTTCTACACTTCCGGGGTCCGTATCCCTCTATTCCCATCCTATTCATGTATTTGTCAAGATGCCCCTTAAACAGCACTATCATCCCTGCTTCCACCAACTCCTCCAGTAGCGATTTCCAGGCACCCACTATCTTCTGTGTAAAGAAAAAAAACTTGTCTCGTACATCTCCTCTAAACCTTGCCCCTCGCACCTTCAACCTATGCCCCTTAGTAATTGATCCCTCCACCCTGGGAAAAGGTCTCTGACCATCCACTCTGGCTATGCCCCTCATAATTTTGTACATCTCTCTATTGCTAAAGTTTCCCAACTTTGACATCACGTTATGTCTACCCTATGTGCTTTCTATGGATCTAGTGTACTTGTTATAATGCT
The DNA here is from genome assembly GCF_902713615.1 of Scyliorhinus canicula. Taxonomy (NCBI): domain Eukaryota; kingdom Metazoa; phylum Chordata; class Chondrichthyes; order Carcharhiniformes; family Scyliorhinidae; genus Scyliorhinus; species Scyliorhinus canicula. The sequence goes on along the minus strand of NC_052146.1, from coordinate 236,583,953 downwards.
TGCCCATATCTACACACTATTCTAAATTGTGACCCAACGAAAGCTTTATACAAATTTATCATTACTTCTTAGAATCATAGAATTTACAGTGCAGAAGGAGACCATTCAGCCCATTGAGTCTGCCAGCCCTTAGAAAGAGCACCCTATTTAAGCCCATGCCTCCACCCAATCCCCATAACTCAGTAACCCTACCTAAACTTTTGGACACTAAGGGGCAATTTAGCATGGCCAATCCACCTAACCTGCACTTCTTTGGACTGTGGGAGGAAACCGGAGCACCCGGAGGAAACCCACGCAAAAACTGTGAGAAAGTGCAAACTCCACACAGACAGTCACCCGAGGCGGGAATTGAACCGGGGTCCCAGGAGCTGTGAGGTAGCAGTGCTAACCAATATGCCACCGTGCCATCTTGATAGACAAGTCTCCAGAACCTGATGGTTTTCTCCCCATGGTGTTAAAAGAAACAGGTGAAGGAATTACAGCTGCTTCAGTCTTCGGATTCCGGGTACTCTGTACTGGAATTGGAGATGGTACAGTAAAGGTTCACTAAATTGGTCAATGTGATGAGGGTGCAGTCATTTTGAGAGGCTGAGTAAATTGGGCCTATATTTTCTGAAATTTAGAAGAACGAGTGGAGAACTTGTTGAAAATACAAGATTCTGCAGGGATTTGACCGGGTGGGCGCTGAGAGATTGTTTCTGCTGGTCAATTAATCTAAAACATGGGATACAGTCTCAGGAAAAGGGGATGACCATTTGGGACTGAGATGAGGAGAAATTGCTTCATTGAAAGTGTTGTAAATCTTTGGAATTCTCTATCCCAGATACTCCATCATTGAATATATTTAAGGCTAGGATAGAACCATTTTTCTTTTGGTATCTCGGAATCAAAGGATATGGGGAATTGCCAGGAAAGTTGAGTTGAAACCCATGATCGTATTGAATGGGCAGAGCAGACTCGACAGGCCATAGTGGTCGACTTCTTCTATTTCTTGTGTTTTATGTCATTGCATTATATGAGAGGAGGCAGAGAAAAAACAGGTAATTATAGACCTGTCCGTTTAACATCAATTTTAGGAAGTTAGTGGTGTCAACAGAGACCTAAAGAATAATTTTAACTGACAGAATGTGTCAGTTGAGCGGGTGTTGAAAATCTTGAATGCAAACCCAATCCATACATAGCAGGGACAGGCAATCAAATCGTTCCCAAGTTGCAGGTCGGTCATTTAGTCACTGATTTAAATTCTACTCTAGCCAGCCATGTTCCCTCGCTTCAGGAAATCCAGCATACAAGGAGTAGCAAGGACTGCCAGTTCCAGCAAACCTGTTTCTTTCCAGCTGTGATTATGAACAACAAAGAGCAGAAGTGATTCCTGCACTGTCTCTTCCCCACCAAACATAATCTATAAGTCATTCCCACAATGGCCGCACCCTTGTGATGAGATCTATCCCTGCAACTGATCTCCCATGTACTTCCATAGCCACAATCTCTCACAGACCTGGTCTTCACCCACAACTTTCTAATCCCTCCCTCTCTCTGCATACCCCATCTGAAACTTCAGATCGCCCTGAGTTCGTTCTGATCTTCTCCGTCAATCTCTGATATTTGCCCAATCTGACGTCCCCACCTTCCTTCTGGACTTTTGCCATTTACCCGATCTGCTCCCCAGCTAGCTTTCCAATCTCCTTCCCAACCCAGCCATTAAACTCTGTCCTCCCTCATGCAACCATCCTCTGATCTCTGATGTTTGAACCCTTTCTCCAGCAGTCCTTCCAATCTCCAAGAACGTACAGGAAGGAATGTGTTACTCCTCAAAATTCAGAATCAGCAGGTATTATGAAAAATAAATCTGTTATACAACAATCATACATGAGTTTTGCATGGATTGAACCTTATCTTCCAAAATAACAGTAGCTAAACAATCCGTTTCCATTTGCGCTAAAATGTTTACCGTGATAAACCACTACAATAATTAACTTTTGCTCATGGATAATCTACTTTTATTAGATAGTTTTTGCAGTTATTATGATTCTGAACCTGACACCAACAGTGGCTAAGATACTGGACTGAAACCCCAGTATTTTATTTAAATTTTGAAAGACTGAGGAAAGGATACCTCGCTTCAGGAGTGACTTCATGCAATATATGGATATGGTATATTAAAGCAAACTTTATTACTAACACAGTATTAAAATATCTTGCAATTACCCCCTTAAACAATGCTAATCACCAGTGACACAATGACCCGTAACTACTATCTTTACTTCACTCAAACAACAGAATCATCTCTGATCTCAGTCCACTTGTAAATACAGTTAGCACACCCAGGCATACTTCTTAAGAGATGTTCTTTGAGACTGTTTTAAGAGATGGACCTGAATCCTGTTCGGGCAATGCAGGATCTCTAGCTGAAGTCTTCAGAAACTGTCTTCACAGTTTGACTTCCAGGAGCCAACTGAAATGCCTGCTTTTCTGCAAAATACCTGGTACTCTATCTCCTCCCATTAGTTCCAAGACCGTACCAAGCTGAAACAAAATGGGCGCAATTTGCCAGCCACATTGCGCTCGAGCGAGATCGCAACGCGGCAGGTAGATGCCGGCAGAGGCCTCTCGCAGGCTACCCGGCAGTCTTTTTTTAAAAATATCTATTTAGAGTACCCAATTATTTTTTTTCCAATTAAGGGGCAATTTAGCATGGCCAGTTCATCTACCCTTCACATCTTTGGGTTGTGGGGGTGAACCCCATGCAGACACGGGGAGAATGTGCAAACTCCACATGGGCAATGACCCAGGGCTGGGATTTGGACCGGGATCCTCAGCGCCGTAGTCCCAGTGCAAACCACTGCACGACGTGCTGCCCTCCTGGCAGCCTTTATGACTCGCAGGATATATCCAAGTCCCGTGAGGCATCAGAATCCCGCACAAAAGGGGCATGTTTAAACGGGGTACGCCTACGTAGGTTTTAAACCTACATAGACAGACTTATCCAGGATCTACTGGCCTCCTGGGACCTACCACCCTCCCCAGTGTGGACCAGGTGGAAAGGCACCCTGAGGTCTCTAAGGCAATTGTAGGCCCCTGGGTGGCTAGGGATAGTGCAGGGTGGCCCCCTGGCCTTTCCCCTGGAATGCGGGCACCTTGGCACTGTTACCCTGGCACTGCCAAAGTGACTGGGTGGCACTGCTCAGCTGGCAGGAGCACTGCCAGGGTGGCAATGCAAGGGTGACACTCCCAAGCGTCCTGGCCCGAGGGAGGCCATGCCCATGAAAGAAGGGTTGGAGAGGTGCTGCAGGACAGTTAGGTAGGGGCCTCTGGGAGGTTAGGGTGGTGATGAGTGGGAGTCTTTGGGTGGGGGGGGTGGGGAGGGGGAGGTGGTAATGCCCATGTGTGTGGGGGTGATATTGCCCATGAATAGGGTATGTGGAGGACTCACAAGCTCACTTAGAGATCTGGGCACCCTTTCAAAATGGCAGCCTGATCTGAGTTCAGCTCCCCAGTGCTGAAAAAAATTCTAGGTCCCAAAAAAGTATCTGTTGTTTGACAGCAGTGGGGAATTCGCCGGGATAGCCAGCAGGAAAACACCCTGCAAAACCCGCCACAAATGAACTTGGAAATGTACCTGTTAAATTCCGCCCAAAGTCTCTAATGAAGTACTCCACGGGGACCCTCTTAATCCAAACAAGAATCCATTAGCCCAACCCTATAATGATGCCTTAATTACACCTCTGGCTCCCATAAAACTAGTTGTCTTGCAAACTAGGTTTTTTAAAAACACTACTGCAGCAGTCATACAACCACTAACCCAGGCTTTTAACCTTTACTGCACCAAATACAAAGAATACAATATATGTGAAATGTTTCCATCGTTCACACTGTTAACTTAGTAAACATCTGATCCAAGACTTGAAATGATAGTGCAAAATAACTGAATAAGGAAATGTTAGTTGTTTACAAATTCACAGTAAAAAGTAATTTATTTCCTTGGCAGGTGTTCTACCTGAATGTTTGACAGACGGAGAGGACAAGATCAGTGAATTGGAGCAACAGGAGTTTAGGATATTGAGAGAGGTGTTAAAGTGAGTAATTGTGTTAAATTGTGTCTGCCCGTAGTATACTGCTCACCATTTATTAAAATTACTAATTTATTTAAGGTAAAGCATTGATATAATGCAGTTACCAGACATCAGTATTGTAGAGAAAAAGAGGCATGCTGTTGAAGCTTTTCATCTTTCATCAGGACAGATACAAAAATGCTAAATTTCAAAGGGACCAACAATTTATACTGCTTGAGAAAAGATGCTGATTGGTTGGCAAGTCAACTGATTTGGTTGAGTGATTGCCAAGGAGAACGCATCGGGGAATGATTGTCCCCCACTCTTTTGTTTAATTTTTAAAAAGACACACTGTTCCTTTTGTCTGTCGAGGATGGTTCCTTGCGTGTGAATATATGTAGCTTCTAGTGAAACCAAACTATAAACTTAAACCAATATATAGATTGCTAAAGATAAAGGATAATATATTAACACAGTGGTCTGAATAAAACCCAGCAGTGAAGGAACAACCAATTGACCAAACCATTCTCCAACGCACATAGTGTGATAAATAAGGTTGCTGCTGCTGCTCACCAGCCTTATTTTTAAAGATAAATTTAGAGTACCCAATTATTTTTTTTCCAATTAAGGGGCAATTTAGCATGTCCAATTCACCGAACCAGCACATCTTTGGGTTGTGGGGGCGAAACCCACGCAGGCACGGGGAGAATGTGCAAACTCCACACGGACAGTTACCCAGAGCTGAGATTCGAACCCAGGTCCTCAGCGCCTAGTCCCAGTACTAACCACTGCGCCACCGTGCTGCCCCCACCAGCCTTATTTTAACCATATTATGTTCATTAAGTGAGTGATTTAATGAGTTAATCAATACAGAGTGATACATTCTTGTGATACAAACCCCACTTCTTACCTCGCTGTAAATCTAGTCCAATTTAATTGTCAATTGTAAGTCAAAGCAAGCTGTTGTGCTAACTATTTCTAATTGAAGAATATTTATTAATGAGTTTGGATAGGAACAGTGTCCCATCACTTCAACTGAATGAAAACCATGCATCTTATCTGCAGCTCTGTGCTTTGTGCTGAATACTGAGTGGTAGCAACCAGTTATTAATTCACTGTCAGCTTCAGATACATCTATCTACATTTAATATGTACAATATTTTGCATTTGTTGTGCCTCATATTAACAAAATTTGACTTCCAGTTCCCATATTTCTTGGAACACTTCTGCCAGCCATTCCCCATTTAAACTCTTGTGCCCACTATTTTGTTGCAATTTGCCTTTGTCGACATAGTGAATGAACAAGTTGAGGCTCATTTCTCTGCAAGAGTTATTTTGTGCAGTGAAGGTGACTTACTTGACGTCTTTGAGATTCTGGAGGAGTTTGGGGAGTGAATTTATAGAGGATATCTCCAATTATGGAAAGACCAAAAGGGATGATAAATATAAAATGGGCACATCAAATAGAGAATTCAGGAGAATCCTCTTTCCATAGAGTGCCAATGAGAATGTGGAACCTTCCACTAACAGACGAATTGAGAACAGGAATAGGCCACTCGGCCCGTAAACCTGTTCCACCATTCAATGAGATCATGGCTGATCTGATTGTAATCTCAGCTCCACATTCTTGCCTACTCCTGATAATCTTTCACCTCTTTGTTTATCAATAATCTCTCTACCTCTGCCCATGGTTCCACCGCATTGGGCGGGTGGGCCATTGGGCAACCCGCTATGGCCGGTGGGGCCGTGTGAAGACTCGTGCCTGGTTTATCACCTGGCGCGAATCCTTATTTTTGGCCTACCACGGTATTTTCCACTCGATCAGGATTCCTGATTTTAGTGTCGAGGAATGGGGAATCCTGGCCAATGTTTCGACAATAATGAATGCAGCAAACATGATATTCCTTGGAATATACAACAAGCAGGACTTTAAGAATCTTGTGTACAGCCCTACCTCTACAGTCCTAAAATCAAATAGATAAACAAGAGTGAATGTCCCTTGAGCCAACATCAGAGAGAGTTTGGAAAAATGGGTGGCACGGTAGCACAGTGGTTAGCACTGCTGCTTCACAGCGTATGGGTCTCAGGTTTGATTCCTGCTTGGGTCACTCTGTGCGGAGTCTGCACATATTCCCCATGATTCCGTGGGTTTCGTTTGGGTGCTCCGGTTTCCTCCCACAAGTCCCGAAAGACGTGCTTGTTAGGTGAATTGGACATTCTGAATTCTCCCTCAGTGTACTCGAACAGGCGCCAGAGTGTGGCGACTGGGAGATTTTCACAGTAACTTCATTGCAGTGTTAGTGTAAGCCTACTTGTGACAATAATAAATATTATTATATTATTATAAAAATACTTCAACAGAGAAACGGATTAAAGAGATAAACCTCTCTTTTCACTCTCTGGAATAAGCACAGCGCCTGGTTCAAGAAATTAGTGTGCCAAGACCTACCAACAAACCAAGATGTTGCAATAATTGTAACAGCTTACACATCTACTTGCTTCAAGGATCTGGAAAACCTCAATCGGCTTATTTAATAATCTATGCCTCAAAGACAAGCAAATGACTTCTAACCATATATTTTTTTTACTTTTATTTGGACTTTTGTGTGTGTGCCACTGTGTATTTTTTTTCTTGAGTTTAGAGAATAATAAATATTATTTTTCTTCAATTCAAGAGAACCTTGTTGACTGGCTCTCACTGTATCTATAGTAAATACTACATTTGGATTTGAAAAAGCCATCCACTTGGAGAATAAAACACCTTTGCTGTGATCAACTGAGGAGGTTTAATTGAGGGGAGCAGATTCACTTCTATCCAGTTGGTCGTAACACATACCAGATGAAATTTTCTTTGATAATGAGCCGTAATATGCTGACAGATTGTTTGGCGAAGTCAGCCGAGTGGGGAGCCCATCATTGTTGCCATATTATCCAAAGTCTAATGGTTTGTTTGAATACATGGCTCGTACATTAATTTTAAAGTGTAGCCAGGCAGGACAAGATTGCTACACCCCTAAGCTATTCCTTTGGACGTTCAGCAGAATTGATGTTTAGGAGACAGGTAGGAACAATATCTGCACAGTCATTAAGCAATGTACTTCTATCCAAACAAGGGAAAATAAAGGTACCTTATGACAGGCAAGCAGGACCAGATGTGAGTTGGTTAGAAGGTCAGACTTCTTAATCATTTGTCAGGAACTGATATCCTGCAGAGGTTATTAGGATGTGAGCTTTGCCCTGATCATATGAGGTTAAGACGCCCAATGTTATAATTGTCAGACAGAATTGAAATGAATTCAGAGTTATCGTCCACATTTGACACACATGTTATGTCATGGACGAGGTCAAGGACAAGGTTCGATGGCACAGACATCGATGTCATGTGTATAGATGAAGAACTGATTGACAAAATTCTGAGTTGTCAGTGAATAAGATGATAGTTCTGAGGAGAGGTTTACGATCACAAGATTTGTTGAATAAGTAGACCTTCATGTTTATGAGATCCTTAGTTTTGTGTACTTGTAATTTACATTACTCTGAACCCCAACATCTTTGTATATTGTACATATGTTTTCTGATTAATGTGATGCATTGTTAAAAGAGGGGTGTTGCTGGATTAATTTAAGATTTAATTTAAGATACTGTAATTGGAGAGTTACAGAAGGAATTGATATCATGTCTCACATGATTCGAGTTGTGGGTATAGACTAACGGAGTAAGAAATGTGTAAATGTGTATCTGTAATCGTAATGTGAACATTTTGTGTATGTTTTGTATTAATCTGGCACCTATATCAACCACATACTAAACCATCAACTCCCACTTGTTCAGTTTTTTTCAAAGGCTCAACAGCTGCCTGAACTTTAAATCAATGTTAAAGTTAAAACACAGGGTTCAAATAGCACATTAATATATGATTCTTAATATTGTTGAATTCATAAAAGTCATTTATCCACATGGAGAAAGTACTCTACTACATTGGAACACTTAGACAATGCTGGTCAATTCAATGGTCACTTACATTTTAAGGACAGGGCTTTATGATCAATAACTGCATTAAAATATACTGAATTTAGCATAAAGCACCTAATTATGGCATTCTGAAATTGGTATCACCATATAAGCTTATCTGACAAAAGATTCCCAACGCCAACATGGGCTTCCCCCAAGGTTTACAAACTGACTGACCTAACATGCTTCACACAGGCTTCAGAAACCCATGCACCTTGCTGAAAATTTTAAACCCTGGGAAATTCAAAATTGAGACAGGCATTTAAGAGGATGAACTGAGCGAAGAGGTCATGACCTGCCATATTGTTCCCACTGGCCAAAGTGGGCACCGGGTGAATAGGTTGGGAAATTTAAATTTAAGGTCTCCCTCCCCACTTCCATTTTTGTCTGTCAAATGCAGCTTTGCTCAACCCCAGCAGCAGAATCCAGCCTGTTGAGCATCATTTCAATATATCATCTCTTCTAGAGAACGGTTATTTAAAAAAAAAATCTTCTGCTCTAAAGATGAAACTGATTAAAAGTTGTTTTAAAACAGAATTTTGATCTGTTGTTGTCACTTACTCTGACTACATACCTCTTCTGTCAAAAACTGAAGATGGTTGCATTATCTGAAGAATATAGGAAGGAGATGTCATGTGGCAGAGGATGAAAACCTCTTGAAATTTCATCCCTTTCATCCTCAAGATTCCAGTGCCTTGTTCAAAATGTAATTTGATGCATGAGAGCTACTGCTACCTAAGAAACGTGTATTTGTTTTTAGACATTACATTTCTATATCTTGTCTAGACAATCAAAGGAGGAGTATGAACGGGAGATGGCAAAAAGATATGTGACAGAGACAGAAGCCAAAACTGGAGCAGCACAAAGTGACATGGAGAGAGCAATTGTGGAGAATGCACAGGAGGAGGAAGCACGACTTTCCAGACAACATGAACTAGGAAAAGAAAATTTACAACGGGTAATAAAATGTGTTTGAGATGGTACTTGTATATCTGTGGTAAAATGTTATTCCTTAAATCTAAATGTAAATCTCAAGGCACCAACGTTTTGTTGTAACCTTGAATGGATAGAAGCCTGGATTTTGCTTTGAGTATTGAAGGAAAGGCTTCATTGTTCAACTCTGGAATGGTTATTGACAGGCTTGTCAGTGAATATTTAATTTTGGGGCATGTAATTCAATGCTGCATCCTCTGGAAGGGATATATAACATCTGTGAGCAAGTGGAGCAGCATGGAGAGTCCTCAGCCAATCAGATTGAATAATCCTCACTTTGAACAGACAAAATTTTTGTTCCACCCTTAATGGCTGGGATTTTCTACTCAAATGCTTCTTTCGCGGCGTTATGCCATTTCCCGTTGAATACACTTCTCGCTGCCGGAAAACCCGTGATGGGGCGCGCTCTCAGTGGGATTGATCCTGCCGGCATGAACGGCCGGAACGATCTGGCCATTAACTTTTCAGGTCAGCGATTTTTTTTTTTTTTTTTAGCAGTAATTTTCACTACTGCACTATCAAGGGTAGAGTTATTCCTCGTTCAACAAGCCTCAACATTTTCATGCCTTTGCAGTGCATATATGCTTGGGTTCATATGATTAAAGTGATGTCTATGGAGATTCCATCTGTGAAGACTGAAGACAGAACAGGCTGTGGGGGAGTAGGGCAGCTCCTGGATTTCCAGGTTTAACTGTGCAATGCGGAGAGCAATAGCATTACAGAGACCATTGATTGAACCTGGACTAATCCTGATCTGTAATGCATTCTTAACCACTGAGTCATGGAAACTAATAGCCCATTAGGTTAGTGTGACATCAAATGATTGTGAGAGTTCAAAATGGATTTTGTTTTTGTATTAAAGGAGGAGACTACAAGTTGTCTCTCCAGTACTGGAGTTAAATTTTTACGGATGATGGAAAATAGAAGTTTCAAGTAAGGTGGCGACTAAAAGACGAGAAACTCACAGGAAAATTGACAGTGAAATTTGATTGTTTCTTTGCCATTATTTTAAGGGAATCATAAACTGGAATAGTGACCATGGATTGGTAAACAGTGGGAGACGTTCAACTTTTAAATGGAAATTTGAACTTCCAGTTATTCACTGAAAGAATCACCCTACAAGCTTTCATGTCTTAAAAGCCTTTACTGTACAAGATTTAAACACAGAAAGTACTTAATACTATATTTTGTAAGCATTTTATTAAGTCTGAAAAACTCCACAGGCTGCTCCCCGTTCTATTTCTATTTCCACCCAAATGTTCCCAGATACTTTCCAGGATCTTGAGGGTTCCTTCACTTCTCTGAAGACCACAACTCCCAAGAATTTACTTGGACTCTACCCAGTTTTACTGCTATTTGTGTGGTATGAGATTTCTTGGGATGCTTCCATTAGCCTTCAGCAAGGCAAACCGCTGATCATCTAATGCACCTCACAGTTATTCCCCCCTCCTCCAGCTCACGCATGCGGTTTGTCCCCTTGCTTCACAGTCTACATCTCATAGAATTGTAGAATCCCTACAGTGCAGAAGGAGGCTATTCGACCCATTGAGTGCACCGACCTTCTGAAAGAGAACCCTCCCTAGAGTCAGGCCCACCCTATCCCTGTAAACCCCCCCCCCCCCAACCTCTTGGACACTAAGGGGCAATTTAGCATGCCCAATCCATCTAACCTGCACATCTTGGACTGTGAGAGGAAACCAGAGCACCAGAAGGAAACCCATGCAAACACAGGGAGAAACATAGGGGAGGTGGGTGGTTTTGGCAGTCAATCAAGGGAAGAAAATCAGGAGCCTAAAGGGCAGTTTCAGTGCTGTCCAGTTGTACTTGCCTCTCAGGGTGTTGGCTAGCAGATTCCTTCTAGAACTTTGAGTTCACTCCTAACATTTCAGTTATCCCTGTTGAGAGTAATCATGGACAATGTCCTTTTACAATGCATGGAAGGGAGTGTCAGCTAAACCTGCAAAGTCAGCCATGTTTTTACAGAGTGGTGAGTATAACATTAGACACTAGCATGAACATTCAATGAAGCATTGAATCCCTACAGTGCAGAAGGGAACATTCAGCCTGTCTAATCTGCACTAGCCCTTGGAAAGAGCACCCTACTTAAGCCCATGCCCCGTAACCCAGCCTAACCAACACTAAGGGGCAATTTAGCATGGCCAATCCACCTAACCTGCACTTCTTTGGATTTGGGAGGAAACCGGAGGAAACCCACGCAGACACTGGAGAAAGTGCAAACTCCATACAGACAGTCATCCGAGGCCAGACTTGAACACAGGCCCTTGGAGCTGTGAGGCAGCAGTGCTAACCACTGTGCCACCACGCCGCCTGAAGTGTGAATAAAAAAACACAAGTTTGTTTCTTCCACGAACTGCTCCATAACCATCAATACACGCCAATCATGAGATGGGTCGGTACATTTGCTCTCTGACTCAACGAGTCTCAAGAAATAATGATGCACATGTGAATAAAGTGAAACCGATGTAATGTGAAATATTTTCAAGTGAAATTTGAATTTGAAAAACACACATACCACCTTTGTGCTCTTTAAGTCTTATTGTAAGTGGGTAAGTTGTGGCCATGATGCAAAGCTCCCTTATTTGACTACTAGGCTCTTTTATAGTCAGCTTATCCATGCTGCATTGTCAACTGACGGTGGTTTTCACCACTGAAGAGCATCTTCCGCTGCATGATTGCGCATGTTTTCCATGAACGCCACTGGCTCTTACAATTAAAATTCTAATTGTGTGGGAAATCTGAAAAAGAGAGAGAACATAAGTAGCATATGATTCTGGCTAAAATGTCAGAATTGGCATGCTGTTGTCAAACCCCAGATATCTACCTCAAATTGCTGAAGAGCCAGATTTCCTTTTTTTTTGATGGTTTGAATACTTTTTCTGATGCTCAGTAAGCTTTCTAGAAAAGTAATTAACTAGCCTTCCTATATCAGTTGCACTACCTTGGAGCAGGACTGCACCTAACCCTGTCACTTGGCACGGCAGCCACCTGGAAACACTTACTGAAATTTTGGTCTGCAAGAGCTGGCTTAATGAATAAAATAGCTTTAAACTTCTCATGCCATTTGACATCACGGTGACCACTTGAAGTCACGTTTGTCAATGGATTGAGTACAATACTGAAATTAGGACAAATTTTTGGCAGAGCCCTCGCATACCCAGGAATCCGTAGTATCTCTCATGGTCTTGGGGGCAGGAAAGTTTATGGCTTGAATCATGGCCTATTCATAGAATCATAGAATCCCTACAGTGCAGAAGGAGGCCATTTGGTCCATTGAGTCTGCACCGACCCTCTGAAAGAGCACCCTATCTAGGCCCATGCCCTGCCCTATTCCCATAACCCGACCTAACTTTTTGGGGGGATTACGGGGCAATTTATCATGACCAGTCCACCTAACCTGCACAGCATTGGACTGTGGGAGGAAACTAGAGCACCCGGAGGAAATCTACGCAGACACTGGTGAAAAAGTGCAAATTCCACACTGACACCCATGGCCGGAATTGAACCTGGATCATTGGTGCTGTGATGCAGCACAGCAAACGACTGTGTGCATCGTGCCACCCTATTTCGATAGTCCTCAATACTGGGGCCCTGCAAGACTATATACTTAGCCCCCTACTATACTCCCTGCACACACACACAACTGTTGGCAAAAGTCGGCTCCAACTACATCTACAAGTTTGCTGATGACAAGACCGTAGTGGATCAGATCTCAAACAACGATGAGTCAGAGTACAGGAGCGAGCTAGAGAACCTAGTAGCATGGTGCAATTACAGCAAACTCTCCTTCCATGTCAGCAAAACTAAGGAACTGCTCATTGACTTCAGGAAGTCAAATGTCACACACTGTCTACATCAATGGTGCCACGGTGGAGATGGTTGGCAGCTTCAAATTCCTAGGTATGCACCTCACCAACAATGTGTCCTGGTCCACCCACGATGACGCTACAACTAAGAAAGTACAACAGCGGCTATACTTCCTCAGGAAACTAAGGAAATTCGGCATGTCCACATTGACTCATTCAGTTTTACAAAATTGCCATAGAAAGCATCCTATCTTGCTGCATCACAGCCTGGTATGGCAACTGCTTGGCCTAAGACCGTAAGCAAGTACAGACCAGTCCATCACGCGAACCCGTCTCCCATCCGTTGACTCTGTCTACATCTCCCGCAGCCTTGGGAAAGCGTGCAGCATAATCAAAGACCCCTCCCACCCAGGTTATTTGCTCTTCCAACGGGCAGATGATACAATGGTCTGAGAATACACACTAACAGATTAAAAAACAGCTTCTTCCAGCTGTTACCAGACTCCTGAATGACCCTCTTATGGACTGAACAGATCGCTCCACCATCTTCTCGACAGTGTAGCACTATGCGCTGTATGCCTCATCTGATGTTGATGCTTTTTAAAAATTAATTTAGAGTACCCAATTATTTTTTTCTCAATTAAGGAGCAATTAGCGTGGCCAATCTACCTAACCTGTACATTTTTGAGTTGTGGTGGTGAAACCCACGCAGACACTGAGAGAATGTGCAGATTCCACACGGACAGTGACTCGGGGCCGGGATCGAACCCGGGTCCTCAGCGACGTAGGCAGCAGTGCTAACCACTCTGCCACCGTGCTGCCTGTCCATGTATTTACATTGTGTATTTATTGTATGTCTTTTGTATGGAATGATCTGCCTGGACTGTATGCAGAACAATACTTTTAACTGTACACATGATGATAAATCTGACTCTAATCTAAAGTGTCACTTGACCCTGGCCCAACACTTGTCCTAAATAGGTGACTATGGCTTTAGAAAACTCACTCATATTGGTGACGAGATTAACTTTGGCCAGCCTGTCAAACAGAGCTCTGGTAATGATCTCTGCGTCACTGTATTCTGGGAATATCCTCTGGTAAAACCTCAGTCTTGTCAATCTTGGCTTTTCCAAAACTGAGTGAAACACCTTCCCACAGCCAAGCCCTTTCCCAACAAATAATCTGCACCATTCATGGGCAAACTGGGAACAACACAAAGAGTAACAGGATCTGTGATGACGTTACATTTTAAATCACTGTATACAAAGGCACGGTATTAATTTATGGGATGTGTGCATTGCTGGCTGAACCAGCATTTATTGTCCGTCCCTAATTTCTCTTGAACTCCGTGGCTTTCTAGGGCCATTTCAGAAGGCATTTGAGAGTCAACCACGTTGCTGTGGAACTGGAACCATATGTAGACCAGGCTGAGTAAGGATGGCAGATTTCCTTCTCTCAAGGGCATTTACGAAGATAGGTTTTACAAAAATTCACGACCATTTCATGGTCATCATTTCAGACTTCTTCTGCATTCAAATTTCACCATCTGCCATGGATTCAAACCCAAATCCCCCATAATATTAGCAGAGTCTGTGGATTACTAGTTCAGTGACAATTCCACGACGCCACTGCCTCTCCATAAGCTTCTGTGGAGCCCCCGAACTAATCATAGAATCTACAGTGCAGAAGGAGGCCATTTGGCCCCTCGAGTGCGCCAGCCCTTGGAAAGAGCACCCCACCCAAGCCCACAACTCCACCCCATCCCAGGAACCCTACCCCACCTTTTTTTTTGGACACTAAGGGCAATTTAGCAAGGCCAATCCACCTAACCTGCACATCTTTGGACTGTGGGAGGAAACTGGAGCACACGGAGGAAACCCACGCAGGCACGAGGAGAACGTGCAGACTCCGCACAGACAGTGACCCAAGCTGGGAATCGAACCTGAGACCCTGGAGCTGTGAAGCAACTGTACTAACCATTGTGCTACCGTGCTGCCCTCAATACAATACCTTGGCATTCATCGAACTGTCTGGGGAAAGTCTGTTATTGGCCAACAGTTGTCCTGAATTCCTCAGAATAATGATCAACATGCGCAGATGACCATGGGCCTCGAGCAAAAATAGCTGTAGCTTTCTATCACCCGATTCTCAGTGAATCTCGGAAAGTCTCCCTGCTTGTTGTGAACTTTACCAACCCGGACATTATTACCTGAAGGAATACCCCTTGATTGGACAAACCTGACAGCTTTGTTTTTAAACTTGCAGTTATTCGCTTTTATAAGCCCTTTTGTGGTGACAAATGAAGCATGTTGGTCCCTTTGAACCAAACCCATCCTCCAAACCTTTACTTCTACTAACTCAAGAAGAGCCTGAGGCGTTATATTTTCTACCTTTCTCGGCATACCTGATATCGTCTCATCACCGACTTTCCCCTCATCCTAGTTTCTCTGGACGGTTCTAAAGTGAGGCCTATTACTAATTCTCTTATGAGTATGCGCTGCAGGAACTCCTTAGCCCCTACTTAGCCCCCTACTATGCTCCCTGTACATACACGATGCATGGCAAAATTTGGTTTCAACTCCATCTACAAGTTTGCTGACGACGCGACCATAGTGGGCCAGAACTCGAATAACGACGAGTCAGAATGCAGGAGGGAGATAGAGAACCGAGTGGAGTGGTACAACAACAATAATCTATCCCTCAATGCAGCAGAGCTAAAGAGCTGGTCATTAACTTCAGGAAGCAAAGTACTATACACACCCCTGTCAGCATCAACGAGGCTGAGGTGTAAGATGGTTAAAGCTTCAAATTCCATGGGGTGCACATCACCAAAAATCTGTCCTGGTCCACCCACGTCAATGCTACCACAACGGTGCCTATACTTCCTTAGGAAACTAAGGAAATTCGGCATGTCCACATTACCTCTGACCACCTTTTACAGATGCACCATAGAAAGCATCCTATCTGGCTGCATCACAGCCTGGTATGGCAACTGCTCAGCCCAAGGCCGCAAGAAACTCCAGAGAGTTGTGAACACAGCCCAATCCATCACATGAACCTGCCTCCCATCCATTGACTCCATCTACACCTCCCTCTGCCTGGGGAAAGTGGGCAGCATAATGAAAGACCCCTCCCACCTGGCTTACTCACTCCTCCAACTTCTTCCATCGGGCAGGGCATACAAAAGTCTGAGAACACGCACAAACAGATTCAAAAACAGCTTCTCCCCGCTGTTATCAGACTCCTAAACGACCCTCTTATGGTCTGACCTGATAAATACTACATTCCTGTATTCTTCACCCGATGCTGGTGTCTATGTATTTACATTGTGTACCTTATGTTGCCCTATTATGTATTTTCTTTTTATTTTCTTTTTATGTACTTAATGATCTGTTGAGCTGCTCGCAGAAAATACTTTTCACTGTACCTCGGTACACATGACAATCAACATCCATCCATCACCAAGCCTCCTTTGATAGAACCTTCAAATCCCCACCACTTCTATCAACGAGAAGGGCAAAGGCAGCAGATACATGGAAGCAACACCACCTGTAAGTGCCCCTCCAAGCCACTCACCATCCTGACTTGGAAATATATCACTGTTCCTTCAGTATTGCTGGGTCAAGATCCTGGCATTTCCAACCCAACAGTACTGTGGTTCTACCCACACCATAGGGACTGCAGCAATTCAAGAAGGCAGCTCGCCACCAACCTCTTGAGCAATTAGGGATGGGCAATAAATGCTGGCCGAGCCAGCGATGCCCACATCCCATGAATGAATTTTAAAAACTCTTAATTGTCTTCGATTACACAGGCTTCCCTTATTTTACAAACATTGTGGTCTTCAGGGTGAGAATTTAATCCCAAATGGACACTTTTTAAAAATTGCATCACCAACATCATCTCCCTTAGGTTATCGAAGTGCTGTTTCACATTTAAACTACACCACCTATCAAACACAATTTCCCTTTCCCTGGCAAAATCTGTATAAGTCTGCCTCATTTTCTTTCCTAGAGGCCTAGGCCGCAGGTACCAACTCATAAGCATTGAGTATAGCAGTCTTTACTTCCTTGTAATCACACATGCTCTGCCAGAAGAGCCCAGTACTGCTACAAAATACTTGGAGGAGCACAGTCCTTTCGTCCAAATAATGTTTGTGGTAATTTTCTTGAATGACACAAAGTACATCTCCATTCTGTCATCACTAAATTTAGGTACTAAATGAGAAAGCTTCATCAAATCAAAATGCAGAGGAGTTCCATCTGAGTACTCGATCACTAACAGAAGCGGTCCTTTCTTCCTTGAGCCCAGAAACCTTCCCAATTCTTGTTTATCTTGTCTCCACAAATATCCCCATCCTCAATGATGCAGGAACCCAGCACACATATACAAAAGACAAGACTGAGGAATTTGCAACAATGTTCAGCCAGAAGTGCCGAGTGGATGATCCATCTCGGTCTCCTCCGGAGGTCCCCAGCATCACAGATATCAGTCTTCAGCCACTACAATTCACTCCACGTGATATCAAGAAATGCCTGAAGGCACCGGATACTGCAAAGGCTAGTGGCCCTGACAATATCCGGCAATAGTACTGAAGACTTGTGCTCTAGAACTTGCTGCACCCCAAGCCTAGCTGTTCCAGTACAGTTACAACACTGGCATCTACCTGTCATTGTGGAAATTTGCCCAGGTGTGTCCTTTACACAAGAAACAGGACAAATCCAACCCAGCCAATTACCGCCCTATCAGCCTACTCTAAATCATCTGCAAAGTGATGGAAGGAGTCATCAACAGTGCTATCAGCAGCACTTGCTCAGCAAAAACCTGCTCCTGGACGCTCAATTTGGGTTCCGCCAGGATCACCCACCTCCTGACCTCATTACAGTTTTGGTTCAAACATGGAGGAAAGAGCTGAAAGCCAGAGGTGAGATGAGAGTGACTGCCCTTGACATCAAGGCAGCATTTGACCGAGTATGGTATCAAGGAGCCCGAGGTAAATTGGAGTCAATGGCAATCGGGGAAACTCTCCATTGGTTGGAGTCATACCTGGCACAAAGGAAGATGGCTGTGGTGGTTGGAGATCAATCATCTCACCTCCAGGGTAATGTCCTTGGCCCAATCATCTTTATCTGCTTCATCGATGACCTCCCTTCCATCATAAGGTCAGAATTGGGTATGTTTGCAGATGACTGCACAATGTTCAGCACCATTCGCGGCGACTCAGATAATGAAGCAGTCCATATCCAAATGCAGCAAAACGTGGACAATATCTAGACTTGGGATGATAAGTGGCAAGTTACATTCGTGCCACACAAGTGCCAGGCAATGTCCATCTCCCTACAAGAGAGGATCTAACCACCGCCCCTTGACATTCAATGGCATTACCATCATTGAATCCCCCACTGTCAACATCCTGGGGGTTACCATTGATCAGAAACTGAACAAGACTAGCCACATTAATACTGTGGCTACCAGGGCAGGTCAAAGGCTAGGAATCCTACTACGAGTAACTCACCGCCTGACCCCCTCCCCCCGCAAAAAGCCTGTCCATCATCTATAACGCACAGGTTAGGAGTGTAATGGAATACTTTACACTTGTCTGGATGAGTGCAGCTCCAACAACACTCAAGAAGCTTGATAACCATCCAGGACAAAGCAGCCTGCTTGATTGCGCTCCCTTTCACAAACATCAAACCCTCCACCACCGAAGAACATTGGCAGCCATGTGTACCATCTACAATATACACTGCCGTAACTCACCAAGATTCCTCAGATAGCACCTTCCAAACCCATGACCACTACCATCTAGAAGGACAAGAGCAGCAGATACCGAGGAACCCCATCACTCGGAGGTTCCCCTCCAAGTCACTCACCACACTGACTTAGAAATATATCGCCGTTCCTTCATTGGCGCTGGGGCAATCTCCTGGAATTCGCTCCTAACAGCACAGTGGGTGTACCTGCACCTGCAGCCGTTCAAGAAGGCAACTCAACACCACCTTCTGAAGGACAACTAGTGACGGACAATAATGCTGGCCTAACCAGCCTACATCCTGTGAATGAATGAATTTTTAAAAAATAGGTGTGAGTTGTTGCTCCTTGGGCTTCCAGCCTCTTTTCCACTTTGTCCAGGGTGAGATGTATCTGTGCCCGGGCTTCGGCCATCTTCACTACAGCCTGGATACCTGTTTTTATCTCCTGCCCGTGTTCCCTCAGTGCTTCCGAGAGGGACCCCATCCAATTCCCCCCTGGTGAGAGAAGGCTTTGTGCGTGGCTGGTCTGCCCTTCTCGCTCCGCTGAAACTTGCTTCACCGCCTCGTGCACAAATTGGCTCTTTCAATTGTCTCCATTCCAGGCCCCTTCCACTCCTGGTCTCTGTTCGGCCCCTGGACTGGCTTTTTCCCGGCACTTTTCCCCTGTTTTACTAAGGTTGGGGGAACAAGTTGCCGAGTTTTCTGGTGAGTTTTTGATTAAAAAATGGTTATTTTACAGGTCCACGGGAGGAGAGCCACCTGATGTGTGACTGCTCAGCACATCGTCGTCACCGGAAGTCCGGTTGTTAGTTGTGACGCACAGTGTCTGTGGTTTAACTGTCTAAATTCCCAATTCTTGCTTGCCCAAAGTATGATTGTAGATTCAGTAAATCCTAACGATTTTTGAATTCTGACAATCCTCAAGAAAAAGGATATATAATTGTAATCAATATATAATATAAAAAATATATTTTCATCAAACCCTGTTACTCTTTATTTATAAAGAAGAAACTAGTGACATCTTTGACCCTCATATTTATTCAGGCCGGGCGTGCGTCTCCTGCCCTTGTCCTTCCAGACAGTGGAGGTCATGGGTGTGGAAGGTCTGTTGAAAGAGGCTTGGCAGGTTGCTGCACTTAGCCAATAGCCTTCTGTGGCTTGGCATCACAAGTGCACATCTAAATACTTCTTAAATGTTTTGAGGGTCTCTGCCTTCATTACCCTTTCAGGTAGTGAGTTCCAGACCCTCACCACCCTCTGGGTGAAAAGGCTTTTCCTCACATTCTCTCTAAACCTCCTGCCCCTTACCTTACCTGCACCCTGGTCATAGATCCCTCTACCAAGGGGAAACATTTATTCCTGTCTACTCTAGCTATGCCCCTCATAATTTTATACATATCAATCATGTCTCCTCTGCTCCAAGGAAAACAACCCCAATTTATCCAATCTCTCTTCATAACTAAAACTCTCCAGCACAGGCAACATCCTGGTAAATCTCCTCTGCACCCTTTCCAGTGCTATCACATATTTTCTATAATGTGGATTCCAGAACTGCACAAAATACTCTAGCTGTGGCCTAGACAATATTTTCTATAGATCCAGCATAATCTCCATGCACCTAAAGTCTCTGCCTTGGCTAACAAAGGCAAGTACATCATATGCCTTCTTAACCACTTTATCCACCTGCCCTGCTACCTTTAGGGACTGGTGTTGCTTGCACACAAGGGTCCCTCTGATCCTTTGTGCTTCCAAGGGTACTGCCGGCTATCATGTATTTCCTTGCCTTGTTTGTCCTGCCCAAGTGCATCAACTCACACTTATCAGGATTGATTTCCATTTGACACTGATCAGCCCCCTGACCAGCCAGTCTATATCCTCTTATAATCTCTGGCTTGGCTATACTCCTCACTATTTATCACCCCACCAATTTTTGTATCATCTGCAAACTTACTGATCAACCCTCCTACATTCATGTCTAAATCATTAATATAAACCACAAAACAGCAAGGGTCCCAACACTGATCACCATTGATTTCAATTTTGCTTGGGCTCCTTGATGTGACCGACATACAGGCAAATGCTGCCTTGAAGTCAAGGATAGTCACTCTCATCTCACTCCTCTTGCCCATGGTTGGACCAAGGCTGCAGTGAAGTCTGGAGCTGATCAGTCCTAGTAGAACTCGCCTCATTTTACCTGCAGGATTCCCGCAGCCCAGGAGTCCCAGACCTTCAGAATTAGAAATAAGAATTCTGTTGCAAAGAACACATGCAGCATCCTTAAAAGATTTTAGTGACCAACTTATTTTCTGAGAATGTATCTGTGTCCCAATTCACCTCTGGTACAACTGGAAATGGTGGGTTGGAATCGGGTTTTGAAAATTAAAAAAATTAATTACCTCCTTATACCTCCCCCACCCAGTGCAAAACACTTCTCCTTGGGGTTAAAATCTCCTAAGGGTTAAAAACACCCATTGTGTTTTCTTATGACAAAACTTGTCATATGTTTTATAATAGTGCAAAGTGAATATGTAACCTGAGCAGAAACACATCCAATTTATCTTATTCTTCTTCAAAAAATAAAATTAAACCACAATTTGTGGTAGGGCCAAAAGTATTTTGAAATTGGATCCTTTCAGTTTGTGTTTACAGCTACATCTGCATGCTTTCATGACATTTTAATATTTCCTTCACCGCAACACCACTGTTTCCCCGTAAGTAATAATGTTACTGGACTTGTTGTGCAGACTATGCTCTCAGGATATGGGTTCAAACCTCACCACGACAGCGTGCGAAATTTAAATTCACTAATAAATCTGAAATTGAAAGCTAGTTTCTTTAATGGTGACAATGAAACTATCATTGACTATCAGAAAAAGCCATCAGATTTACTAATGTCCTTTAGAGAAGAGAATCTGCCATCCTTACCTGACATGGCCCATATGTAACCAGCTGTGACAGCAATGTGGGTGACTATTCTGAAAAGGCCTCGCAAGCCACTCAGTTCAAGAGCAATTAGGAATGGACAATAAATGTTGGCTTTGCTGATGATGCCCATATCCTATGAAAGAATAAAATAATTCCATTGCCCTTTTCACTCTTTTATGAGTGATTTTTAACAACATGATTTTGTACCACTATCTTGTTGCTGAATGTGAAAAAAAATATGAAAAAAAACAATTGCTTTGTGAAAGAAGTAATGGTGATCCTGTAGATTACTGAGAAATAAATAATGTGTTTTATACATTTGTTGAGCAATCATCACAAGTATAACACTTACCAAATGATTACGGGCAGCACGGTAGCATAGTGGTTAGCAGAGTTGCTTCACAGCTCCAGAGTCCCAGGTTCGATTGCCAGCTTGGGTCACTATCTGTACGGAGTCTGCACGTTCTTCCCCTGTGTGCGTGGGTTTCCTCCGGGGCCTCCGGTTTCCTCCCACAGTCCGAAGATGTGCGGGTTAGGTGGATTGACCATGCTAAATTGCCCTAATGTCCAAAAAGGCTAAATGGGGTTACTGGATTACGGGGATAGGGTGGAGGTGTGGGCTTGGGTAGGGTACTCTTTCCAAGGGCCAGTGCAGACTCGATGGGCCGAATGGCCTCCTTCAGCACTGTAAATGTTATGATTCTATGATTCTAAATTACTGATATTTCTGAATAATTGGTGTATCAATCAGCCATTTAATAAAATGCATGAAAAAAATGTTGGAGGTTTACAGAATTCACTCAGGTAAAATTTCATGTCGATAAAAAAAATCATGATCCGAATCCACTAATGTTGGAGATTATAACAAACACCTTTAGTAAATGCCAATCTTCAATAAACTTATTATTACGACTGCATGTTTTTATTTTATTTTAGATTTAGCTAGTTTTTATTTTAGAATTTTAAAAATTGTAACTTTTTTTAATGAGAAAGTAATTGACCCAGCATTACCTGAACTGAGCATTTTGGTGATTAGTTGGACGCAGAGTGGAGCTTTCAGCTCAAAAATACATTTGGAACCCTTCAAAGGAAATTTTCTTAATCTGAATTGGATTTCCCTTTTTATTCTTTTCTCTTGTAAAGTTTGCCTCTCCAGTTAACTGGCTCATGGTTAATGTGGGAAGAGGGGTGCTAGACACTAAACATAGGTTTGGGATTAGGTTAGATAACTGGAGTATTATTGTGAGAGCATATCATTTTGAATAAATTACTCTTTCCAGTTTAGTGTTTACCCCCTTTCAGATGGCTGGTTTCTATTTCCTTCTTTGAAAATGGGAGCATTTTACAGTATATGTAGATGTTAAGGAACCTGTTGCTTTGTAGTGCAGTGAGGATGACTGTTTTAACATACCAACATTTTTTACAGGCCGTTCAGAAATCATTACAAAAGAGAACATCAGCGAGAGACGATGCAGTTGCATCCACAAGTAACCTAGATGAGGTAGTAGAAGTATATGCGAGTTTCTTAGTCTTTGTCTAAAGTTACAAACTCATGAAACAATTTTGTTTTCTTTGAAAAATTCAGGCTACTTTAAACATGACGGTTTTTCTGGAATAAAATGATAAACTTTAAATTGTCAGAAAAGTGCAAGAATCTAACACCTGGTACAGGAATCTCACAAATATTAACATTATAGAGCAATGTGTCTCAAATCCAAACATATGAATTATTTAGTGTCTTCCCATTGACCATTATGATGTCTGGGAGGGAAATTAAATTTTTGTTTTCAAGTTCTCATCTTAGCTTCCATTTGACAGTTCAAATATCTGTATGCACTGGTAATTTAAAAAAAAAAAGGAGTAAGTTTATTTCGAAATAATCAGCTGTTCATGGTATTTTAGCATGTTGAAAGATACTTTGAATTAAAAAGCCTGTATTGTTTTGAAAGCTAAAGGTTTAAATGTGCAATTTTAATATTGAACAAGAGCTATTCCAAGAGATGTTTATTTGTACTCAAATCGTTTGGTTATATTTTTGTATATGGCATTTTCGACACCATGCATCCCAGTACTAGAATGGTGAGGTCTGAAGCTCCCCAGATGTTATAATGAGGTGCAACAGTTGTTGGCAGTGTGTAGTGAAAAATGGGGCTGCTGCTAGAGTCATCACAGCCTCAGGTAATGGAATCCAGGGTGGGGGGTTATAATATTCCTGGGCCAGGATTTTCCCCTCCTGTTAGTGCGGGTGGGTTTGGCAACAGGAGCATAAAATGTCGTGAGAGGGCCAAAGTGGCATTTTATATTGGCGTGAAAGCTTGCCACGATCGTCCCCTCTCCCGTCAGTGGCGTGCAGTTTCCCGCCGTTCAACACCGGGAATCACAATTGAATACATTTGCATCTCATCGGAATCATAACTCCTGTCAGAAAATCCATTCTCTGGAGTGTGATGCCACAATGTCGCAAATCACAACTAGCTTCAAAAGGAATGTTTCTTGTGAGCACCCCTCTGAGGGATGTACAATTATTGAAGTTCATTCATGTGTTCTTTAAATGTCTGCCATTGTCTATCGACTGTCAACCCCTTAAGTATCCTTTGCCAGCCCATCCTAGCCAATGCATGTCTCATGCCATCAATTTACTGCTGAAACCCCCATCCGTATATTTGGAATTGTTAAATCTAAAGGTATAATACTCTCCTGACTGGCCTTCCACCTGTCTACATAAACGAGCTCATTGAAAACTCGACTGCTCATACCTTAACTCACAAAGTTCCATTCACCCATTACTCCAGTTCTCGTTGACCTACATTGGCTATCATAGATAGAGAGGATTGTTAATGGAAAGGAAGCAGTGAATAGGGATAAGCCAGGCATTTTCAATTTGGCAGCCTGTGACTAGTGGCCTAAGCAACTTACAATCTATATTTTTTTCAAACTTCTTTTTCTCGGGAACCACCCCTACCAACCAACTGACCTTTGCGACCCATGCCAGCCGACCATCGTGACCCAGCACCCCCGGGCAAATCCCTGCAGCGATCCCCTCAAGACGAACTTGTATTTTTCCTGAGTCTGAGAAATGCCGCCGTGTGGCTAACTCATACACCCACCGATTTCGGGGGTTTCGAGTCCCTCCATCCTAGTAGGATCCGACTCCGGGCCACCAGGGAGGCAAAGGCCAGGACATTGGCCTCTCTCACCCCCTGGGTTCCCGGATTTTCCGACACGTCAAAGATCGCCACCTCTGGTCTTGGTACCACCCTCTGACATGACGTCAGCAAAGCCCTGCCAGAAACCCCTCAGTCTCAGACATGCCCAAAACGTATGGACATGGTTAAGCGGGACCCCCCCGCACAGCGCCTACACCTATCCTCCACCTCCTCAACGAACCTGCTCACCCGGCCGCAGTCATGTGTGCCCTGTGGAATACCTTAATCTGTAACAGGCTGTGCCTGGCCCACGACGAAGATGCATTGACTCGCCTCAGGGCTTCCTCCCATAATCCGTCCTCCAACTCCCCACCCAGCTCTTCTGATCAAAGGCCTTCTCTGCGTCCATGGCTACCACCACCTCTGCCTCGCGTCCCACTGGGGGCATCATGATCACATTAAGTAACCTCCTGATATTGGCCGTCAGATGCCTCCCCTTATGAACCTCGCCTGGTCCTCCCCTATTATCTCTTGGACACAGTCGTCGATCCTCAAGGCCAAGATCTTCGGCAATAGTTTGGCATCTACATTTAGCAGGGAAATCGGTCTATATGACCCACATTGTTCCGGATCCTTATCTCACTTTAGAATGAGGGAGATTGACGCTTGTGACAACATGGGGGTGGGTAGTACTCCCAGCTCCTTTGCCTCTTTGAAAGCCCTTACCAACAGCAGTCCCAATACCCCGGAGAACCTCTTGTAGAATTCCACCGGGTTCCTGTCTGGACTTGGGGGGGGTGGGGGTGGGGGGGGGGGGGTCCTACCCGATTGCATCGCCCGGCCCCTCCGCTACTTCTACCAGCCCAATTGGGGCCCACAGGCCCTTCACCAACTCCTCATCCACCATTGGGAACTCCAACCTTCCCAGAAACCGCCTTATCCCCTCCTCCCCTGCTGGGGGGTTCCGACTTGTACAACTTCACCCCCGCCGGATCCAAGACGATATACCCACCTGTGTCCTTCACTTTCCCAATCTCCCTCACTGTGTCCTGCTTCTCAACTGGTGTGCTAGCATCCTGCTCACCTCCTACCCATACTCGTATACCGCTCCTCTCACCCTTCTCAACTGCCTCACCACCTTATCCGCAGATAATAGCCCAAACTCCATCTGCAGCCTCTGCCGTTCCTTCAGCAACCCCGCTTCCGGGGCCTCCGCATATCTCCTGTCCACCTGCAGGATTTCCTCCACGAGCCTCTCTGATCTCCGCCTTCTCCCTATGTGCCCAAATCAAAATAAACTCCCCAATCACTGCCTTCAGTGCCTCCCAAACTGTACCTGCTGAAACCTCTCCCGTTTCATTAATCTCCACATATCACCGGATGACCGTCCTCACCCGCTCACAGACCTCTTCCTCCGCCAACCGTCCCACATCCAGCCTCCATTGCGGACGCTGCCCCCCCTTTGCTCACTTGTAGGTCCACCCAGTGCGGGGCATGGTCCAATACCATTATTGCCGAATACTCAATATCAACCACCCCTACCAACAATGTCTTGTCAAACACGAAAGAGTCTATTCAGGTATACACCTTGTGCACATGGGAGTAGAATGAAAATTCTTTCGCCCTCGGTCTCCTTAGTCTCCACAGATCCCCACCCCCATCCCCATGTGCTCCATGTTAAGGGCCAGGGTTTGGAGAACCCCAAAGTATATCATGGAGTTCACCTGACCCATAACTTTAAATAGATTTTGGTTATGGGGAGCACAAGGGCCCACTTTACAGGTGTGATGAAACAGAGAACTAAAGTATGTTTAAACAAAAACAATGTTTATTCTATGAATCCAGTCAACATTTTAAAACACACAGTAAACATCTTAACAACTATCAACACCAACAATCCCCACAGATACAATATTCTATAAGTAACCCTTAATCTTTCCTTGAAACGTCCAAAAGACAAATACCCTCTTCAACACAGACCTCGGGTTTAAATTCTCTACTGAGAGCAATTATCACTTTTAAATTAGCAAGTTATTTGAAGACATTGCTTTCATACAGAAAGAGATCAGAATTACACAGTGTTTCTCTGGATGCAGCTTCCAATCTGCAAAACGAAACCAAACACCCAGACAGCCCAGCTCCATCCATACTCTGACATCACTGCAGTTATTTGACAAGCACCCATTTCTTAAAGGTACACCCACTACAGCTATTTGATAAACACCCATTTCTTAAAGGTACTCTCACATGACACGCAGCTCCTTGGCTGTTGCCGGCACCCCCTGACCTCAAGCTCGACCAGTCTAGTGTCGGATCCAGGACAGCGTTGAAGTCCCCCCCCTCCCAATTATTAACCAATGAGAGTCCAGGTCAGGGATCCTCCCCAGCACCCACCTCATAAATTCCACATTGTCCCTGTTAAGGGCATAGATGTTCACGAACACCACCGGCATCCCCTTCAGTTTCCCGCTCACCATAACATACCTTCCCCCAGAGTCTGCCACTATACTTCCCACTTCAAATGCAACCGCTTAGTGATCAAAATCGCCACCCACTTCGCTTTGGAGTCCAATCCCGATTGAAATACTTACCCAACCCATCCCTTCCTCAGTCTAGTCTGGTCCCTCACCTTCAAGTGAGTCTCCTGTAGCATGGCCACATCCGCCTTTATTTTTTTAAATGTGCGAAAGCACGGGCCCCTTGACAGGCCCATTCAATCCTCGTATGTTCCACATGATCAGCCTGGTCGGGTGGCACCTTAATCCCCATACGTCGATCATCCATAGTCCCTCTTGGACCAGCCCGTGTCCCGCACGTCCTCAGGCCTGCCCTCGGACGCCCACGATCATCGAACCTCCCCCTATTACACTTTAAAAGCCCTACCCCTGTCAGCAGTATGTTGCCCCCCCCCCCCCCCCCACCCAGTCCCCCAACAACAACCCCTGTCCCCACCCCCCCTCTCGCAGCAGCTTCTCGAGCATCCTCCCCACATATTCGCCAGCGTCAACTCCTTCACTTCCCTCCGGCAGGCCCACAATCCTAATAATCTGCCTGTGTGACCGGTTCTCCAGGTCTTCAACTTTTTCCTGAAGCCACCTCTGCTGCTCCCGCATCAGCCCCATCTCCGCTGCCATTGAGGCGAACTGCTCCTCATGTTCCCCCACCAACTCCTTCATCTTCTGGATCGCCTGACCCTGGGCCTCCAGCCTCCACGCGGTCTGAATTGTCATCTCCTGAATTGAATCTACCACCCGAGCCAGGTCTTCCAGATTCTCCTTGCATTGCTGGGTGAACTTCTCGTTCAGGAAGCCCACCAGCTGCTCTGTTGACCACTGAGCCGGCAGGGCCGCTTCCTGACCCTCCGCCATCTCCACTTGCATTGCAGGCACCACACCAACCTTTGCAGTCTGATCCCCTCTATTGCGACCGCTTCTGGCCCTCAGCTCCATACACCAGTCCGTCAATCTCTTCTACTCACTCTCGTGCACCAT
Organism: Scyliorhinus canicula; assembly: GCF_902713615.1. Classification (NCBI taxonomy): domain Eukaryota; kingdom Metazoa; phylum Chordata; class Chondrichthyes; order Carcharhiniformes; family Scyliorhinidae; genus Scyliorhinus; species Scyliorhinus canicula. The sequence goes on along the minus strand of NC_052146.1, from coordinate 236,555,758 downwards.
TTTGCCTCCTCACATCCCCTCATTAACCTGGGAAAATGTCCGAAAAAACTGCCACTAGTGGGAGCTGCCAAATGTGCGACAACTCACACCATGGCCGCGACCGAAAGTCTGATATCAAATTCTTCTTAATGGGTTGCTCACCAGAGGCCCTGGAGCTCACTTCAGCACTGCTTTGTCCTACTGTGGATTCTCCTTAGCATCTCTCTCCAGCAGGTTTAGTTGAGAGACCCTGGCCTGTTTGTGTCTCTGGCTCTCTCTTCCTTATTACAATCCATTTACAATTCTTTAGTCCTGTTGCTTAATTGCTGGCAGCTCAAAATGGAAGAATCTCTCTCGTGCCCAGAGCACGTGATGTTAGTGTATGGGGTGCGTGACCTGCTCTCTGCCGCCGCTTCTGGCAGGAAGACTCCCATCAATTTTTTTTTAAACATCTCCTCCTGGGTCAGTGCTGACATCAGGAGGAGGCGGTCTGCCCTGCTGGGTACCAGGTCTGCCCACTGCGAAGGGGGCAGGCATATGTGCAAAGGTATCTTTAAAAGCTAGTTGCGGCCGTTGACCACAACGTCCTGCAATGAGGAGCACAGTGACCCAGGGCCCTGTGACCCTCCTGACACCCCGGCTCATGACCCATCCGCGGATCACGACCCTGAGTTTGAAAATGACTGATCTATAGTAATGACTTGGGCAAAGAGACCGGAGGTAATATATGGGAGGGAGACGGTGACATAGTGGTAATGTCACTGGACTAGCAATCCAGAGATGAAGCCTAAATCGTTCAGTATATTTAGGTTGAGATAGACATATTTTAAGTCTCAGGGAATCCAGGGATATGGGTAGAAGGTGGCGGCAGATGAGAGAATTCTGGTTGGAGTTGTGTGCATGCTTCCTACTTAAGATATTAGGGTTTCAGTAATTAGAGCAGTGTTCTTCAAACTTTTTTTCCGTGGACCCACTTTTTTTAAAAAATAATTTTTATTGGAATTTTTTGAAAAATGTATAACAACAGAACAATAATAATAACAATAATAAACACCCCCCCGGACCCGTAACAACGCATATCACGAACCCCCCCACCCCCCGCAAACGCAATGAACAACAAAATAAATTAAAAATAAATTAAATTAACATAAACAACGCCCCCCTGAACACCCCCCTCTCCCCCCTCCCCCTCCCCTCCTCCCCCCTCCCCTCTCCCATCTCCTCCCTCCCCTCCCCCCTCCCCCCATTCCCCCTCCCCCCATTCCCCCTCCCCCCCTCCCCCCATTCCCCCTCCCCCCTCTTCCCCTCCCCTCTCCCCCTCCCCCTCTCCCCCTCCCCATCCCTCTTTCCCCCTCCCCATCCCTCTCCCCCTCCCCATCCCTCTCCCCCTCCCCATCCCTCTCCCCCCCCCCCCCCATCCCTTTCCTCTCTCCCCCCCCCCCCCCTCCCCCCCGTGTTGCTGCATGCAGCTGACCTAGTTCCCTATCGTTGAGCCAGAAAGTCGAGGAAAGGCTGCCACCGCCTGAAGAACCCTTGTACCGATCCCCTCAGGGCGAATTTGACCTTCTCCAACTTAATGAATCCCACCATGTCATTGATCCAGGTCTCCACACTTGGGGATCTCGCATCTTTCCATTGCAACAAGATCCTCCGCCGGGCTACTAGGGACGCAAAGGCCAAAACACCGGCCTCTTTCGCCTCCTGCACTCCCGCCTCCACCCCAACCCGAAATATCACGAATCCCCAGCCTGGCTTGACCCTGGACCCTACCACCCTCGGCACCGTCCTCGCCACCCCCTGCCAGAATTCCCCCAGTGCCGGGCATGCCCAAAACATATGGGCATGGTTCGCTGGGCTCCCCGAACACCTAATGCACATGTCCTCACCCCCAAAAAACCTGCTCATCCTCGTCCCGGACATATGAGCCCTGTGCAGTACCTTGAACTGGATGAAGCTAACCCTCGCACATGAAGAGGAGGGGTTCACCCTCTCCAGGGCGTTCGCCCATGTCCCCTCCTCAATCTACTCCCCCAGCTCCGCTTCCCACCTAGCCTTCAGCTCCTCTACCGACACCTCCTCCGCCTCCTGCATCACCTGGTAGATGTCAGACACCTTCCCATCCCCGACCCACACCCCCGAAAGCACCCTATCCCTTACCCCCCGCGGGGGCAGCAAAGGGAACCCCTCCACCTGCCGCCTACCAAAAGCTTTGACCTGAAGGTACCGGAACATATTCCCCAGGGGAGCTCAAACTTCTCCTCCAGCTCACCCAGGCTCGCAAACCTCCCGTCAATGAACAGGTCTCCCAACTTCCTTATGCCCGCCCTGTGCCACCCCAGGAACCCGACATCAATGTTCCCTGGGACAAACCGGTGGTTCCCCCGCAGCGGGGCCTCCACCGAGCCCCCCACTTCCCCCCTGTGTCGCCTCCACTGCCCCCAAATCTTGAGGGTAGCCGCCACCACCGGGCTCGTAGTGTACCTCGTTGGAGGGAGCAGCAACGGTGCCGTTACCAGTGCCTTCAGGCTCGTGCCTCCACAGGACGCCATCTCCATCCGTTTCCATGCTGCCCCCTCCCCATCCATTACCCACCTGCGTACCATCGAGACATTAGCCGCCCAATAGTACCCAGAGAGGTTGGGCAGCGCCAGTCCCCCTCTATCCCTACCCCGCTCCAAAAAGACCCTCCTCACCCTCGGAGTCCCGTGCCCAAATAAATCCCGTGGTGCTGCTGTTCACCCTCCTAAAAAAGGCCCTCGGAATAAAAATGGGGAGGCACTGGAACAAAAACAAAAACCTCGGGAGCACCGTCATTTTAACGGACTGTACTCTACCCGCCAACGACAGCGGCAGCATGTCCCACCTTTTAAACTCCTCCTCCATCTGCTCCACCAACCTAGTAAAATTAAGCTTATGCAAAGTCCCCCAACTCCTAGCCACCTGAACCCCCAGGTACCTAAAACTCCTCACTGCCCTTTTTAGCGGGAGCCTACCAATCCCCTCCTCCTGATCTCCCGGGTGTACAACAAATAGCTCGCTCTTGCCCAGGTTCAACTTGTAGCCCAAGAAACTCCCAAACTCAGCAAGAATCTCCATCACCTCCGGCATTCCCCTCACCGGGTCTGCTACATACAGCAGCAAGTCAACTGCATAAAGTGACACTCGGTGCTCCTCCCCACCCCGCACCAGACCCCTCCACCTCCCCGACTCCCTGAGCGCCATGGCCAGAGACTCAATTGCCAACGCAAAAAGCAAGGGGGACAGGAGGGCACCCATGCCTCGTCCCACGGTAGAGCCTGAAGTACTCGGACCTCCTCCCATTTGTCGCTACACTCGCCATCGGAGCCTCGTACAGCAACCTCACCCATTTAATAAACCCCTCCCCAAACCCGAACCTCTCTAACACCTCCCTCAAGTACCCCCACTCAACCCTATCAAAGGCCTTCTCCGCATCTAATGCCACCACAATATCCGCCTCTCCTTCTGCCGCCGGCATCATTATCACATTTAGCAGCCTTCGCACGTTAGTGTTCAGCTGCCTCCCCTTCACAAAACCCGTCTGATCTTCATGTATCACCCCCGGCACACAGTCCTCTATTCTAGTGGCCAAGAACTTCGGCAGCAACTTAGCGTCCACATTCAACATCAGCGCCGGTGACATTGCGGGGGCAAAACTCCCCCCTCCCATGCCTCGTTAAAGGTCCGAACCAACAGGGGGCCCAACAGGTCCGCATATTTTTTATAAAATTCAACCGCGAACCCATCCGGTCCCGGCGCCTTCCCTGACTGCATGTGGCCAATCCCTCTAACCAGCTCCTCCGCTTCGATCGGTGCCCCCAGTCCCTCCGCCTGCTCCTCCTGCACCCTTGGAAATCGCAGCCTGTTCAAGAAGCTCTCCATTCCCCCCACCATCACCGGCGGCTCCGACCGGTACAGTTCCCTGTAGAAGTCCCTGAAGACCCCATTGACCTCTACCCCCTACCGCACCACATTGCCACCCCTATCCTTCACTCCACCAATCTCCCTAGCCGTGTCCCGCTTGCGGAGCTGATGCGCCAGCATCCTGCTCGCCTTCTCTCCATATTCGTAGACCGCTCCCTGCGCCTTCCTCCACTGTGTCTCCGCCTTTCTGGTGGTCAATAAATCAAACTTGGCCTGCAGGCTACACCGCTCCCCCAACAATCCCTCCTTCGGGACCTCCGCATACCTCCTATCTGCACTCAGCAGCTCCCCCACCAGTCTCTCCCTCTCCCTATGGGCTCGGATGGAAATCAGCTCCCCCCTAATCACTGTCTTCAGAGCCTCCCACACCATCCCTACCTGGACCTCCCCAGTATCATTGGCCTCGAGGTACCTCTCAATACACCCCTGGACCCTCTTGCACACCTCCTCATCAGCCAACAACCCCACGTCCAGACGCCAAAGCGGGCGCTGTTCCCGCACCTCCCCCATCTCCAGATCCACCCAATGCGGAGCATGGTCCGAAATCGCTATAGCCGAATATTAGGCATCCTCCACCCTCGGGACCAGCCCCCTACTCAGGACAAAAAAATCAATACGGGAATAAACCCTGTGCACGTGGGAGAAAAAGGAGTACTCCCGAGCCCTCGGCCTCCCAAACCTCCAGGGATCCACCCCTCCCATCTGGTCCATAAACCCCCTCAACACCTTGGCCGCCGCTGGCCTCCTGCCTGTCCTAGAACTAGAACGATCCAGTGGGGGATCCAGCACCGTATTGAAGTCTCTCTCTCTCTCTCTCTCTCTCTTCCCCCCCCCCCCCCCCCCCCCACCATGATCAGGCCCCCCCCCCCCCGCCTCCAGGTCAGGAATGCGGCCCAACATACGCCTCATGAAACAAGCATCATCCCAATTTGGGGCATATACATTTACCAACACCACCCTCGCCCCCTGCAGCTTACTGCTCACCATCACATATCTGCCGCCACTATCAGCCCCCGCCTCAAACGCCACCCTCTTCCCCACCAGGATCGCCACCCCCCCCCCCGGTTCTTCGCGTCGATCCCTGAATGGAAAACTTGCCCCACCCGCCCCTTCCTCAGACGAACCTGGTCTCTCTCTCTCTCTCTCTCTCTCTCTCTCTCTCTCTCTCACTCTCACTCTCACTCTCACTCTCACTCTCACTCTCACTCTCTCTTTCCCCCCCCCCCCCCTGTCCCCCCCCAGGCTAGGACCCCTCCTAGCCGCGACGCTCCCTCCATAGTACTCCCGTGAGCCACCCGTGAGCCAACTGACTTCTGCTGACCACGGCAGCTCCCGCCCTAACTCCGACCCCTCCTGATATGGGGTCACCCTCCCCCCGCAGCATCTCCTTGGCACCGCTCCAGTGCGGGTCCACGCCCCTTGCCTCCAGCTCCACCCCCCTCGTCCCGCGGCGCATGAAACCAGAGGATAGCCCGCGCTTTCCCACTGCCCCACCCCACCCCCTCAACGCAGCTCCCAAATAGCAGTGCCAACCGATCCAGCAACCCCGTACAAACAAAAAGAACAACCACAGACCCCCAACACCCACCTTAAAACACAAAACCATAACCAACACCATCCGAAAGCAGGAAAAAAAAACAGAATAGCCAGCAACAGCATAAACAGTGACACAAAAAACCCCCACAGTCCCCAGTCCCTAGTTCGAGTCCAACTTTTCGCCCTGCACAAAGGCCCACGCCTCCTCCGGGGACTCAAAGTAGTGATGCCGGTCCTTGTGGGTGACCCACAAGCGCGCAGGCGGTAGCATGCCGAATTTCACCTGCCTGCTGCTTCAAGCCACACCCAATGCTTACTGTTCTTTACAAGCATATTATAACAAACTTTGAAAAATATCCGTAAGACTTTCTAATGTGTAGTAACTTCTGCAGAGTCATCTGGCACTAGTCAGTATTTTCAGGACTTTAGCTATGTGCAGATAGTATTTTTATGTGTGTAATATAAGATTGCCATTTGGCAACTTGGTTCTTTTCATTGCTTAATTTATTTTTATTTATGTTATACTACATGCTGATTGAATAATAGAAATACAATCAACAGGCTACTGCTGCCCGGCCTCGCTCTCTCTTTCCTTCCCTATGTCCCTGCTTTTATTTCTATTTTTTCTTTCTGTTGCTCTGCCTCCTTTTTCCTCTTTCTGATCCTTGCTCATCTTTGATTTTCTTTTCTCTTTTGGACTTCATTGGTCTATAAGAACTGGCCTTCTTTGTCGAATACGTGTTCAAATATCATAATCCCATATTTGACTTTATAATTGATGGTAATCTTGTGAACATGTGTATCGCTTTTGATAGTCCCCTGTGTTAGGAGCTTGTTTTGTCCTTTATGCACCAGTTGTCTCTTTGAATGCAATGGGGCAAACTGTGCCCAACCCATCCAAAATGAGTGGGAGCCAGTTTGAAAGTTGTGCATTTTTATTTATTCTCCTGAAGTCATGCTTTGGGGATCATTTGTTTTGACATGATTAGAACCACAGTGTCATTTTAATTTGGCTGGTTGTAAATCCTACCCAGCTTCAAACCCATTTAGTGAAACCTTATTTCTTTGATTTCAGGCAACAGACTGCCTCACTGAGTATAAGCAACTTAAAGAATACTTGGCTAAAACCATTTGAGTCTTGGGGTTCTGTGAGCTTTGTGGATTAACAAGGCTTAAAGATTGCTGTTTTTAAACTTTACTCATCTTGATCAAGCTTTCACACCTGATCGTGGTGCCATTTTTGCTTCATTGGTTTGCATGGAGGAGCAGTTGGAGAAAAAGGAGCAACGGGTGCAGCCTCAATGGTCAAAATAGGTATCAGTTGTGCCTCTTAGAAGTCAACAGCTGTGGAGGGATGGTTGCAGAAGACCTTCGAATTGAGCCATTTTCCTGGATCTAACTGAGGGATACTATAAAGGAGGCTACAATGCACCAAACAGGCTGTCATTTTCCTATGCAGCCTTCTGCAGCAATTCTTGCTGGCTAAATTTGCCAGTGGCTATCAAAACCATCACTGCCATTAGGCAATTGCCTCAGGCAATCTCCCTTCAAATAGAATGTTGTGAACCCGCCGAAAGAAGCCTTCCCTGAAGACAATAAAGTGAGAAGTAAGATAAGAAATTTGGTAGCATAGTGGTTAGCACTATGGCTTCACAGCGCCTGGGTTCCAGGTTCGATTCCTGGCTTGGGTCACTGTCTGTGCGGAGTCTGCACGTTCCTCCCACAAGTCCCGAAAGACGTGCTATTAGGTTATTTGGACATTCTGAATTCTCCCACAGTGTACCCGAACAGGCGCCGGAATGTGGCAACTAGGGGCTTTTCAAAGTAACCTCATTGCAGTGTTAATGTAAGCCTACTTGTGACAATGAAGATTATTATTATTATAAAGAGGCCTTTTGAGTTAAACTGCTTCCAACCTGAATTACTGTCCTGCCAGCATATTTTGCAATTGCAAAATTGGAAGTCAAAATTAACTGTTCAGACTATATTAGAATAGACTAATTGAGACCACTTTTGTTATTTTATTCTAAATTATAATTGTGGGCCGATGTGATGTATTTTTACATTGATGATCATCAGTTTGATAATCAAATCTTTGAAGGACCAGATAAAAATAATTAGGTTAATCTGAGTCACAACTCCATTCATGCAGTGGAAGAAATTACATTCTTACTGTGACTATTTTGAGGCTATTGCACTAAATATTTACTTTCGCTCAGTGTCACCGGTCACTGCTGTAAGTACATCTCATCACCTTTATAATCTGGGCTGCACGTTGTTCTGGTTTGTATCTAGATAAATGGTAGCATAGCGTAGGGATTGTAACAAAGAATATTTATTCCATAAACCAGCTACTGATATATGAAATATACTGCTGTGTGAATTCTCTCTTTTTGGATACCACGGGGATTTGCCACATGCTTTTTTTCTGCACGAAGCCTTAATTAAATTAAATTAACTTTCCATTTCAAAGACTTGAATGGATAGTGGTGCAGTAATCAAAGATTAATACATTCACTCCACTTTATTGAATTTGGAAAACGGGGACTTACTATTTAAATTCTTATTTATTATTTTCTCAGCAGTTTTGATATTTGGGGGAATTTTAGCACTCATATTTGAGTTGGGTTTGGGTGCACAGTAAAGATCAGAGCAAATTGAAGCACAATAGCAATCTGACTCCATGCAAGTACTGGCTTGCCATTGTTGATGAAATCATTAGCACATGTGATTGAGCACTTAAATTCACTTTCTGATGGTAATCACATGGAAATTAGGGGTTTTAAAGTTATTTTAACATTACTTCGAATTTAACACCTCCACCACAGGGTTTCCTAAGGCTTGTGAAACACGAGCTATATTGGTGCATTTCATAGGACTCTTCAAACTTCAGATTGCTCAATCTCAATAAAGGTTCAGTGCTCACAGTTGCTTTATTAGTTCCCTGTCGCAAAATTTTAGCAGAGAGTTCTGGTAATTAGAAAGAATTTTGAGAAGCTTGAGTCCTTTCAAAGGGCACCATGGATGGTTTTGTCATAACATTGGACCGAGAAGGTGATTATGATTCACAGCAGTGTCCATGTGTTGCTGTTGCAGTTGAATAACAGGAGCATAGGAAAGAGATGCAGAACAGCAGAGAGTAGGACAACAAAGAGGCTGAAGTCAGGGGAGACAGTGTCCAATGCAACAGGGTGTAGAGGCTTGACTTCCTAGACCTCTAAGAAGAATAGTGCTTTGGCAAGCTGAGATTGTCATGTCAGTGGTTGCAGACTAGAAGGCCTGTTACTTTCTGGACCTGATGACCTTGCATTACCAGTGACTGAAAGCCACCAGGTGTCCTCCTTATTTTTGCTTCTGGTTCTGAATCTGAACAGGGGTAAGAAAGCCTTGCTGCAGTTGTATAGAGCCTTGCTGAGACCACACCTGGAGAATTGTCTGCAGTTTTGGCATCCCTATCTAAGGAAGGATACACTGGCCATAGAGGGAGTGTAACGAAGGTTCACCAGACTGATGTTTGGGATGGCAGGTTTGTCCTGTGGGAAAAGATTGAAGTGACTAAGCCTATATTGTCTAGAGTTTAGAAGAATGTGGGGGGATCTAATTGAAAGATACAAAATTCTTATAGGGCTCAACAGAATAGACAGAGGAAGGATGCTTACACTGGTTTGGTCGTCTGGAACAGGAGAAAGTGTCAGAATAAATAATTTAGGACTGAGATGAAGAGGAGTTTCTTCAAACAGAGGGTGACAAATCTTTGGAATTCTTCACCGCACAGGGCTGTGGAGGATCAGTCATTGGCTGGGATTTTCTGCTCCTATTTGCGACCAGCATCATGGCAGGCAGGAGCAGAAAATATTTGGAGGCCAGAAATTGTTTTTACGTTACCCTGAAGCCAGGTCGCGATTGTGTGCCCCAGCCATCAATGGTGGGCCATGTTTCTCATTATAACGTTTGCTCATTTGAAATCACCCCCCCCCCCAAGTCTACGTGCAATTGGATTGATATATTTCTCAACGATACTTAAGCGACTTGCACCTGGTGACCTGCGCTGCTAGTTACTTTGCGGTTAGCTTGCCTACTTTGCATTGCACAGCGCTCATCGGAATCAGCACCAGGCTTCGTAGGTTGCCCCACATTGCTCTCAGTGGGTTGTCACAAGCCAGTCACTATCTATCAGACAAGCAGTAATGCAGTGCTGCATTTTCATGTGCTGTTGGGCTAGGGCTGCACTGGAGAAAGGGGGAAACTGTCCTGAAGCATGGGACAGGGCTGTGGCTGCTCTGGAGGGTACAAGCGAAGAAGGTTGCACTCAGACACATGATGATTGGGGCGGTGGGGGGGGGGGGGGGGGGGGGGGATATCATCCTCAGCACCAGGATGGGGAAAGATAATGACATAAGCCACCTGGGGTCAGAATGGGAGGAGTGCAGATAGCAAAAATGTTCCAATTTATATTGCTGAGCTTGCAAAGACTGTCCTTGTCCCTGTTCAAGGAGTGGGTGAGGGGATGTCAGTCCAGTGTCGATCGTGCTCAACATGTTATGAGCAGAGCATGGTTGTGACATCACACACATCTCTACCTGGGGTTTTCAATCATAATGGGCAGCAGCTGACACATTCATCTGCAGCTTACAGATGGGGAAAAGGCATTGTGGGGGTATCCCAGGCTGTATGGTGGGTATATGTTCAATTGTGTAAATGGGCTCAAGATGGAGAGGGATGGGATCCACATGGGGCATTGGCACATCCATTTCAATGGCTAACAAACTGATATGCACCACAAACATGATGGGATCAAGGAATACAGGGGACAATTCAGAGGTCTCCGAGGGAGGTAAACCTGAACCTTAAGCTCCTCTGAGACGGTGGGAGGGGTTTCAATACTCACACAGGGAGGACCCAAGCTGTCTGGTTGGTAGAGTGCTGCACCACCATCTCCCACCCTGTAGCGATGCCGCAGTACAAAATTAGAAAAGGAGGAGAACCTCTGTTGGCGAGGCCTCTGCATGTGGATTGGAAGACAGCTGCATGCACTGGGAAGTCAATTAAGGAGCATCCAAGTAAACTGTGTATTCCCAAATGAGGAGAGAGATACACCTGAGACATGTTAGTAGCCTTTCAATAACAATGCATGGAATCAGGAAAGTGAAGCAATGATGAGCATTCATGCAAGACTAATCCCACAAAGTGACACTGATTGATCTCCTTATTTTGACTCCTTGTTCACAGCCTGGAAATTCCCCAGTGTAATAACGAACTCCATAGTAGTTGAATGAAGTTTGTTTGAAATTTGGTGCTGGATGATTCACAGAGGAGAAGCCTCAGATTCCCCTCAATTAATTTAATTTCCTAACTAAACATTTACCCTCATGGTTATGTTTATTTCAAAGAGTATTGTTTTGGAGTGCAGCTAATAATGATCCATGTGCCTGGGCTGAAAGCTGCAGATCCAAATGTCAAACACCTGGCCTTGGTCATGTTGTTAGGGGTACCTGTACTGGCCATCATTTCAGGGGCCAGTACTTTCTAACACAGGAACAAAGCCCCTGAACCCACAATAACTAATGAATCATTGATAGAAACAGGATCTTTGAAAACTAATGTTGACTTGACAGTTTCTTATTGATAGTATTGTCAGGAGAACGACCATCAGGAAGATGGAGCCTGGATTTATCACTGCCTACCTATTTATTGCTTACAGGCAGGTGAGGAGAAGATTACTTCAGAAACTCCTGACTTGCCAAAGGGAGAAGCAAAATCCTCCAGACAAAATGCCTGCAAGACCCCTTCAGGCACAGAGGATCAGGCTCACAGAGACTTAATTTGTAGGCTTCTCGCAAGACCCAGACTGTACAAGTGTTATCTGCAGATGAGTGAGAACCAGTGTTGCCGACGTCTCCGCATGACCAGGGATCTGGTGACTCGCATTTGCCACACTCCAGGATTTGGCACCAAATGGGTACATGGTGGCACAGTGGTTAGCACCGCTGCCTCACGGCGCCGAGGATCCCGGTTCAATTCCGGTCTCGAGTCGCTATCCGTGTGGAGTTTTAACATTCTCCCCATGTCTGCATGGGTCTCGCCCCCACAACCCAAAGATGTGCAGGGTAGGTGAATTGCTGACGCAAAATTGCCCCTTAGTTGGAAAAAAATAGGTCCTCTAAATTTATTTTTTGTTAATTAAAAAATGATTTGGCACCAAGGGGATTGGGAGGCCATCCATTGCTGTGAAGGTAACTGCCATACTGAACCTCTATGCCTGTGGCTCCTTCCAGGGCTCAACTGGGATCCTCTGTGGGTTCTTTCAAAAATTCACACACTGATGCATTCATGAGGTCACAGACGCCATTGTTGCCATGGCCCACAATTATGATGCTGATGACTTAGAACATAGAACAGTACAGCACAGAACAGGCCCTTTGGCCCTCGATGTTGTGCCGAGCCATGATCACCCTACTCAAACCCACGTATCCACCCTATACCCGTAACCCAACAACCCCCCCCTTAACCTTACTTTTTAGGACACTACGGGCAATTTAGCATGGCCAATCCACCTAACCCGCACATCTTTGGACTGTGGGAGGAAACCGGAGCACCCGGAGGAAACCCACGCACACACGGGGAGGACGTGCAGACTCCGCACAGACAGTGACCCAGCCGGGAATCGAACCTGGGACCCTGGAGCTGTGAAGCATTTATGCTAACCACCATGCTACCGTGAGATTAAGCAAGCTAGGAAGCCTGAGCGCTGGACTTTGCTGAGATTTCCACAGATGAAGGTTGCCATCTACTGCATTTGTGTGGCTATAAAAGCTCCCTGCAACAGACATTTGTTTACAGAAACCGGAAAGGCTACCACTCACTCAATGTACCGCTGGTCTGAGATTATAAGAAATTTATCAGAAACCCAGGAAGCGTCTATGACTCATTCATCTTGAGCAGATTGTAGATCATGGACATCATGGAGGGACCAGACATAGGACAGGCTCCTCGGTGACAAAAGGGAACCCACAAAGGACTTGGCTGATTACGCCTCAGACTCCTGGAGAGAGAAGGTACAACGACGCTCATGCATTTGGTCGAGCATTGGTGGAGCACACAACATCTTAAAGATTCGATTCTGATAGAACAAGAAAGAACAAACAGCACAGGAACAGGCCCTTCGGCCCTCCAAGCCTGCGCTGATCACGTGTACTATCTGGACCTACCACCTGTATCCTTCTATACCCCGTCTGTTCATGTGCCTATCCAGATAACTCTTAAAGGTCGCTAATGTATCTGCCTCAACCACCTCACTTGGCAGTGCATTCCAGGCCACTACCACCCTCTGTGTAAAAAACATTCCCCGCACATCTCACTGAACCTGTCGCCCGTCACTTCGAACTTGTGCCCCTTGTAATTCAATTCCACCCTGGGAAAAAGCCTCCAACTGTTCACCCTATCTATACCCCTAATAATTTTATAAACTTCTATCAGGTCGCCCCTCAGCCTTCGTCTCTCGAGGGAGAACAATCCCAGTTTATTCAATCTCTTCTCATAGCTAATATACTTCATACCAGTCAACAGCCTGGTAAACCTTTTCTGTACTCTCTCCAAAGCCTCCACATCCTGCTGGTCGTGTGGTGACCAGAATTGGACACGGTATTCCAAATGTGGCCGAACCAACGTTTTATGTAACTGTAACATAATTTTTGAGCTTTTATACTCGATACCCTGTCCTACGAAGGCAAGCATGCTATATGCTTTCTTTACCACCATTTCCACCTGTGCTGCCACTTTTAAGAATCTGTGGACCTGCATGCCCAGATCGCTGTGTCTCTATGCTCCTGATGGTTCTGCTGTTTATTTTATAGCTCCCACCTGTATTGGATCTACCAAAATGCATCACCTCGCTTTTGTCCGGGTTAAATTTCATCTGCTATTTCTCTGCCCAATTTTGCAGCCTATCTATATCCTGTTGTATTCTCTGACAGTCTTCACTATCCCCAACTCCTGCAATCTTAGTATCATCCGCAAACTTGCTAATCAGACCCACTACATTTTCTTCCAAGTCATTTATATATATATTACAAACAGCAGAAGTCCCAGTACTGATTCCTGCGGAACACTACTAGTTACAGACCTCCATTTGTAAAACACCCTTCTACTGCTACCCTCTGTCTTCGATGGCTAAGCCATACCTGGACAGATCTAGCGGATTACTCTGGTACAGTTCCCAGAGGGTCTCGCAGATCATTGTGGCTTGCTGTTCGCTGCACAACCTGGCACTGTAAAGTGGGGAGGAGATGGAGGAGCTGCACGCCTCCTCCGATGAGGAGAACCTTGAAGGGGATGAGGGTGATGGGTTTAAGGAAGCCGAGGCTGCAGGGGAAGACCATAGCCCAGGTAAGACGAGGCAGGCGCATGAGGGCCTCATTGCCACCAGATAGAATGACTATTTGTAGTGAGTACCCTGTTGACAAGTGCCCTCCCATGGTCCAGCATAAACACCAGCATTGCTGTTCCTCTCATGAAGGATGAGGAAACCTCGAGAACATATGTCCTTGCCGAGATAGCGTGCCAACTGGCAGAGGTTGTGCTGGCATCAGACATCAGAAGGTGCTGCCCCTTTAAGGGTCTCTCTTGTTTCTAGTGAAATCTTCCAAATCACACTGACATCTGGCACTCTAAGTCCGCCTTAATATGGAAGCATATTACACTACACTACCTAAGCATGACTGCAGTATATTAAAATGCCTCCTCACAGACAATGTGCCCTCATGGCCAGTCTTGTAAAGTCTAAAATAGTCAGACAACATGAAGCCCTCAGGGGCACGTATCATTGTTAATAAAGAATACACTTCAGCTTCAGGACATCTTCACTCCTACCCAATTGATCCCCTCCACGTTATTTGAAGCAACAAAATGCGCTTCCAGCACACGATCAAAAACTCTGTTGCCTGCCAACAATCACCATTTGGAATTAGTGGGCGGTGCGGCAGCAGTGGGTGGCACGGTAGTACAAAAGTACAAAGGTTAGCACAGTTGCTTCACAGCTCCAGGGTCCCAGATTCGATTCCCAGCTTGGGTCACTGTGAAGAGTCTGCACAGTCTCTCCGTGTCTACGTCAGTTTCTTCCGGGTGCTCCGGTTTCCTCCCACAGCCCGAAGGTGAGCAGGTTAGGTGGATTGGCCATGCTAAATTGGCCTTCCTGTCCAAAAATGTTGGATGGGGTTACTGGGTTATGGGATAGGGTGGAGGTGTGGGCTCAGGGAGGGTGCTCTTTCCAAGGGCTGGTGACGACTCGATGGGTTGAATGGCCTCCTTCTGAACTGTAAATTGTATGATCCTATGACCTTGGTGCGTGCTAAGGTGAGGGACACATAGCGCTGCATCTCCGCTTTGTGACGAGGGCCTTGTCACCACAATAGACACAACAACAGGGTGTGAGGTGCTTAAGGTTGGATGTTTGAACACCAATACAATATGTGGCAGAGCTTTGTCACCTTATGATGGCATGGTGCTCGAACTTACTGGTGAGCTTAGCAGATGAACACTTGGAAAGTTGAAAATGCGATTGGCTGACAGCAACACACACAAGCTCGGAGTATAGGCTCAGAGCATGAAAACCCCGCTGACAGACGGAGAGTACATGGAGTTATGAGCCTTGTCCATGCATGAACACATCTCTCCTTGGAAACTTATACCTTCACCTTTCAAGAATGCAGATGAGATAGGAGAACATCTCTGCCTCAATCTTGCATAACCAAGAATGAACATGACCTGACCCTGCAAAGGATGTGAACGAGGTTTACTACACAAGCACGCTTAACATTAAGGTGGAGTGATCGTTGATATGAACAATAATCTGGGAAAGAGCAACACATTGGTGATATGCAAGAATCCTGCATAGACAAGAGACTCGTGATGTAATAAGTGGTGGGACTGACCAAGGTATCACACCTGAGAAAATGTGAAAAGAGTGCCATTCTATTTAGATATCTCTATACTATATACATGTTGTGAACACCCGCGCCTTTGTTCTCCTAAATCTTTGGAACTTTCTTAGCCCTGCTGCAACACCTTGATGTTTCCCTGACATGCACAGCAGAGATGGGGCAGCCTGTTGATAGCTAAGCCCTGTTGTCTGTGATGATATTGACATTGACGAGCATCCTCTGGAGGGCTGAGACTTGGAGGGTCCCAGTCTACTTTCTGTGTCCTGCTGTGGGACAGGTGTACCCTCCTCGGTCACAGGAAGAGGGTATTTGGATCAGCCAGAGAGTTCTACAGTCACCTGACTGGTCTCCCAAGGTATCCAGCTGTTGGTTTTCCTCCCTATGGGTGCCTGACGGTCTCTGGCTGACTATTTGAGGAGAAGGGGCAACTGCAGTGAGATCTAGGTGCTTTGTTCCTCCTTTCTTGAATAGCCACTGATGGATGTCACAAAGAGCTACAGCAATGGAGCTACAGTGGTGCAGCACCCATGTTCTGGACCAAGGTCTCCATGGCAACTGCCAACCTGCCACTGTTGACCTCATTGCATTGGTATGCTGGAGCTTTCACCTCAAATGGAACGTGGATGGGCTTCTCCATCGTCCGTTGAAATCTGAGGAATGCATGTTCCCGTGATCATTGCAGCAGCTCCAGGATTTAGGACCCCATCCAGGGGCTCACCAGCTGACTTGGACTCAGCAGATTTGTGGCCACCAGCAATCCTCCGAGGGCTGGTGCCCTCTGATGACCCAGCCCAATTTGCTGTGGAGCAGATTGTGCGCTATCCTCACCATATCATGTCCCTGAGCCTGATCTAAAAATAGGTCCAACCAAGGTGTGTATCTCTGTGCTGGTGAAGGTGTGGGTGAGCAGTGTGATGGGTCTTCTGCTGTGATGTCCTCTGGTTTCTCATCCGAAGTGTCCTTGTGGCTGGAGATGAAGGGGTGGCTTGTGGATGACATGGGAGCTTTCCAGTGGTGCTTTTGAAATAAAGAGGTTATTGGTGCATGGCAGGTGACTCTAAAACAGGTCAAAGCATTCAGTATGGTTGATCAAGGGATGAGCTAGTTCAGGATCCTCACTTGGGTGTGCACTACCCACCTCATCATTTTTCTTTTCATTAAGGGGCACCAGTTGTCCATGGTACAGACATCCTTTCTGGCCATCTCCCAAACCAGCGCATTGAGGTAGGTGGACCTCCTAGAACCATCCCTTGGGTAAAGGATTTCCTGGTGTTGGTGGAAGCCTCTTATTAAAGTCTCCACAACATTGTGGCTAAACTTTGGGCTACGCTCTTCGTTGTCCTGGGGTCTATCGCGGGGTTGGTGGTGAACACAGCTGGACTGCAGAGAGATTTAAATGTGGCGCTGGGTCCTTCAATCCCACTAGGTGACACCAAGACAGGACAGACAAATCAGTGCCGGCTCTGCCATGTGATTTGGAGAGCTGTTCAGCGATGCATAATTAATGAGCTTCCGTGTAAAATTGGGTGTGATATCCCAATCTGCAGTACAGTGGGAATCATGCCGCTTATCCCGCTTGCCACTCCATTTAGTGTCCAGAGCGGCATGCTCAGCCCACTGCCATCAGATGCAGCATCATGAATGGATCCACAAGTGTTCTCTTAAAGTTGATCACCATTTACTGCATAGGTTTCCTCCGGGGGCTCCGGTTTCCTCTCTCAAGTTCCGAAA
Organism: Scyliorhinus canicula; assembly: GCF_902713615.1. Classification (NCBI taxonomy): domain Eukaryota; kingdom Metazoa; phylum Chordata; class Chondrichthyes; order Carcharhiniformes; family Scyliorhinidae; genus Scyliorhinus; species Scyliorhinus canicula. Next base: position 236,538,632 of record NC_052146.1, on the reverse strand, counting down.
GATGGCTTCTTAGGTGAATTGGACATTCTAAATTCACCCTCAGTGTACCTGAACAGACGACAGAGTGTGGCAATGAGGGGATTTTCACAGTAACATCATTGCAGTGTTAAAGTAAGCCTACTTGTGACAATAATAAAGATTATATTATTATTTACTTGGTGGAGACGATGAGCTCCAAGCTCCAAAGCCGCACCCAGTATGAAGAAGTCAATCCGGGAGTAAACCCGATGGATATGGGGGGGAAAAAAGAAAACTCCTTATCCCTCGGAAACTTACATTTCCACATGTCTGAACCCCCCCCCCCCCGCCAATCTGTTCTATGAACACCAATAACTCCTTCGCCACCCCAGATGGACTCAGAGATGAACTTGACCTATCCAACAGAGGATCTAAAAAAAATTGAAGCTCCCCCTCCCCATAATTAACTGATGTGAATAAAAGTCTGGGATGGAAGCCAACACCTTATTAATGAATTGCATGTCATCCCAGTTCGATGCATACACATTGACCAACATCACCGCGCACCCGTGAGCGACCTACTGCTGATTATGTACCTCCCACCTGGGTCTGCTAATATATTAACTGCAGAAAAAGCCACTTTTCTTTTTTTTTAAATAATTTTTATTGAAAAATTTTGTATTTATATAACAACAAACCGCAATAAAATACCAACAATAACAATAATGATAACAGTCATAAACATTCGCCCATCCTCAATGAACAACAAAACATACTATGCTATTGACCAAGATACCTATCTTTGAGCCAGAAAGTCCAGAAAAGGCTGCTACCGTTTATAGAACCCTTGTACTGATCCCCTCAGGGCAAATTTGACCCTCTCCAATTTTATAAATCCCGCTATGTCACTGATCCAGGTCTCCACACTTGGGGGGCCTCGCATCTTTGCACTGCATCAAGATCCTCTGCCGGGCTACTAGGGACGCAAAGGCCAAAACTCCGGCTTCTTTCGCCTCCTGCACTCCCGGCTCCGCCGCAACTCCAAAAATCGCGAGTCCCCAACTTGGTTTGACCCTGGATCCAACCACCCTCGACACCGTCCCCGCCACCCCCCTCCCAGAATTCTTCCAGTGCCGGGCATGCCCAGAACATATGGGCATGATTCGCTGGACTCCCCGGACACCTGGTGCACCTGTCTTCACCCCCAAAGAACCTACTCATCCGAGTCACAGACATATGGGCCCGATGCAGCACCTTAAATTGGATGAGACTAAGCCTCGCACATGAAGAGGGAGAGTTGACCCTCTCCAAGGCATCCGCCCAAGTCCCATCCTCTATCTGCTCCCCTAGTTCCCCCTCCCATTTAGCCTTCAGCTCCTCCACTGACGACTCCTCCACCTCCTGCATTACGTTATAAATGTCAGACACCTTCCCCTCTCCGACCCACACCCCCGAAAGCACTCTGTCCATCGCCCCCGCGAGAGCAGCAAAGGAAATTCCTCCACCTGTCGCCTAGCAAACGCTTATACCTGCAAGTATCTAAACATGTTCCCTTGGGGGAGCCCAAATTTATTTCCAGTTCCCCCAGGCCCGCAAACCTCCCGCCAATAAACAGGTCCCTCAATTTACTGATGCCCACCATATACCACCCCCTAAATCCCCCATCAGTGCTCCCCGGGATGAACCGATGGTTTCCACCTAATGGGGCCTCCATCGAGCCCCCTGTTTCCCCCCTATGCCGTCTCCACTGTCCCCAGATTCTTAGGGTCGCCGCCACCATCGGGCTCGTGGTATACCTCTTAGGAGAGAGCGGCAACGGCGCCGTTACCAGGGCACCCAGGCTCATACCTCTACATGACGCCATCTCCATTCTTTTCCACGCCCCCCCCCCCCATCACCTATTTACGCACCATTGACACATTGGCCGCCCAATAGTACCCCAAAAGGTTGGACAGCACCAGCCCGCCTCCATCCCTCCCTCGCTCCAGGAAAACCCTCTTCACTCTCGGAGTCCCATGCGCCCACACAAAGCTCAAAATACTGCTAGTCACCCTCCTAAAGAAGGCCCTGGGGATGAAGATGGGCAGGCACTGAAAGAGGAACAAGAACCTCGGCAGCACCGTCATTTTGACAGACTTCACCCTCCCCGCCAACGACAATGGCAGCATGTCCCACCTCTTGAACTCCTCCTCCATCTGATCCACAAGCCTGGTGAAATTACGCTTGTGAAGGGTCCCCCAGTCCCTGGCCACCTGCACCCCCAGGTACCTAAAACTCTCCCCTGCCCTCCTAAGCGGGAGCCTACCAATTCCCTCCTCCTGGTCCCCAGGGTGCACCACAAACACCTCACTCTTGCCTAGATTTAGTTTATAGCCTGAAAAGGTCCCAAACTCAGCTAGCAGCTCCATCACCCCCGGCATCCCTCCCACCGGGTCCGCCACATACAGTAGCAGGTCATCGGCATACAACGACACCCTATGTTCCTCCCCACCCCGCACCAAACCCCTCCACCTTCCTGAATCCCTCAACGCCATCGCCAACGGTTCGATTGCCAATGCAAACAACAAGGGGGACAGGGGGCAACCCTGCCTGGTCCCTCAATAAAGCCGGAAGTACTCCAACCTCCTCCCATTCGTGGCCACACACGCCATCGGGACCTCATACAGCAGCCTCACCCATCTAATAAACCCTTCACCAAATCCAAACCTCCCAACACCTCCCATAAGTACCCCCACTCCACTCTATCGAAGGCCTTCTCTGCATCCAGCGCCACCACTATCTCAGCCTCCCCCTCAATCGCCGGCATCATGATGACATTCAACAACCTCCGCACATTCGTGTTCAGCTGCCTTCCCTTAACAAAACCTGTCTGGTCCTCGTGTACCACCCCTGGCACACAGTCCTCTATCCTGGTGGCCAGGATCTTTGCCAGCACCTTGGCATCCACATTAAGGAGAGATATGGGCCTGTACTAACCACACTGCTGGGGGTCCTTGTCCCTCTTTAAAGAAATCAGCGCCCGCGACATCGTAGGGGGCAATGTCCCCCCTTCCCACGCCTCATTAAGTGTTTGGACCAGCAGGGGGCCCGCTAGGTCCTCTACCCGCTTCCGCACCACATTCCCACTCTTATCTCTCACTCCAGCAATTTCCCTAGCCGCATACCGGTTGCGGAGCTGATGAGCCAGCATCCTACTCGCCTTTTCACACTGCCCCTTGTGCCTTCCTCCACTGTGCCTCCGCCTTTCTAGTGGTTAACAAATCAAATTTAGCCTGTAGGCTGTGCCTCTCCCCCAACAATCCCTCCTCTGGTGCCTCCGCGCACCTCCTATCCACCTCCAGGATCTTCCCCACCAGTCTATCCCTCTCTCTTCTCTCCCTGTGTGCCCGGATGGATATCAGCTCCCCACGAATCACTGCCTTCAGGGCTTCCCAGACCATCCCCACCCGGACCTCCCCCGCATCATTCACCTCAAGGTACCCCTCAATACTTGCCCAGACCCTCCTGCACACCTCCTCCGCCAACAGCCCCACATCCAACCGCCATAACGGGCGCTGGTCCTGCACCTCCCCAATCTCCAACTCCATCCAATGCGGAGAGTGGTCGGAGATTGCAATGGCCAAATATTTGGCCTCCTCCACTCTCGGAATCAATCCCCTACTCACCACGAAGAAGTCTATCCGAGAATAAACCCTATGTACATGGGAGAAGAAAGAGTACTCCCGTGCCCTCGGCCTCACAAACCTCCATGGGTCCACCCCTCTCATCTGGTCCATAATCCCCCTCAGCACCTTGGCCGCCGCCGGCCTCCTACCCGTCCTTGAACTGGACCGATCCAGTGAAGGATCCAACACCGTATTGAAGTCCCCCCCATAATCAGACCTCCCGCCTCTAGATCCGGGACACGTCCCAGCATACGCCTCAAAAAGCCCGCATCATCCCAATTTGGGGCATACACACTAACAAGTACCACCTTCTCTCCCTGTAGCCTGACCCTTACCATAAAAAACCTACCCCCCTTATCCGCCACCACCTCAGATGCCTCAAACGACACATTTTTCCCCACCAGAATCGCCACTCCCCGGTTCTTCACATCCAACCCAGAGTGGAAAACCTGCCCCACCCACCCCTTCCTCAGGCGGACCTGGTCCGCCACCTTCAGATGGGTCTCCTGAAGCATTGCCACATCTGCCTTTAGCCCCCTCAGATGAGCAAGTACCCTAGACCGCTTCACCGGCCCATTCAGTCCTCTCGCATTCCAGGTGACCAACCGGATCAGAGGGCGTTCCGCCCCCCTCGACTAGCCATAGCCCGTCGACTGCCCGCCCCAGGTCAGCACCCCCCGCCCGACCCAGTCCCCACGGCGACACCACCTCACCTCTGTCCCCCCGGCCCACACCAGCTCCTTCCTGACCCTGCCAGCAGCAACCCGGTATTCCCCTCCCCCCCCCCCCCCCCCCCCCCCCCCCCCCAGGCTAGGAACCCTCCTCGCCGCGACCCATCCTCCATTGTACTTCCGTGGGTCAGCTAACTTTTGCCGACCCCGGAAACTCCCGCCAAAACCAGACCCCTCCCAAAGTGGGATCGTCCCCCATCCTGTCACGCCTCCAGGCACCGCTCCAGCGCGGGGAAGAACCAGTTAAGGCCCCGCCCCCTCCCCATCATCATCTCCACCCCCCAGCCTCGCAACGCGGGAAACCAGAGGAAAGCCCGCGCTTTTGCACTGCCCCACTACACCCTTCTGACGCAGCTTCCAAATACCAGCCCCACTCCATACCCCCAACTCTATACAGTATACAACAAACCCCCCAACCCCCCCCCCCCGCAAAATACAAAACTCAAACAATGCCCCCCAACAGAAAACAGAACAACACCCCAATAAATAAACATATCAAAATTACAAAAGTACAGAAAAAACATAGCAACAGCAGAAACCAGCAATAAAGCATTACAACCGACCCCGCAACCCCCAACCCCTAGTTCGAGTCCAGCTCCTCCGTCCGCACAAAGGCCCATGCCTCCTCTGGGGAATCAAAATAATAATGCCGCTCCAAATAAGTTGCGCGCAGGCTGCAACATTCCAAACTTTATTTTCTTCTTATAGAGCACCTCCTTCGTCCGATTAAACCCGGACCGCCGCTTAGCCACCTCCGCACTCCAATCCTGGTTGATCCGTACTACCCCATTCTCCCAATTGCTGCTCTTCACCCTCTTGGCCCAGCGCAGCACATACTCCCGATCACTGAACCGGTGGAACCTCACCAGCACCGCACGCGGGGGTTCATTCTCCTTAGGCCTCCTGGCCAGTACTCTGTGGGCTCCCTCCAGCTCCAGGGGCAGATGGAAAGATCCTGCCCCACTAGCGAGTTCAGCATCATGGCCACGTAGGTTGTCAGATCCGACCCCTCCAGCCCCTCCACAAGGCCCAAGCTCCTCGAAGCAGTCTTGCCACTTCTTATGGAGTGCCTCGTGCCCCTCCACCTTACTCACGAGGACCACGGCCTCCTCCTCTCGTTCAGCGGCCTGCTCCTGCAATGTCTGGATGGCAGCACCCTGGGTCGTCTGAATCTCCGAAAGCTTTTTATTCGTTTCCTGCAGAGAGCTCAGCACCTCAGCCTTAAAATTTGCAAAACAGCGCAGGAGAGCAGCTTGCTGCTCTGCGCCCACAGCCTCCACTCCTCTGGTGCTCCGCCGGCCGTCATTTTGGAATCCTTCCCCCGTTTTTTCTGGGGAGCTGCTGCCGTTTTTTCCCGCTTTCCACTCCGAGTTCGAGGCATTAAATGTGGAGAGAGTTGATCACCACACCTTCTCCCACCAGGAGACGTCGAAAAAAATTCCGTTTTGGGCTCTAAAAAGAGCCGGAAAGTCCATTTGAATCGGGAGCTCCCAAATGTGCGGCTTCCTACGTCATCGCCGCCACCGGAAGTCCGCCACTTTTCTTATTAATCGACACAGCGGCCTCCCGTGCCTTAGAATCAAATCCCGAGTGGTACACCTGCCCACCCAACCCTTCCACAATCTTGTTTAATCCTTGATTTTCAAATGGGTCTCCTATAGGCAAACCACATCACCTTCAAACTTCTCAGGTGTGCAAACACCCGGGACCTTTTTACTGGGCCATTTAAACCCCTCACATTGCACGTTATAAACTGGACAGGGGGCCTCTGACCACCCCACCCCCCAAACCCAGGATCAGCCACATCCCCCCCCCCCCCCCCCCCCCCCCCCTGTGAGGTTATCCAGGAGTGCCACAACCCGTGTCACCTCTGGGCCTACCCAAGATGGCCACCACAACCCCCATCAAGCTGCCCAAAAATGAAGGAACAGTCAGCAGGTCACTCCTCCCTGCCCCTTCCAGCTCCACCGCACCCAGAAAACCAAACAAACAACCAAAACCCCCCACCCCCCAACCGTACCCAAACTGAACGGAAACAAAAAGCCTAAGCTCTTTACCTTAAAAAAAACCTCCTACTGAAACGTGTATGTTTTGCACGGGCTTCATGCTGCTGTCTGCATCGGAAGCAACAGCTATTGAGGCTTGCCCCCAGAAGACTAGAGTGATCCAGGAAACTAAGTTCACTTGGCAACAAGCTAATTTTTGTAAACAGTGAAACACTTAATGGACGGGATTTTCCATTGGCCAATGCCGAAGTCGGGATAGGCACGTGGGCGGGGAATTGATTTTGACCCGGAATTGTGGCGGATGCCGGGTTCACGCCAAATCGCAATTCTCCGGTGCCTCGACAGCAGCATCAGTACGTTCCACTCCACATTAGTGGGCCTGACCACCGGTATTCTCCGGTGCTTCCACAATTGCCTGTCCAAGGGCAGCCCCCACAGTAACCCCTACAAGGGGCGCCGGTGGTATTGGTCAATGTGTATGCATCAATTTGGGATAACATGGTATTCACTGGCATGGGCAGTGCCAGCCGGTACCCCTCGCAGCAGGGACATATGCTAGGGCCAGAGGCTCCCACGGTGCCTGCGATTACATAGTGGGGAGCCTTCCATGTACACATTGCCCCCATACTCTCCGTCAACTCCACCAGCCCCTTGGGGGACCCAGCCCCTCCACCAGTTCCTCCTTCACCTTCGGGACTCCAACCCATCCAGGAACCATAGAGCCATTGACCATGGTGTTAAGAGCCTCTAGGAACTGGAAAGGGCTGGTTCGGGGGGGGGTTGGAGCACTGGGTCTCGCTCTGTGCAGATGACCTGCTCTTGTACATTTCGGATCTTGGGGGAATTTGGCAATTTTCAGGGTATAAATTGAACATGGGGGAAAAGCGAGATGTTTGCGATTAAAGCAAGAGGACAGGAGAAGAGACTGGGAGAGCTGCCGTTTAGAATGGTAGGGAAGAGCTTTCGATATCTGGGAATCCAGGTGGCCCGAGAATGGGAGGTACTGAACAAGTTAAACCTATCCCGGTTGGTAGAACAAATGGAAGGGGACTTTCGGAGATGGGACATGCTCCCGCTATCACTGGCGGGGAGGATACAGACTGTGAAAATGATGGTCCTCCCCAGATTTCTGTTTGTCTTTCAGTGCCGCCCCCTCTTCATTCCGAAGGCCTTTATCAAGCGGGTGAATAAGATTATTTTGGGCTTTGAGTGGGCGGGTAAAACCCCGCGAGTGAAGAAAGTGTTGCTGGAGCGCAGTCGGGGGGAGGGTGGGTTGGCGCTGCCAAACTTCTATAATTACTACTGGGCGGCTAATATAGCCATGATCAGGAAATGGGTAGTGGGGCAGCGGTCGGTATGGGAGCGGATGGAGGCGGCGTCATGTAAAGACACCACTTTGGGAGCACTGATAACGGCACCTCTTCTGTTCTCGCCGGCCCGAAACTCCACAAGTCCGGTGGTGGTGGCGGCTCTGAGAATCTGGGGCAATGGAGGAAACATAAGAGAGTGGATGGAGCATCAATTTGGACCCCGATTTATAATAACTATAGGTTTGTACCGAATAGGCTAGATGGCGGGTTCCGGAGATGGCAAAGGACAGGAATTAGAAGGATGGGGGATCTATTTATAGATGGGAGCTTTCCCAGCTTGAAAGCCTTTGAGGATAAATTTGAATTGCCAGCAGGGAACGGATTTAGGTATTTTCAGGTGCGAGACTTCCTGAGAAAACGGGGCGAAAGAAGCCAACGTCTTGGCCTTTGCCTGCCTGGTAGTCCGGAACGGATCTTGTTAATGTGGAGGGACTCAAAGCCCACGAGTGTAGAGACCTGGGTTAGTGACATGGCTGGGTTTCTCAGTCTCGAGAAAATAAAGTTTGCCTTAAGAGGGTCAATGTTATGGTTCATCCGGAGGTGGCAGCCGTTCGTCGACTTTCTTGGGGAAAATTAAAATGTCAGCAGACGCAGTATTCCAAGGGTGGGGGGGGTGAATTGTTGTTTTATGGTTGAAGTGCGTGAAGATTGGGCTGGGGAAATGTTTATTTTACCATGTTGATGTCATTGTTTATGTTACTGTTGTAAAAAAATTTCACATATCTCAATAAAATATATTTTTTGAAAAGCCGCCCCAACACCCACCTCATGAACTCCACATCGTCCCACTTTGGAGCATAAACATTAACCAAAACACTGGCATTCCCTCCAGCTTCAAACTTACTATTACGAACCTCACACACACTCCCCCCCCCCCCCCCCCGAATCTGCCGCAATGCTCCCCACCTCGAATGCCACCCACTTGTTTTCCTCCACCGCTACCCTCATCATCTTCATGTCCAACCCCAAGTTAAAGACCTGTCCTACCCACCCTTTCCTTAACCTAGTCTAATCCCTGAATTTTAGATGTGTCTCTTGTGAAAAACCATGCCCGCCTTCAAGCTCCTCAATGTGCAAACACGCGACCATTTGATTGGCCCATTCAGCATTGTCACATTCTATGTGACCAGCCTGGTCGGAGGGCAACCTGCCCCCCCCCCCCCCCCCCCCCCCCTGCCGATCAACCATATCTCTTTTTTTGGGTCAGCCTCCGGTCTGTGTCACGCAACCCTCCAGGCCCACCCTCGCGTGCCCACAGTCATTACTCCTTTTCTTGCTGCGCCACAGAGGCGGGCTGGATACAGCATCCCAAACTTCACCCTCTTCTTAAAGAGGCCGGTTAAACCCAGCCTTCCACTTCGCTAGGTCCGCGCCCAGATCCTGGTACACCTCAAGCTCGTTCCCTTCCCAGATGCACCTCCTTGTCTGCCTTGCCCATCTCAATATCTTTTCCTTATCCAGCAACTGGTGGAGACGCACCACCGTTGTCCTTGGCAGCTTTTCTCATAGAATTTACAGTGCAGAAGGAGGCCATTTGGCCCATCGAGTCTGCATCGGCTCTTGGAAAGAGCACCCTACCCAAGGTCAACACCACCACCCTATCCCCATAACCCAGTAACCCCACCCAACACTAAGGGCAATTTTGGACACTAAGGTCAATTTATCATGGCCAATCCACCTAACCTGCACATCTTTGGACGGCGGCTTCCTCATCAGCGCCCAGTGCGCTCGGTCGACCTTCAAGGACTGAATAAAAGCTCCCTCCCCCATCAATGTCTCCAGCATGTTTAGCACATCCGTGCCAGCGTCCGCTCCCTCAATGCCTTCAAGCATCCCCAAGATTCGTAAATTCTGTCTCCTGGAGCGATTCTTCAGGTCCTCCACTTTCTCCTTCAATCGCTTCTGAATATCCCGCATCACACTTATCTCGACCACCAACGAGGCGAGCTGTTCCTCGTGCTCCTCCAGTGTCTCCTCCACTTTCCAATAGCCTGGCTCTGGGACACCAGCCTCTGTTTCACGTGGTCAATTCCCGCTTTTAGTGGTTCCACCGCCTTGGTTTGATCCTCCTGGGCTTCTCTTGTCTGCTAGCTGAATTTCTCGTTCAAGAGGTCCACCAGTTGGTCCGTCGGCCACTGGGCGGGCAGTACAGGTCCTTTACCCTCTGCCATCATGACCTGTGGTGCACAAAGATTCTCTTGCTCCGACTTCTCCCTTCCTTTCGCCCTTCTTCTGGTCCGCGGATCCATCCACCAGTGGAATTTTGCTTTGTCCAGTCACTCGTGCATCTTTTTTCACCAAAACGTCCATCCTATGAGCGGGGAAAAGGTCTGACAAAACACCTCGAGCGGGAGCTGCCAAATGTGCGACCACTCACTCCATGGCCACCACCGAAAGTCGGCAATTGCCAATATTAGGATCAAAGTCAGTGTCCTGGAGAGATAGATCCAATACTAAACACACAAGAAAAACTCCAAGACGTGGAAAATATTGAGAGGATAGAGGAACTACTATGTTCTGAATGATCAAGCTTAAATGTTACTTTTTCAGCGTGCTATGAAGTCAAAAAGTGCCTCAGAGCAAGTTACAGAAGATGTGGCCTCATCTGAAATTGGGAACAAGATGGGCAGTGATCAACAAAGCAGTTTATCAGGTAAATACAGGAATAATACCTTTAATGTTAAATGTATTATTGATGTTATTAATGACCTCGGAAGATGATTGCTAATTTCAACAAAATGTAGTTGAATATTGAACATATATAGTGGAAAGATCTGACATGTTAATTGTGTTTGATTCTGAAAAAATGTTTGTCCTGTTTTTTAAATCTTTAAGTCTTGTTAATAAAAGGGCAGTGCGGTGGCCATGCTAAATTGCCCCTTAATTTGAAAAAATGAATCGGGTACGCTAAATTTATTTTTTAAAAGCCTTGTTAAAAAAAGATTTTTCCAGGAATTATGAAGATGCTTTTTGAGGTATCTCTTTAATCCTCCTTTTCCTTTCTGCTGGGTTCTTCCATTTCAATTTTTGTCTGATTTCACTTTTTTGAAGTGCTTTGGTATGATATAAGAACAGTGGCAGGCAGAGAAAGACCTTCTGTTCCACTTCAACCAGACAATCAGAAGGAGTGTAGCAATTTGGCATTCAATGCATATCACAACAGCTTCATCCCAAAATCTACTATTCTCTGGGGAAAAGATGGTGTCCTGGCTGCTAACCTTGATCTGGCCTTATGCAAAAATTGTGACCTTTGGTCCTCTCCAACCCATTTAAATAGAACAAACTGTCAACTGGAACAGACTATGTTCCCTGCATCACCATATAAATCTCAATTGGATCACGCTGAAGGCTACACTTTTCTAAAGTGTAGAAACTCAACTCTTCAAACCTATATTTATAACTAATATACATAATATTGGAAATTAGTCTACTGGGCTCCATCTGCACCCTTTGCAAAGTCTCAAAATTACCCAGCATGCGAGGAGGCCTGACCAAGTCCTTGTACCAAGATAAAATAATGTACTTAATACATATTCGGTTGTCCTTTGAATGCACCCCAATACCCTATTTGACGTAGCTATCACTAAATAGCATTTCTTACATGACTTTTGAGATGTATGCATTGGAACACCCAGATTGCTTTTTTTTCTCCACCTTCGGCCTTTAAATGCAAATTGTATTTGCACTGTTGAAGAAGTTACAGTATTATATTATTGTGTTGTCTGATGCAGCAGAAACTGACCGAAGGCCATGAAACATGTTATGTTCTTAACGGAAGTGTTTTAATTGAATGTAACTTAGGGTTATGTCAACAAACAGCTATTGAAGAGCGGCATGGTGGCACGGTGGTTAGCATTGCTGCCTCACGGCACCGAGGCCCCAGGTTCAATCCCAGCCCACGGTCACTGTCTGTGTGGAGTTAGTACATTCTCCCTGTGTCTGTGTGGGCCTCACCCCTTCAACCCAAAGATGTGCAGGGAAGGTGGTTTAACCACACTAAATTGCCCCTTAATTGGAAAAAAAATGAATTGGGTACTTTAAATTAAAAAAAAACAAACAGCTATTGAAACTAATAGAACAGATTTTGCCCACTCTCAGACACAGGCAGGAATTTTTATTTTCAATTTTTAAAGGGCTGGTGGTTTAAACAACTTGAAAGCTGGATAATTTTACAGACCATATCCACCTTTCCAAGCCTTCATAACTTCTCTAAAGATTCGTAAGTCACACTGTGGGATAAGGCTCTTGCTGAAGTGAAAATGGAAGACTGTTGGAATTGTGCACTGACTTCAGGGTCTCCCAAATGTGAGTTCTAGTGTATCACCGGTAGGAGATCTGGATTAGGCAGTTGTAGGGCCGGAAGTGTTGTTCGCAGGTCCCTGTTCATCATCAGTTGAGCCGGTAACATACCAGATGCTAAGGGAGCAGCACAATACGAGAGTAGTGCTAGATGAATGTCGGATGCAAAATCCAAGGCTTTGTTGATGAGCTGTTTGACTATGTACACCCCCTTTTCCACCTTGCCATTGGACTGGCAAGTCTCACAGCTCAAGACCATGTCCGTGATATCCTGATTGATGCCAGGCCAGTAGACGGCTTGTCGACCCCTTCGTCTGCATTTTTCTATGCCCAGGTGGCCCGCGTGGATCTGACGAAGTATCCTGGGCCTGAGACGCAGCAGAATCAGTATTCAGTCCATTCTCAGCAGTATACCAATGATGACTGTCAGGTCGTCTTTGATGTTGTAGAATTGTAGGCATTGCCCTTTCTGCCACCCATGGTTTAGGTTGTGAATTACTCGTTGCAGCAAGGGATCTGCGCCGGTCTCTGCTCGGATGAAAATTATCTTTTCGTCCTTTGCAGGAAGGTTGTCTGCGTACATTTGTACCTGGGCTTCAATTTGTCAGATCACCACTCGTGGTTCATTTGGTGAAGTGACTGAGCGAGACAACGCGTCGGCAATGATGAGATCCTTACCAGGCGTGTATATAAAATTTAAGTCATACCTTCTAAGTTTAAGTAGAATTCGCTGTAGCCGAGGCGTCATGTTATTGAGGTTCTTCTGTATGATGTGTACCGTCTGATCTGTTTCAACGGTGAATGTTGGTAGGCCCAGGATGTAATCATGACATTTCAAAATGCCTGTGAGAAGGCCTAGACACTCCTTTTTAATTTGAGCGTGGACATTTCAAAGCTACATTTGGATCCTGTACCAGCCTCCCCGGACAGGCGCCGTAATGTGACGACTAGGGGCTTTTCACAGTAACTTCATTGAAGCCTACTCGTGACAATAAGCGATTTTCATTTCATTTCATTCATTCATTTTCATTTCATTCATTTCATTTCATCTACTTAACCTGAGGCCATGCTCTTGTATGCATCTGAATAACCTCTCCAGTCGCGGCACATGTTCCTCTGGAGTCAAGGACCGGATGATAACATCATCCACGTAGACACGAACTCCGTCTATCCCTTCCATCATCTGTTCCATGATGTGGTGGAAGATTTCAGATGCCGAGATGATCCCAAATGGCATTCAATTGTAGCAGAATCTGCCGAAGGGCGTGTTGGAGGTGCAGAGCTTTCTGCTGGATTCTTCTAGTTGAATTTGCCAGAATCCTTGGCTTGCATCTAGCTTGGTAAAGAAACGCGCGTGTGCCATTTCGCTTATGATCTCTTCTCTTTTTAGGATCAGGTAGTGTTCCCTCATGATGTTTTTGTTGAGAGCCTTGGGATCGATGCAGATTCTTAAGTCCCCCGAGGGCTTTGTGATGCACATCATCGAACCGACCCAGTCAGTTGGTTCAGTGACTTTGGAGATGATGCCTTTCTTCTGAAGACTTGCAAGTTCTGATTTTAACCATTCCCTCAGGGGAGCTGGCACTCTCCTGGGTGGGTGAACCACTGGTTTCGCATTAGCACGCAGCAGAATCTGATATTGAAATGGAAGTGTGCCCATGCCACTGAAGACATCTGAGTATTCTTTCAGTATTCCGTCAATGCTGGCTGGAGAACGTGATGAGAAGACGTCATGGTGTGGACTCTTCGAATGAGGTTCAGTTGCTTGTAGGCTTGCGCACCTAACAGCGATGACTTGTCAGGTTGAACAATCTCAAACGTCAGGCTCGCCTCCCTGTCTTTGTTGGATACAGCTAAATGGCATGATCCCAGTGAGGAGATTGCGTTGCCATTGCAGTCCTGGAGTTGGCAGGCAGCTGGAAGGATTTTGGGAATGTTCTTGATCTTCGTAATGTCGAGCTTCGAGATCAGGTTAGCGGAGGCACCAGTGTCCAGTTTGAACTTAATGGGGCAGTTGTTTACAGTTAACACTGTGTTCCATTCAGCTTCAGCGTCAATGGCATGGATTGACTTCACTTTCGAAGAGTTCTGTGCGGAGGTTTCAAACTTGGTGATGATTCCCACTTGGAATGGTTTATCCAGGTATTCCTCGTCTGGATCCATTGCACTACCTTGATCAGACTCATCCGTTTGAAATTGCACACTTCTGATGCGACTCTGCTTTCAGAGTAGTCTTTGATATCTGGATTGAGGTGCAGATCTGCACTGGGCTGCATAATGATTAAGTTTCCTGCAGTTGAGACAGTGTTTGCCGGTTGCAGGACATTTTTTTCTAAAGTGGGTGGTTCCACAGTTTGTGCACGTCATCGTCATGACATTCCGTGCGTCTTCGCGCATGCGCGATGCGGTTTTCGGCTGTTTCATACCTTCGTTCGTGGTGTGCCTGCGCGGCATGTGCGGGGCCCGAATTCGCGCACGCAAGATGGCTGCCGTCAGAAATGGGAACGCTGCAATCGGAAGATGGCCTGGACACACTCGACCTCGAGGGAGGTTTATTCCACCATGTTCAGCGCTCTTATACTGTAGGTAGCGATGTTTAGAGTGTTCATGCACCGTGCACGTTTCTATGGCGATATCTAAAGTCATTTGTTTGAGCTTTAGTAGTTACTCTCTGAGCGGATCAGAGTGGATTCCAAAAGCTATCTGGGGTCTCTGATCATCAAGTCAGTTAGTGCACCAAAGTTACAAGATTGGGCTAGCTGTCTGAGGTTAGTGAAAAAACTGTTGAAGGATTCATCTGTTCCTTGCATCCTTTTCTTAAAAATGTAGCGCTCAAAGATTTCATTTTCCTGGACCTCGCAATGGCTATCAATTTTTTTAAGGATGGTTTCATGGTTTTGTCCTGCCCATCTGTATAGTTAAACGGTATTGTAGATCTGTAATGCGTGATCACCAGCTGTATTCAATAAGAGAGCTAATTTCCGAGCATTGGTCGCGTTTGTTAAATCAGACGCCTCTACATACAGTTGGAATTTTTGTTTAAACAAGCGCCAGTTAACACTAAGGTTGCCGTTGGTCCTGAGATGATGAGGAGCTTGTGGTTTGTCCATCGTGCCTGGATTCTACAGGGTCGTTCCGGATGCCTCTGTTGTCGAATAGCTGTCGATTGTTTCCATAAACGTACTGAATTTACCTAGGTAGATACAGCAGCCACTACCGGTACCATGTTTTTTTTTGTTTTTTTTTATAAATTTAGATTACCCAATTATTTTTTCCAATTAAGGGGCAATTTAGCGTGGCCAATCCACCTACTCTGCACATTTTTGGGTTGTGGGGGCGAAACCCACGCAGACACGGGGAGAATGTGCAAAGTCCACACGGACAGTGACCCAGAGCCGGGATCGAACCTGGGACCTCAGCGCCGTGAGGCGGTTGTGCTAACCACTAGGCCACCGTGCTGCCCTACCGGTACCATGTTATGGTATGCTGTTTGATTAACATAAGTTGCCACTGACCATAGACGACATTGAAAGATACTCCAGTCCTTGAAGTAAGTTGAAAGGATTTATTCTGTAATAACAACTAGATAAATGAGTTTGACACTCTGCTGATCTAACTAGTGATAATGACTAACTGTACAATTGGGATCTAGGCCACCTGTAGTGGCCCAGCCTGAGATCTAAACTATTCTGGTGCTAATCCTACAGTCCCTGCCAGGAGTGAGAGGGAGGGGCTAGTGTGTGCCTGGTGTTATAATGAGTTGTGTAGTACCCTCTAGTGGTCGTGCCACAGCCTGGTATTGTGATGAACCCCTTAGTTTCATGTCAGTCTACATATCATTACAGTGGTTAGCACAGTTGCTTCACAGCTCTAGGGTCCCAGGTTTGATTCCCGGCTTAGGTCACGGTCTGTGCGGAGTTTTCACGCTCTCCCCATGTCTGCGTGGGTTTCGGTTTCGCTCCACAGTCCAAAGATGTGCAGGTTAAGTGGATTGGCTATGCTAAATTGCCCTTAGGTTAGGTTAGGTGGAGTTACTGGGTTACGGGGATGGGGTGGAGGTGTGGGCTTAAGTGGGTGCTCTTTCCAAGAGCCGTTGCAGCATCGATGGGCTGAATGACCTCCTTCTGCACTGCAAATTCTATGATTCTATGAAACTCCGTGTTACTGGTCATGGGTCCTTGCATGGCTGATGAGTCAGATCCTAGAGCAACATCTTTTTTTTTTAAAATAATTTTTATTGAAATTTTTACAAAATATAAACATCTTAACTCTATTAACAACCACCCGCGGTAACACCCCATGAACAATACCCCCCCCCCCCCCCCAGCTTCAAGAGCAACTTCAAACAAAAGGAAAGAACAAAGACAAAAACAAAAAAAAACAAAAGAGCACCCAGACAACGAAAGGGAAAGATATATCACCCTCCACAAACCCATGTGCACAGTTCTCCATCCCCCCAATCCTTACCCCCCCCCCGTCCGGTTGCTGCTGCTGTCGGCCTATTTCCCTACCGTTCCGCCAGGAAGTCCAGAAAAGGCTGCCACCGCCTGAAAAACCCTTGTACTGATCCCCTCAGGGCAAATTTCACCCTCTCCAATTTAATGAACCCCGCCATATCAGAGATCCAGGCCTCCACGCTTGGGGGCCTCGCATCCTTCCATTGGAGCAAAATCCTCCGCCGGGCTATGAGGGACGCGAAGGCCAGAACACCGGCCTCTATCGCCTCCTGCACTCCCGGCTCCACTGCAACCCCAAAAATTGCGAATCCCCAGCCTGGTTCGACCCTGGATCCCACCACCCTCGACACCGTCCTTGCTACCCCCTTCCAAAACTCCCCCAATGCTGGGCACGCACAAAACATATATGGGCTTGGTTCGCTGGACTCCCCGAGCACCTAGCACACCTGTCCTCTCCCCCGAAAAACCTGCTCATCCTCGACCCAGTCATGTGGGCCCTATGCAGCACCTTGAACTGTATGAGGCTAAGCCTCGCACAGGAAGAGGAGGATTTCACTCTCTCCAGGGCATCCGCCCACGTCCCCTCCTCAATCTCCTCACCCAGCTCCTCTTCCCATTTACCCTTCAGTTCCTCCACCAAGGCCTCGTCTACCTCCTGCATTACCCGGTATATGTCCGAAATCCTCCCTCCTCCGACCCACACCCCCAAGAGCACCCTGTCCCGTACCCCCCTTGGGGGACACAAGGGGAACCCCTCCATCTGCCGCCTGGCAAACGCCCTAACCTGCATGTACCGAAACATGTTCCCCGGGGGGAGCCCAAACTTCCCCTCTAACGCCCCAAACTCGCGAACCTCCCCTCCACAAACAGGTC
Organism: Scyliorhinus canicula; assembly: GCF_902713615.1. NCBI lineage: Eukaryota > Metazoa > Chordata > Chondrichthyes > Carcharhiniformes > Scyliorhinidae > Scyliorhinus > Scyliorhinus canicula. The sequence continues at coordinate 236,521,273 of NC_052146.1, read as the reverse complement.
CCTCAACCTCCTAACCCCTGCCCTATGCCAGCCCAGAAATCCGCCATCAATGCTCCCTGGGACAAACCGATGGTTCCCCGTACCGCCAGTGACAGCGGTAACATATCCCACCTCTTAAACGCTTCCTCCATCTGCTCCACCAACCTTGTGAGGTTGAGCTTGTGCAGGGCCCCCCAGCTCCCTGCCACCTGGACCCTTAGGTACCTGAAGTTCTTCCCTGCCTGCTTCAATGGGAGCCTACCAATCCCCTCCTCTTGATCCCCCGGATGCACCACAAACACCTCACTCTTGCCCAGGTTCAACTTATACCCCGCGAAACCCCCGAATTCTCTAAGAATCCTCATCACCTCCGGCATCCCCCCCACCGGGTCCGCCACATACAGCAACAGGTCGTCCACGTACAGCGACACTCGATGCTCCTCCCCACCCTGCACCAGGCCCCTCCAGTTCCCCGACTCCCTCAATGCCATGGCCAGGGGCTCAATCGCCAAGGCGAAGAGCAAGGGGGACAGGGGGCACCACTGCCTCGTCCCCCGGTACAGCCGAAAGTACTCCGACCTCCTCCTATTTGTGGCTACACTCGCCATCGGGGCCTCGTAGAGCAGCCTCACCCACCGGATAAACCCCTCCCCAAACCCAAACCTCTCCAACACCTCCCACAAATACTCCCACTCAACCCTATCGAAGGCCTTCTCCGCATCTAATGCCACCACTATCTCCGCCTCCCCTTCCACAGCCGGCATCATAATGACGTTGAGGAGCCTTCGAACATTTGTGTTCAGCTGCCTTCCCTTCACAAACCCCGTCTGGTCCTCATGAATGACCCCAGGCACACAATCCTCTATTCTAGTGGCAAGGATCTTTGCCAGCAGCTTTGCATCGGCGTTCAGCAGCGAAATCGGCCTATATGATCCACACTGCAGGTCCTTGACCCGCTTCAGGATCAAGGAAATCAGCGTCCATGACATAGTTGGGGGCAGAGCCCCCCCCCCCCCCCCCCTCCCCCCCCTTCCCTCGTTAAAGGTCCGCACCAACAGGGGGCCCAACAGGTCCAAATACTTTTTATAGAATTTCGCCGGAAACCCGTCCGGCCCCGGCGCCTTCCCCTACTGCATGCTCCCTATCCCTTTGACCACCTCCTCCAGCTCGATCCAGCCCCGAGTCCCTCCATCTGCTCCTCTTCCACCCTCGGGAATCGCAGCTTGTCCAAGAAGCGCCCCATTCCACCCCCCTCCACCGGGGGTTCAGACCGGTACAATTCCCCATAGAAGTCCCTGAAGACCCCATTGACATCTACCCCCCTCCGCACCACCTTCCCAGCTCTATCCATCATTCCCCCAATCTTCCTGGCCGCGTCTCGCTTCCGGAGCTGGTGCGCCAACATCCTGTTCGCCTTCTCTCCGTATTCATACACCGCCCCCTGTGGTTTCCTCCACTGAGCTTCCGCCTTTCTGGTCGTCAGTAGGTCAAATCTGGCCTGAAGGCTACGTCTCTCCCCCAGCAATCCCTCCTCTGGGGCCTCCGCATATCTCCTATCCACCTGCACCATCTCCCCTATCAGTCTCTCCCTCTCCCTCTGCTCCCCCCTCTCCCTATGGGTTCGGATGGAGATCAATTCCCCCCTCACACCACCTTCAATGCCTCCCAGACCGTCCCTACTCGAACCTCCCCGTTATCATTGGCCTCGAGGTACCTCTCGATACACCCCCGAACCCTCCCGGCCACCTCCTCATCTGCCAACAGCCCCACCTCCATGCGCCAGAGCGGACGTTGGTCCCTCTCCTCCCCCAGCCCGAGGTCCATCCAGTGCGGGGCATGATCCGAAATGGCAATGGCGGAGTATTCAGCATCCTCCACCCTCGACACCAGCCCCCTGCTCGGACAAAAAAAATCAATCCTCGAGTAGGCCTTCTGTACATGGGAGAAAAACGAGTATTCCCTGGCCCTTGGCCTCGCAAACCTCCAGGGGTCCACCCCCCCCCATCTGGTCCATGAATCCCCTCAGCACCTTAGCCGCCGCCGACCTCCTACGCGTCCAGGACTTGGATCGATCCAATGGGGGATCCAGTACTGTGTTAAAGTCCCCCCCCATGATCAGGCCCCCCGCCTCCAGGTCCGGAATGCGGCCCAACATACGCCGCATGAACCCCGCATCGTCCCAATTTGGGGCATAGACATTCACCAACACCACCCGCTCCCCCTGCAGCTTGCCACTGACCATCACGTACCTCCCGCCACTGTCAGCCACCACCTTCAACGCCTCAAACGACACCTTCTTCCCCACCAGGATCGCCACCCCCTTACTCTTCTCATCCAGCCCTGAGTGGAACACTTGGCCCACACACCCCTTCCTCAGCCGGACCCGGTCCGCCACTCTCAGATGTGTCCCCTGGAGCATGGCCACATCCGCCTTCAGTTCCTTCAGGTGCACAAATACTCGGGCCTGTTTGACCGGCCCATTCAGCCCCCTCACATTCCAAGTTATCAGCCGGATCCGAGGGCTCTCTGCCCCCTTCCCCTGCCGATTAGCCATACCCCATCCCTTGCCCACCCCCGGCCAGCGTCCCACGCTCTGCCCATTTCCCACGGGGGGCAACTCCCCTCCCTCCAGCACCCCCTGCGTCCTCCAGCTCCTTCCTGACCGTTTCAGCAGCAACCCGGTACCCCCCCCCCCCCCCCAAAGGCTAGGACCCCTCCTAGCCGCGCCCCCCCCTCCTGCGCGGGAAAAGAAAACACGCCCCCACCCTCTCACAGCGCGGGAACCCCGTAGAAAGCCCGCGCTTTTGCCCTGCCAGGCCCCGCCTCCTCCAGGGCCACTCCCATTGTCAGTCCCCCCCACCAGCTTCCCGAACTCCCCGTTTACCCCTCTGCCCGAACCCGTCCACCTGACCCCTGCTTAAAAACCCATATAGAAAAAAACCGTACGACATCACCCCACCCACCCTAAAGCCACCCCAGATCTTAAACTAAACCAAGCAAATACAAATACAGTATTATACAGCACCCCCATCAAGGGGACCCTCAGTTTGAGTCCAGCTTCTCGGCTTGCACAAAGGCCCACGCCTCCTCCGGGGACTCAAAATAATGGTGCCGATCCTTATAGGTGACCCACAGACGCGCCGGCTGCAACATTGGGGCAGCACAGTAGCATGGTGGTTAGCATAAATGCTTCACAGCTCCAGGGTCCCAGGTTCGATTCCCGGCTGGGTCACTGTCTGTGCGGAGTCTGCATCTCCTCCTTGTGTGTGCGTGGGTTTCCTCCGGGTGCTCCGGTTTCCTCCCACAGTCCAAAGATGTGCGGGTTAGGTGGATTGGCCATGCTAAATTGCTCGTAGTGTCCTAAAAAGTAAGGTTAAGGGGGGGTTGTTGGGTTACGGGTATAGGTTGGATACGTGGGTTTGAGTAGGGTGATCATTGCTCGGCACAACATCGAGGGCCGAAGGGCCTGTTCTGTGCTGTACTGTTCTGTATTCTGTATTCCAAACTTCATCCTCCGTCTGTGTAGCACCGCCTTCGTCCGGTTAAACCCGGCCCTCCGTCTCGCCACCTCCGCACTCCAGTCCTGGAAGATCCGTACCTCCGTGTTCTCCCATTTGCTGCTCCGCTCCTTCTTGGTCCACCGGAGCACACACTCACGATTCACGAACCGGTGGAACCTCACCAACACCGCCCGCGGTGGCCCGTTCGGCTTGGGCCTCCTAGCCATAATTCTGTGGGCCCCCTCCAACTCCAGGGGCCCCTGGAAGGACCCAGCCCCCATCAGCGAGTTTAGCATCATCACCACATAGGCCGCTAGGTCCGACCCCTCCGTGAGGCCCAGGATCCGCAAATTCTTCCTCCTCGACCGGTTGTCCAGCTCCTCGAACCGCTCCTGCCATCTTTTATGGAGCGCCTCGTGCATCTCCACCTTCCCCGCCACGGCCACGACCTCGCCTCCCTTTCGGAGGCATGCTGCTGCAGCTCCCGGATCGCAGCCCCCTGGGCTGTCTGGGTCTCCATCAGTTCCCTGTTGGTCACCTTGATGGACTCCAGCAGCTCCAACCTCAGCTCCTGGAAGCAGCGCAGCAGAATCGTCTGCTGCTCCTGGACCCACTTCCTCAGCTCCTCGAAGCCTTCGCCGACCGCCATTTTGTTTTTCTGTCCCCGATTTTTCCTAGCTGTTTCCGACGGTTTTCTCGCTGCCCCACTTCTGGTCTGGACCATGGGACCGTTGGGGTCGACTCCTGGGCTCTTCCCCCGTTGGAATTCGCCGCCTCAGCTCCGTTGGGGGCCCTGAAAAGAGCCCCAAAGTCCGTTATTCGCGGGAGCCGCCAAATGTGCGGCTCAACTGCGCATCGCCGCCACCGGAAGTCCTAGAGCAACATCTTCAACCAGAAACTTAGCAGGTGTTTCTGCAAGGTGGGATTGGTGCTTGGACTCTAGGTTGCCAGTTCCTTCCTCAGGCTCCTTTTCCGGGCCTCCCCTTGCAGTCCGGTGTCATAGATGTCAAAGCATGGGAGATCTTTGCTCAGAAGAGATCTACTTGGAGGAACCTCCTGATTCAAAGAATAAGGGCTATTCCATATTTTTCCATGGTAATTTACTATTTTTATTGATTTATTGGTTACTTACTTACTAGGGCAGACGAATGGAACTACCAGAAAAGTGTTAGGACCACTGCGAGTGCCAGTGAGAGGAGAAGAAAAACCTTTGCCTTCAGAAATGGGAGAAAAGACGGGACACCAAAGTGATGCAGCGGAGACTTGGCTACAGCAGGCAAAAAAAGAAGCAGGAATTTCAGGTTCTGTTCTGGTAAGTGCAGGATAACTGAATTCCATTTGAAGTAAAATCTAAAAATCAGAAATCAGGCAAGAATCAATTCACTGAATTTATTTTTCTGTTTCCAATAACAATCTCAATTACTCCCTTCTTCACATCCTATTCTCTGTACAATGGGTAGCTTGAATCGCTGGCTTTTAAAGCAGACCAAGGCAGGCCAGCAGCACGGTTCAATTCCCGTACCAGCCTCCCCGAACAGACGCCGGAATGTGGCGACTAGGGGCTTTTCACAGTAACGTCATTGAAGTCTACTCATGACAATAAGTGATTTTCATTTTCAAATGGGGGAGAATCAGAGCAAAGCTGTTTTGACCAGAGCTACATGGTGTTACATGGCAGCTGCCTTACTATGCATCACCCCCCACATCATTAATACCTTTCTCCGTTTCAGGCTCCATTTTCAGGTATTTTATCTACATCAGTCACAATTGTGTGCTGTTCCAATATCCTATCAAATAATGAGGTCCAGGCAATTATTGCCAGTTTTTGTTTTTTCTAAACTTTTAGCAATTTTTATTCAGAGATTTAGGAAATCTTGACTAAAAGCTAATATTTGCCTGGTATAATCTCGGTAGAGACCAGTAATGTTTTAAATATTTTTTGTTTGGAAAGCTAAAAACCCAAGCATTCAGTAAACAAATGAAGCCATACGGATCATGGTTTGAAACGTAAAAATTTTACGACACAATCAAAGAACATGAATAATAACTACGATCTATCTTAACTATTCATAGAATGATCATGACACAGAAGGAGGCCATGCAGCCTGTTGCGTCTGTGCTGGTCCCTGAAGGAGCAATTCACATGGTTCTGTTCCCCTGTGGCTCAGTAAATCTTTCCCTTTCGGATAATGATCCAATTCTCCTTTGAAAACCTCAAATTGATCCTGCCTCCACAACTTTCCGAGACAATGCATTCCAGAGTCTCAGCACTTGCTTCGAACAGAAGTTTTCCTTCATGTTCCTCTTGCTTCTTTTGCCAATTATCTTAAATCGTGTCCTCTGGTTCTCAGTCCTTCCACTAATGGGAGCAGTTTCAAACAATCTACTTTGTCCTGATCCCTTATGATTTTGAATACCTCTATCAAATCTCTCAACCTTCTCATCTCCAGGGAGAACAGTCTCAACCTCTCCGATCTTTCCACGTAATTGAAGCACCTCACCCCTGAAACAATTCTCAAAAATCTTTTTTGCATCCTCAAATGCCTTCACATCCTTCCTAAAGTGTGGTGCTCAAAACTGGGCACAGTATTCCAGTTGAGGCCAAACCATTGTTTTATGCAAGTTCAAAATGACTTCCTTGCTTTTGTACTTTATGCCCTTATTGAAAAAGCCCAGGATGCTGTATGCATTATTAACCACTCTCAACCTGACCTACCACCTTCAATGATTTTTGAACATAGGCACCGCAGCTTCACCTGCTCCTGCATCCCTTTTAGAATTGTACCCTTTATTTTATATTGCCTCTCTACTTCCAACTAAAATTAATAATTTCACACTTCTCTGCATTGAATTTCATCTGCTACATTTCTCCCATTCCACCAACCTTTCAAGCTCAACACTCTCCTCACGGTTCACAATACTTCCAAGTTTTCTTTCAGCTGCAGTTTTTGAGAATTTGTCCTGTGTATCAGGAACAGCAGGGGTCCTGACAATAATCCCTGAGAAACCCCACTATAAACTTTCTTTCAGTTTAAAAATTAACCGTTAACCACTCTTTGTTTCCTGACACTCAGCCAATTTCCATGTTGCTACTGTTCCTTTTATTCCATGGTCTCCGTCTTTGCTCGCAGGTCTGTTGCACTGCACTTTATCAAATGCCTTTTGAAAATCCATGTATATCACATCAACAGCATTACCCACATCAACCCTTTCTGTGACCTCATCAAAAAACTCAAGCAAGTTAGTTAAAATTAACAAATCTGTGCTAGCTTTCCTCAATTAACTTGCATTTGCCCAAATGACTATAATTTTGATTGATTGATTGATTAGTTTATTGTTATATGTAACGAAGTACAGTGAAAAGTATTTTTCTGCAGCCAAGGGAATGTACACTACTTACTTACACAGGAGACAAAAAGAATAATCGACAAAGTAGATCGACAAATAGTGATTGTTTGTATTGCGGAAAAAAGGCCAAACAAAACAAATACGTGAGCAAGAGCAGAGGGGCTGGTTTAGCTCAGTGGGCTAAATAGCTGGCTTGCAATGCAGAACAATGCCAGCAGCGTGGATTCAATTCCCATACCGGCCTCCTTGAACAGGCGGCGGAATGTGACGACTAGGGGCGTTTCAGAGTAACTTCATTGAAACCTACTTGTGACAATAAGCGATTATTATTATAGTGCATCATGAATAGCGTTCTTACAGGGAACAGATCAGTCTGAGGGAGTGTCGTTGAGGAGTCTAGTAGCTGTGGGAAATAAGCTGTTCCTTTGTCTGGATTTGGGGGTCTTCAGACTTCTGTATCTTCTGCCTGGTGGAAGGGTCTGGAAGAGGTCAAAGCCTGGTTGGGAGGGGCCTCTGACAATGCTGTCAGCCTTCCTGAGGCAGCGGGAGGCAGACAGAATCAATGAGGGTGGCAAGCTTGTATGATGCGTTGGACTGAGTTCACCACACTGCAATTTCTTGTGATCTTGGACTCAGCAGTTGCCATTCCAAGATGTGATGCAGCCGGATAGGATGCACTCTATGGCAAATCTGTAGATGTTTGTGAGAGTTGATGCAGAGATATCAAATTCCTTTAGCTTCCATAGGAAGCTCTCTTGACTGTTGCATCAACGTAGGTGGACCAGGACAGACTGTTGGTGATGGCGACCCCCAGGAACTTAAAGCTATCGAGCATCTCCACTTCGGAGCCATTGATGTAAAGGGGGGGGGGTGCTACACTTCCTGAAGTCCATGATCAGTTCCTATGTCTTGCCGACATTTAAAGAGAGGTTGTTTTCGGTACACCATGCAACCAAGTGATCTATCTCCCTTCCGTAGTCTGATTCGTCATTGTTTGAGATGCAACCCATCACAGTCGTATCATCAGCAAACTTATAGATCGAATTAGAGTTAAATCTTGCCACACAGTCGTGTGTGTATAAGAAGTACAGTAGAGGACTATATTTTATCCCCAATAATTACTGCTCCCCTGCAGCAAAGCCTCAACAATCCTAGTATCTATTGGAGAAGAGATTGCACGAATGCTGTGACATCCTTCAAGCGCCTTTGGACAGGATAAGCCACAAGCCTGTTGACGACAGTCTCTGCTTACATGGTAGCACTCCGACATTGGGTGGTTGCTGTGTGTGCTGCAATGAAAGCTGCAACACCAGACGACAGATGCTGCAATATGGTTCAGCCCACAAGTGTATAGAGTTGGGCATCACTCCCATGCTGGAAAGGATGTGGTAAAAAATCTGCCTAAAGCTGGGGCGACACTGTGGTGCAGTGGTTAGCACTGCTGCCTCACAACACCGAGGACCCGATTCGATCTCGACCGGTTCACTGTCCGTGTGGAGTTTGCACTTTCTCCCCGTGTCTGTATGGGTCTCACTCCCACAACCCAAAGATGTGCAGGGTAGGTGGACTGGCCACACTTAAATAACCCCTTAATTGGAAAAATAAAAAAAATAAAAGAAGTAAATATAAATTTGCCTAAAGCCTAGTGCCTACTTGGTGCTGAAATAATTCATGCTCCTCGACTTTGGCAACAGGCTTCCCAATGTGTCAAACATTTAGTTGTGCATGAATTTTATTTTAGCTGCCCTATCAGAGTGCTCATCTAAATCCATTGCTGCCCGTGTATTATCTCGCCCTCCAATGAGCTGGCACTTACATTATCATTACCTACTGCTCTGGCTGCAGCCCACTGTTGCCTGATGTCTCACCAAATGCAGATCCCACCTCTAAGGCAGGATTGTCCAACCATTTCACTCAGGGTCGACATTTGCATTATCTTCTCAATAAAGGGGCTGAATGAGCAGATTTAAAAACAGTGGGTGTGATTATCCGGCTTCGTTATGCTCTCGCACAAGCGAAACAAGACCAGTGAATAGCGAAAGAGGCAGAAAATGAGAACTGCGCCAGGTGCCAAACAGTTTGCGAAGCAACTGGCCCGCTCCCGTAAACAAAATCCGGATCTCGCTGTAGCGTGGGGAGAAACCAGTTATCACCACTTAAGCCCTATTTCCATAGAATTAACAGGAGCCACCCCATATCTAACGGCCTCCCATTATTCAGCAGCCTTCCCAGCAAGTGGTCATGCTGGCACCGATTAGTACTCCTTTTGAAAAACGTGAACCTGGCAGAAGGGCTTCTGTGGGGAGCTGAGGAGGCGAGTAGCTATCTTTGTTCACAGGCAAAGAACTGGGGGGCGTTGGGCTTGCCACCTTAGTGCTGGGGGGGGGGGGGGGGGGAAACGGGACACCGCATGCAGCACTACCACGCCAACCCCTGGACAGTGTGTACCCGTTCCAGGGGCAACTCCTGTTTCTGCCCCACTGAGCACCCATAACCCCACCCACTGCTGAGGCCACTGGCAGTGCGGCTGAAGGTGATTGCCAATAGGGAATTGGCAATGGTGGTTAAGTGAGTACCACACAACCCAAGTGGATTCCTATTGGTGGCTGGGCCATGTAGCATTTGAGAGCCATTGCCGAGCATCCCAATCATAACTTGATGCTTGGACATTGTGCCTGAACACTGCGGGAGGCAACACCACACACGCAAGAGCCAACATCCGAACACCCAGGGAATGGGACACATCTCCAGGGATATGTTCATGGCCAGAGTATGGGTGAGTACCTCGGGGACAGGGGGTGGGCCACGGATTCGGCACTCATTGAGGAAGTAAGTGACAGAGGCATCATACTAGTTGTACACAAATGTGTTCTTTGTGTTTTACAATTCTTCACCCTCCCAATGGCGCTCCTCTAAGCGGCTATGGATCTGCTGGAGTGGTGCTGACATTTTCCCTCTGAATGATCTGGCTGCACCCTACTGTCTTTATCAGCTCCAGGATGACCTCTTCCACAGGCTCGGCATCGGGCTGGGACCCAACTGGGTCCTGGGATCATCAGACCTCCGACGACTGTCTCACCTGGGGGTTCCTGCCTCCTCCTGATGTGCATCAGCAGCAGTGTGGTGCTCGCCAGATTGTGTCCCAGAAGCCTGACCACTAACATTTCCCACTGAGGTGCATGTATCTGCGCTGGTGGAGGCTGGGGATGAAAGCTGTGACTCGACTATTACGATGGCATCCACAGAGCTCTCGTCCGAGGTGGCCTCATGAGAGTCTGGAGAGGGGGCCACCCGTGATGGGCGGCGCCTCCGGCTGGAGGACGTGGGAGAATGGACATGTGGTCAGTGGGAGGAATGAGGCAGTCAGTAAGGCAATAATGACTCCCGTTTGACAGGTTCCCTGGGTGGGGCCTGGTGTTTCCTCACCTCTGCGGCATCAGCCAGCCTCCACGTTGGTAACTGTCCTTTCCTCTGCCTCACCGGTCACCTCCAGCACAAGCTTGTCGAAGGTGGTGAGGATTCTGATGTATAACACACCACCGCCAATCTGGGCCCTCTCCCAGCGATTGTGAGAGAGCATTTCCTGAGGAGACACAGAGAGGGCATCGTTAGCCACGCGCGTGGTTTACAGTGGTGGGAGGTGTGAAGGAAGGGTGGGGGAGGGGGTTGAAGGGAGAGGGAGGATTGGGGGTAGATGCTCCCGTGGGGGCGGAAAGGTCTGTGGGGGTGGGGAGGGGGGGGGGGGGGTGCTCATTGGTATCTACTCACAGTGTAAGTCATTGAGCTATTTCCTGCACTGGAGGCCAGTCCTCCTGGTCACACTCACAGCTGCCGCCGCCTTGTCCCAAGTACCACTCGCTGCCTATGGCGGACCCTCGGAGGAACAGGACATCCCTCCTGGTCTCCACAGCATCTAGCAGCCTCCCCATACTGCATCCCCGAATCTTGGGGCCGGTCTCCTGGGTGCCATTGTTGCGAACTGGCTGGAGTTGGCTGAGCAAGTGCTGCTTAAGTTCTGCTTGATCTTATTAGCGGAGGCTGGCGAGCACAATGCCCCAAATCAACTGGCGAGCCTTCATTTGTGACAAGAAGCCAGTGAGGCCTCATTATGTGGACCAATTAACATTGAATGGCGTTGCTGGGCCGAGCGTCGGGAAGCTCACGGCAGTTCCTACTCGCTACCACACTTAGAAATTGTTCCGAAGAATCCCGCCCAATAACATTTGGCCCAACAATTAACTGAATTTCAAAGAAAGGTTGAGGTATTAAGAAAAGTTAAAAATTGCTGAGCATAAGTAAAACAATGTCATAACATTAATTTGATAAGTTTAAAAGATTAACTGATCAGGTGATTGTTTGCGTGTCTGTCTCACTCACAATCTCAGTGTGCACACTCACCCACACTTACCCACTGTGAGTTGCTGCATTTGTATATGTTGGTGTAGGGTGGTGAGAGTGAGAGAGTCCTGAGACTGGGAATAAGGCTCACTCGCTGTCCCACACAGTTGCTCAGTCACTCTTATTGCACCACACACTTGCTCACTTACTCTCATTTCACAGACTCGTTCACTCACTCAACACACTGTCTCACTCACTCTCACTGCCTCACATACACACTCACTCACGCACTCAACTCACAATCTCTCACTGCCCCACACAGCTTCTCCTTTCACGTGCCCGCCACAACTTTTCTCTCCCCAGGCCCATGTAACCTCTGGTCATTACCAGGCCCGCCGATCTGACCATCCCGTCTTGCCCTCCTGGAGTTTATTAAAGTAGAGGGTGTCTGAAACCTCCTGCGGTCTGGCTAGGCCAGGTGAGCTCTCTGCCACACCCCTCACACCCCCAGTCTGCTGCAGGTGCAGCTGTTGCTCTCACACTGAAACCAAGAATTTATACCAGTTATTTTCAAACTCGAGGTCGCGACAAGTGGAGTGAGCAAATCCCTTATCGTTAAGACTAAGTGCCCAATGGCCACAACCAGCTTTTAAAAATGCCGGCCGCGACCGGCTTTCAGAATGCTGGCCGTCCAGCGCATGCATGCTTCTTTATCAGTGCGCAGGCTCGGAGCCCAGCAAGGCACACCGCCTCCTCCTGACGTCAGGGTGCTGACCCAGGAGCAGATTGTTTTTTTTTAAAATTGATGGAGTCTTCTCTCCAGAAGCAGCGGCAGAGAGCAGGTAAGCTGGTGTCACTCTGGAACAAAGTGGTGTTGAGATGATTCCTTAGGTATGGGTTTGGTTTATTAATTGTGCCAGTGCAAATGAGGATGCAAAGTTCATGTATGTTATATGCAGAGAAGTACTGGCAAATGAAATATTAAAACCCTCAAAACCTCAACGGCATTTGAAGATTAAGCATGGCATGTTCGAGGACAAACCTTTGATTTTTTTTGAATGGATGCAGTGAGAACTTAAATCATCAGCTGAAGTCCTTCGCAGAAATGCAACATTGAATGACAAAGCAAGTGATGTTGTGAGGACCAAACAGACTCACCTGTCACATTAAAGGGAAGCGAAAATGGTGGGTTGCACATTTTGTGCATGGGTCGCAAAGTTCAGACAGCATGGCTCGTGAAGGTAGGCCGGCATCGGTCTTGAAGGTCAGCTGTCATGGGCCCTGAAGGATGGCTGGTTGGTAAAAATGGCTCCAGGGCAAAAATGTTTGAAAAACACTGATTTAAACCAATCCAGCAACTGACTAAGTTGTTTATCCAATCACAGACTGATTATTCCCTGCATTGGTTGCTAATAGGCTCACTGGTAATATTAAGTACAGAAGGCTGTAACGCCTAATTAGAAGATGAGGTGTTGTCTTCCAGTTTCCTTTGGACATCACTGGAGTAGTAGCAGGCCTAGAATGGGCATGTGGGCATGAGAGCAAATTGAAAGGGCAAGCGAGCGGAAGGTTGGGATCATGCTTACTCAGCACGTCACAGCCTTTGGGCTCAACATTGAGTTCAACAACTTTAGTGTGACACCACCCCCCCCCCCCCCCCCCCCCCCCCCCACACCTACACACACACTCTCTCTTTTGAAGTTTGTTGTTTTTCAGTTCCCTTGGCCTGCCCAAACATAACCCAACCCTGCCCTACATGGCCACCTGTCCCTTGTTCAATTTTGCTCTCAGTATTACATTCTGCTATCTTATCTTTTGGCTAAGATCAAGAGTCAGACCAAGCGCAAGATGGAGGTGCAATGCCTTTTCTTGTCAGTTTGGATCTTGTCTGTATCTCTTTTGGAGATCATGAATTGGATTCAATTTGATTTTGAATTGGTGGTTTTGGAGCAAGCAATGAGATAGATTAAGGACTTGCCCTGTCCACTCTGTGTATTGGCAATGTAATTTTAAGGATGGGATTAAAAAAAAACACTCTTCAACTCTTAATGGCACCATGCCATAGTCCATGACACCGTTGTCAATCTCTCCTTTGCCCGGATCTGTCCCTGTTCTTCTATTCTGCCCCACCTCCTCCATCCACCTCTCCTACGATATAACTCATTACAATTCTACTTTTCTTCAGTTCTTTGGAAAGATCATTTGGACTTTAAACGTTAATCTGTTTCTCTCCACAGACCTGCTGAATTTATCCAGCATTTTCTCTTTTTATTTCAGATTTCCAGTATCCAGTGGGCAGCACGGTAGCATTGTGGATAGCACAATTGCTTCACAGCTCCACGGTCCCAGGTTCGATTCCGGCTTGGGTCACTGTACGGAGTCTGCACATCCTCCCCGTGTCTGCGTGGGTTTCCTCCGGGTGCTCCGGTTTCCTCCCACAGTCCAAAGATGTACAGGTTAGGTGGATTGGTCATGATAAATTGCCCTTAGTGTCGGGTGGGGTTACTGGGTTATGGGGATACGGTGGAGGTGTTGACCTTTGGTAGGGTGCTCTTTCCAGGAGCCGGTGCAGACTCGATGGGCGAAATGGCCTCCTTCTACACTGTAAATTCTATGATAATCCACAGTATTTGCTTTTATTAGAGGATGAGCACAGTCTGGGATGCAGGAAGGGGTGAACATCCTCAGGGGTGGGAAGGAAGCACTGTCTGTTGGTTGGGAGTGAGCAATGTTCCGGGCATGGGAGAGGATGCGCACTACCTGTGCAGGGGCGGGGATGAAAATTGCCAGGACAGGGAAGGGGAATGATTAATATTGTCTGGTGGTCGAGAAGAGGCTGAACATTACCGGGATGGGGAGGGGAAAATGGTTAACATTGTCTAGTCTTGAGGGAGGGGTGAACTTTTCCTGGAAGGGGGTGGAACATTGCTATGGGTTCTGGAATGCTTTGACCCTCCAGCTGATTTACTTAGATTTTCACTGGTTTTGTACCTGCTATTAAGTGAATCCATATAAAAACACAGGGTAAATGTAGCTTGGAGAGCCCAAGTTTCTGGTGTTCTGGTCACCTGATCCTACTGTCATTGGAATGACAGAGCTATTTGGGCAAGGTAAAACGAGCAATCAGAAGGTGCATGCTGGGACATCTCGGGATCCAGATGGTCAGGCCTTGCCCCATATCAGAAGATAATCACTAAACAATTGGGGGATTTCTCAATATTGAAGCTTTCAGATGTGGGCTCTTTAAGATATGGAAATATTATTTCCACATGGTAGCATAGTGGGTAGCACTGTTGCTTCACAGTTACAAGGTCCCAGGTTCGATTCCCGGCACTGTCTGTGCGGAGTCCACACATTCTCCCTGTATCTGTGTGGGTTTCCTCCGGGTGCTTCGGTTTCCTCCCACAAGTCCCGAAAGACGTGCTGTTAGGTGAATTGGACATTCTGAATTCTCTGTGTACCCGAACAGGCATCAGAATGTGACAACTAGAGGCTTTTCACAGTAACTTCATTGCAGTGTTAATGTAAGACTACTTGTGACAATAAAGATTATTCTTATTATCCTTATTCTTATCTGTGAATATGTACAAACTGAATTCATTGATTGATTTTGCACCTTTTACAAGAAGGCTTTTTCAAAACAGAAAGAACTTATCAATTTATTTATTTCCTGCCTAAATCTTTATGGAAAACATTACTGTTGTTTTTTTTCTGTAAAATATAGATGGTTTCCAGTTTATAAAAAAAAGAATAGGTTTTACACCGATTCCAAAATGATTAGATTTGTATTTGAACAATTATGTGGGTTAATTTATAACTTTTTTTAAAATAATTTTATTGAAATTTTTACAAAATACAAAATATAAACATCTTAACTCTATTAACAACCACCCGCGGTAACACCCCATGAACAATACCCCCCCAGCTTCAAGAGCAACTTCAAACAAAAGGAAAGAACAAAAACAAAAACAAAAGAGCACCCAGACAACGAAAGGGAAAGAGATATCACCCTCCACAAACCCATGTGCACAGTTCTCTTTCTCCTCCTTCCCCCCTCCCCCCGGGTTGCTGCTGCTGTCGGCCTATTTCCCTACCGTTCCGCCAGGAAGTCCAGAAAAGGCTGCCACCGCCTGAAAAACCCTTGTACTGATCCCCTCAGGGCAAATTTCACCCTCTCCAATTTAATGAACCCCGCCATATCAGAGATCCAGGCCTCCACGCTTGGGGGCCTCGCATCCTTCCATTGGAGCAAGATCCTCCGCCGGGCTACTAGGGACGCAAAGGCCAGAACACCGGCCTCTTATCGCCTCCTGCACTCCCAGCTCCACTGCAACCCCAAAAATTGCGAGTCCCCAGCCTTGTTCGACCCTGGATCCCACCACCCTCGACACCGTCCTTGCTACCCCCTTCCAAAACTCCCCCAATGCTGGGCACGCACAAAACATATGGGCGTGGTTCGCTGGACTCCCCGAGCACCTAGCACACCTGTCCTCTCCCCCGAAAAACTTGCTCATCCTCGACCCAGTCACGTGGGCCCTATGCAGCACCTTGAACTGTATGAGGCTAAGCCTCGCACAGGAAGAGGAGGAATTCACTCTCTTCAGGGCATCCGCCCACGTCCCCTCCTCAATCTCCTCACCCAGCTCCTCTTCCCATTTACCCTTCAGTTCCTCCACCGAGGCCTCGTCTACCTCCTGCATTACCCGGTATATGTCCGAAATCCTCCCTCCTCCGAAACACACCCCCGAGAGCACCCTGTCCCGTACCCCCCATGGGGGCAACAAGGGGAACCCCTCCATCTGCCGCCTGGCAAACGCCCTAACCTGCATGTACCGAAACATGTTCCCCGGGGGGGAGCCCAAACTTCCCCTCTAACTCCCCCAAACTCGCGAACCTCCCCTCCACAAACAGGTCCCTCAACCTCCTAACCCCTGCCCTGTGCCAGCCCAGAAATCCGCCATCAATTCTCCCTGGAACAAACCGATGGTTCCCCCGTGTCGGGGCCTCCATCGAGCCCCCCATTTCTCCCCTGTGCCGTCTCCATTGCCCCCAAATTTTGAGGGTAGCCGCCACCACCGGGCTTGTGGTATACCTCGTTGGAGGGAGTTGCAACGGCGCCGTTACTAGCGCTTCCAAGCTCGTGCCCACACGAGACGCCGCCTCCATCCTCTTCCATGCTGCCCCATCCTTGTCCATTACCCACTTACGCACCATCGCTGCGTTGGCAGCCCAATAGTACCCACAGAGGTTGGGCAACGCCCCCCCCCGGACTATATAGGAAAAAACCGTACGACATCACCCCACCCACCCTAAAGCCACCCCACATCTTACACTAAACCAAGCAAATACAAATACAGTATTATACAGCATCCCCCATCAGGGGGACCCTCAGTTTGAGTCCAGCTTCTCGGCTTGCACAAAGGCCCACGCCTCCTCCAGGGACTCATCCTTATAGGTGACCCACAGACGCGCCGGCTGCAACATTCCAAACTTCACCCTCCGTCTGTGTAGCACCGCCTTCGTCCGGTTAAACCCGGCTCTCCGTCTCGCCACCTCCGCACTCCAGTCCTGGAAGATCCGCACCTCCGTGTTCTCCCATTTGCTGCTCCGCTCCGCTCCTTGGACCACCGGAGCACACACTCACGATCCACGAACCGGTGGAACCTCACCAACACCGCCCGCGGCGGCTCGTTCGGCTTGGGCCTCCTAGCCAGAATTCTGTGGGCCCCCTCCAACTCCAGGGGGCCCTGGAAGGACCCAGCCCCCATCAGCGAGTTTAGCATCATCACCACATAGGCCGCTAGGTCCGACCCCTCCATGAGGCCCAGGATCCGCAAATTCTTCCGCCTCGACCGGTTGTCCAGCTCCTCGAACCGCTCCTGCCATCGTTTATGGAGCGCCTCGTGCATCTCCACCTTCCCCGCCACGGCCACGTCCTCCCTTTCGGAGGCCTGCTGCTGCAGCTCCCGGATCGCAGCCCCCTGGGCTGTCTGGGGTCTCCATCAGTTCCCTGTTGGTTACCTTGATGGACTCCAGCAGCTCTAACTTCAGCTCCTGGAAGCAGCGCAGCAGAATCGTCTGCTGCTCCTGGACCCACTTCCTCAGCTCCTCGAAGCCTTCGCCGGCCGCCATTTTGTTTTTTCTGCCCCCGATTTTTCCTAGCTGTTTCCGACGGTTTTCTCGCTGCCCCACTCCTGGTCCGGACCATTGGGGTCGACTCCTGGGCTCTTCCCCCGTTGGAATTCGCCGCCTCAGCTCCGTTGGGGGCCCTGAAAAGAGCCCCAAAGTCCGTTATTCGCGGGAGCCGCCGAATGTGCGGCTCAACTGCGCATCGCCGCCACCGGAAGTCGGTTAATTTATAACTTAATGATCACTGCATACTGTGGACCAAATTGTGAATTTGCTCTTATTTATTTAAGGAGATTTTGGTTACCTTACCCAAATGTTCAGAGTAGACACTTTTATTAATCCATGCAAACTATTTTTGCAGGCTATCACTTATTAGTGACTTTAACAAAATAATTTACTACTTTCTCTCGAGCAATGAGAACTACATTGTTGATGCAGAGGATTGTATAAAAAAGATAGGAAACATTTACCTTTTAACCATAGGCTAATAGTCAAAATGTTTTGAGGAGCCTTTTTTAGACCATTTATTTATGATGTATGTTCATTTATATTAATTGAGCTGCCTCACAGCACTGAGGACCCAGGGTCGATCCCAGCCCCGGGTCACTGTTTGTGGGGAGTTTGCCATGTCTGCATGGGTCTCACCCCCACAACCCAAAAAAAGATGTGCAGGGTAGGTGGATTGGCCAAACTAATGCCCACACCCCACCGCAGATGCCATGTTGACTCAACAATGGAGACTACAATTACTAAATATTCTGTTTATTCTTCATTGACAGGAACTTTCTGAGAGTGAGAGGAGGCAGCTTCATGATCGAGCAACATATCTTAAGGAACAGAGAGATAAATTAGTGGCTATGAAGAAAGAACAAAGGGAGAAACATCTAACAAAAAATCCAGAAAACCAGAAACCACAACCCCCACTAGAAACCAAAGAGGTACTCTTAGTAGATAATGCTGCCAAGCAAATTCATTTACAGTCTGCAATGTGCTTCATTGTCATGCACATGCATCCCCTAAATGTAAAGTTTTCATATTCAGCATCAATCTCTATTAGGATCTTCCCAATTTTAAAATAAAGACTCTACATAATCCAAGCTTTGACCAGCATAAACATTTCACAAAGCCTGAGAGAAACTAAGTAATGGGTCCACATAAATTCCCCTTAAGAGTTAATTGCTGAACAAAATAGGGGTGAACATTAAATTGTACAGTTCATTTTACTTCTTCTCCGTAACATTTAGCAGCTGCACTAAAACTATATTTAATTTCCCTGACTTTTAGGGTGGAATTCAGAGCCGGGGCCAAGGATCTTAAGGCATAGCCACCAATGCTCCATATCATGGAACAATTATAATTGGAAATGGACAAGATGCCAGAAGTAGAGGAGCACACACATCTTGGAGGGTTGTGAGGTTGGAGGCGATTACAGAGATGCTGAGAGACAAGCTACAGAGGGATTTGAAAATAAGGATGAGAATTTTAAAATCAAGATTTGTTCAGCCAGAGCCAATGAGTGAGCACAGGAGTGAAAGGAGAATAGTAATTGCTGTGAATTAAGACATTGATAGCAGAATTTCCCATGATCTCAAGTTTTTATAGAGGGTAGAATGTGGGAGACCAGCCAGGTGTGTGTTGGTAAAGTGAAGTCTAAAGTAACCACGGTGAAGGTTTCAAAAGCACATAAGTGGAGATGGGTGAAGCCACAGGGATGGAATAGGCACACTTAGTAATGGCACTAATATAAGACCAGAAGTTCACATTGGAATCAGATGCGGTGGCACAGCACCAGAGACTGGGGTTCAATTCCGGCCTTGAAAAACTGTCTGTGTAGAGTTTGCACTCTCCCCACGTCTGCATGGGTTTCCTCCGAGTGCTCTGGTTTCCTCCCACAGTACAAAGATATGCAGATGTTAGGTGGATTGGCTATGCTAAATTGCCCCTTAGTGTCCAAAGATGTGCAGGCTAAGTGGGGTTATGGGGATAAGGCTGGGGAATGTACCCGAGTAGGGTCTTTCTGAGGTTTGGTGCAGACTTGATGGGCCGATTGGCCTGCTTCTACACTAGGAATTCTATGTTTCTATGTGTAACCAAGATGACACAGTCAAGGGAGTGGCAATGAAAAGGGAATAGGGAGTTTACATCAAGGGAGAGATTTAATTGAGGGTAAGAGGGAAGCGGACCCAATGGAGAAGGAACTTGATGAGTTGTGATAGAGATTGAAATTCTAGTTCAAGGTTAATATCGCTGCCAAGGGGTCTGCTCTCTAATTACAAGAGAGATTTGAGCGAGAAGATTGAATGCACTAAGAGCAGCTTGAAGTAAAGTCTAACAGACTGCCCCAGACATGTCAGGTTTTGGACAGACTTCTTTGAGGTGATTTCCAAGGTTGTGCGGCTAAGGGTGGAGCCAGGCTCAAGAGTTGCAGTCTTCGGGGTTTCGGACCATCCAGAACTAGATATTGGGAAAGAGGGCCGACACCATGGCTTTTGCTTTCTTAATTGCTCACTGGAGAATCCTGCTCGGCTGGCAATCAGCAGCACCACCCACTGCTGCAGACTTTTCGGCGTCAAATTAGTTATAGTCGCAAAATGTTTGTGCAGCCCATTTCTTGTATCTTTTCCTTCCAGCCGCCTCAGGTATCGTGTTTGTGCACCAAACCGGGTCTCTTAAAGAAAGGCACCAACATTAAACTCTTAAAGAAAGCCGGTGTTACTGAAAGTATTGAAGCAGCTGCCCAGTGATCTACACTGCTGTCTGACTTAACACATTGTGTAAAGTCACAATATCTTCAGTAACACCGGCTGTATAAAGTCAGACCCGGTTTGGTGCTCCGCGGAGGAGCTTATGGACCCCAACTGTCAGTTGTGTCAATTTCAGCGGCCGGCTCACTTTGATCCGGAGAGGGAAGCTGCTCTCTCACTGAAGCAATCAGCGGCCGCTGAAATTGACACTGCCGGCTGCTCTCTCCCTCCAATCAGAAACATTAAAACTTAAAAGTTGGATTGGAGAGAGAGAGCAGCAGGCAGTGTCAATTTCAGCGGCCGCTGATTGCTTCAGTGAGAGAGCAGCTTCCCTCTCCGGCCGCTGAAATTGACACTGGTTTAATTAGATCCACGATGGGGGTTTTAAATTTATTTAAAAATCTATGCTAGTGCTTCCCATTGAGAGTCTACGGGGGTCTGACCTCTCCCCCCGCCCCCAGTAGACTCTCAATGGGAAGCGCTAGCATAGATTTTAAAATAAATTTCCGTCCCTCCGCCGAAAAACTCCTCCGCCGAATCGGCCACGCCGGAACGTCCCATTCCAATCGGCTACGCCGAACTGGCCCCGCCGAATCGGCCACGCCGAAACGTCCCATCCCCTGGTAGTGTTGAGGCAGTTTTCAGGGTAATGCCTTGACCAATCAGAGTCAAATCTACTTGGTTTAAATTTCAAACAATGCCTAGCAGTTAATATTTTTTTTAATAAATGTTTTTATTCTCCATTTTCAAATTTTCCTTAAAAATTTACACCCCACCCACAGACAGTACACGGTAACAAATACAAAATCAATCCCCTTAACAATGACAATGATCCCATCCTCCCACCACCCCACACAAAAGGCCCACCTGTCAATATACACATCTAATAAAACAAACCCTCCCACGGTGGAAACAAAAAACAAAGGAGAAAAAGAAAAAGGGAGTCCGGGGCCGCCCATGGTCACCATTAACCTATAGCATCCACTCCTCTTCTTCCCCCCCCCCCCACTCAATGCCATCCAACCTCTGAAAGAGTACCGTACATGATACCCAAGAGTTGTAAACACCGTGTCCCCCCCTCTCCAACCCCTCCCTTCCACTGCCTCTTGTAAAGCTCTTCCCCTTTCCCCCCAAACCTCGGTTCCTTCCCCCAACTTTCCACCCCGGCTAGACCCCTCGGACCCTGTTCTGCCAGGCTCCGATGGCCACAGACCCTCCCCCCACCTCACCCGTTCACTGGCCGGCTTAAACCGGCCAGCGTGGAGGCCCCCGCTCAGGTCCCTTTCCCCCTTGCCCGGCCCTAGGGAAGCCCAGAAATCCCCTTTTAGCACACAGACCCCGCATATCCATCTACACCCCAAAGAGCCCTCATTTCGAGTGAAAGTCCCATCACTTCCCTTGTCCAAATATATACAACCTTGGCTCCTTTAGCCCATACACCCGCACGCAGTGAAACAAAAATGGAAGAAAATACAGTCATGCAGTTACATCGGCACGTGGCCATTTCTCAGTTCTGCCACAGTCCTTCTGCTTTCGCAAACTCCTCTGCTGCTTCCGCCGTTCCAAAATAAAAGTCCTGAGCTTGTAAGTCACCCTCAGCTTTGCTGGATATACAATGCCGCACTGCACCTTGCTAATATACAGTGTCCTCTTCACCCGGTTGAAGGCAGCCCGCCTCCTCGCCAGCTCCACCGTAAAGTCCTGGTATACGCGTATACCAGCTCCAGCCCACTGCACCACCCGCTTCTGCTTAGCCCAGCAAAGGACCTTCTCCTTCACACTACCTACGGAAGCACAGAGTCACTATCCTTGGCGGCTCACTCGCCTTTGGTACAGGCCTCCACGACCGATGAGCCCGATCCAGCTCATATCGGGAGGGATCCTCCCCCTACCCCAATAGTTTTGCCAACATCGTGGCAAAATACAGTCGGCCTCGGTCCTTCAACTCCTTCGGGCAGCCCCACAATCCTCAAATTCTGTCGCCTGGATCTGTTTTCCAGGTCTTCCATTTTTCCTCACAGATCCTTGTTAATCTCCATCACCTTCCGCATCTCCTTCCCCATCGAGGTAAGTTGATCACCGTGCTGTCTCCTCCACTTCCTTCAGCGCCTCCCCTTGCTCCCGCACCTCCGCCACTGCGCTCACCGCCACCGTCGTCCCCGGGGAAATCGCCTCCTCCACCAGCACACTCAAAACCTCCCTCATCTCCTTCCTCATTGTCTCCATGTATTTTGCAAACTGCCTTTCAAATTCTGCAGCCATTACCTTAGTAATTTCTTCAGCCGTAAGCAATGCGGCCTTCCCTGATGTTCCAGCCTCCATTTTCCTTGGTGACCCCATGGTGACCTTTCCACTCCCCGACGGACCTTCAGCTGTTTTTTTTACGGCCGTTTTTTTGCTCACCCTCGACATTTTCCTTCACTGTGTCTCCTCTGTGCCTTCTCCCTGCTTTTGCCGCCTCCGTGGACCCTGGGACCGGGCTTAAAGCCCCGAAAATGCCGTTCCCGAACGGGAGCCCTCCATTGTGCGGCTGCCTCCCGCCCGCCGTCACCGAAAGTCCCGCCTAGCAGTTAATTGTCAGTCACCATCAACTGGTGCATTCTCCATGTCAACACCTCTACCAATCAGAGTCCACTTGCCAAGCAATCAGCACTCTCTTCTCAGTTACATTTGTTGATATCCCTTATATTGTATTCTTATGAATGTCCTGATAAGTGCAAGATGAAAAGCTTTGTCAGAAAATGTTTTTTTTTGAGCAATGCTCAAGTTCTGTATTACTAAATAACTATATTTAGGAATAGTGTACCTTCAAGCCATGAAACTAGTGATCAAAATACATATGTTAATTTTTTGTAGGTCAGTTTTAACATGTCATGTAAACTTTGACTTGTCAGTTTCAGGCTAGGTTGTTATATGGAACACTTTGCAAAGCAGTATTATTGTTGGTGATGGAGATGGTTGGTGGTGGGAAGAAAAGGCGTATTTCATAGCTTACCCCAATCAGCTTGCCAAATGCCTTCAGTTGCACAGATTTCACTGGAGGAAATTATTGAGTGACTGATGCATGTGAAGAAGATATCTTCATATAACAGGGAAAACAATTCATATAACAGGGAAAACAATTTATTTATATTGTTATGGAATCGCATCATAGCAGTCTTGTGGAGAGTCTAATTACGCTTTATAAATAATACAAAATAAAATGGAACATTAATTTACATTCTTGTTTTTTTTTTAATTGAAGAGTCTTTCTGAAGAAGAAAAGCAGAAAATTCAGAAAAGGAAACATTTGGCAGAAAAACTTAAACAGGAAGTTATCAAAAAATAAAATGTTGCAGACGGCACACTTAAAAGAAGGATCCAAAACCTGATATTCTGACTCCGAGTTCTTTGATTCAACTGCTTTAAAGTATAAGCACTACTGTATTACTCGCAACTGTGACCATTTACAAATATTTACAGGCTACAAAAGCAAAATTAAATTCTTTACAACTTAATATGTGATGGTAGTTGAATTTTGTACCGTCAGCCTTATACTCAAAATAGTTCAAAAATATTGCCTGTAAAACACCAGAAATTACAGCCATCTCATTATTTACTATGCGCTTGTATAATAAACCGATTTGTTCAGACTCTTTGATCTAGTTTAGGACTGATGTGTAAAGTGTTAACAGGTGTAAACATAGAATGCTTACATGTTCATGGAATCCAGATGCTTTGACAAACAGTCATCCAGACTCAAAACGTTAGCTCCGTTCTCTCTCCACAGATGCTGTCAGACCTGCTGAGATTGCTGCCAAAACTGTAATGTGCAAATACTGGGAAGTTGACAATTCTAATTGACAGAATGAGTTTTGGGGGGAAATAAATCACTTTTAAAAAATGGAATTCTGTTAAATTGAAAATATCTTTTAATCAAATTCTTAAGTATAAGGGAACCATCAGATCTAATAGTCAAAGTATTATTTTATTTCAACTGTAAAAGTTAGCCTGTCATTTGTTCCATCCAGTGTCCATCTGAAGCAGATTCCAGAACCAAAGTACCCTTGTAGAGTGTTACCATGAAACATTTAGTCAGGGTTTGTTTTAAAGATATTGAATGAAGTCATCTGGATAATGAAATGAAAATCGCTCATTGTCACAAGGAGGCGTCAAATGAAGTTACTGTGAAAAGCCCCTAGTCGCCACATTCTAGCGCCTGTTCGGGGAGGCTGGTACAGGAATTGAACCCACGCTGCTGGCCTGCCTTGGTCTGCTTTAAAAGCTAGCAATTTAGCCCTGTGTTAAACCAGCCCCCAACAGCTAAATATTATGAGCACTTAATGAATTGAATACCCAAATATGTTGAAGGCTGCCCATTGTTGCCCTCTTTAAATGTACTGATTTAATAATAATAATCTTTATTAGTGTCACAAGTGGGCTTACATTAACACTGCAATGAAGTTACCGTGAAAATCCCCAAGTCGCCACACTACGGCACCTGTTCGGGTATACGGAGGGAGAATTCAGAATATTGCTCCTTTAATGGAGTAGAGTTTTTGTCTGCTGCAGTGACAGCCCATCTCACTCCTTCACGTTGACTATAAATTTTAGTTAAATAGCAAGTAGGTGATATATTTGGCTAGCACACAACCCTTTTTCCTTTAGGGAGATGGATTTGAATTCAGTGCATTCCAAAATCTACTGTTTCTATTTATTGTTAAGTGCAATTAATGTGATCACTCCTCGGCTCTTATTTGGAGCTTAACAAAAAACCACCTAGAATTTGACAAATTGCCAATTTAGTGTTGTAGGCGTTCTTTGTTTATGGCTAAAGCACTAACCAAGGACAAATGGAATTTACATCCCTCAGTTCCATCAGACCAAGCAGCCACAGAATTAAACTTCTGATTTAGACATGGGGATAGTTTCAGAGAAGCAAGTCTATTTTTTCAAACTCATGATGTCTAACATAACCAATTTAATTGGACCAGTAGAGGTGATTTACATAAGAAATCAGTACCTTATTCCTTGGATGGGGAGAATATATTTTGAGGGATGTTGACATACTTCATTATGTCATACAAGACTTGATTTTAGGCTAGGTTTTTGTAAACGATTGAGGAAGTTATGGTCTGCATCTCTTTAATCAGTTGTTTGAACAACTTGTGGTATATATGTTACTCACTTGTCTCTCTCTAGATTGTAATGCTTGAAACAGAGATTAATACACTTGGGATGAGTAGAAAGACCCCAGGCTCTAGAGGAAAGAAGATGACTTCTGAACTAAGTCCTTGTTTTTTATATTACTTTAGTTGAATGATTAGAAATGATTGCAGCATACAAGATGACCGTTGTTAAATTAATTGGTTCAGACGATGAACTACAATTCACTTAATTGTTTCCTGAATTTAAAAATAACCTGTGGAGAAGTTAGTGGTTCAAATCAATTTTAAAAGGTACATTATGAGAGTTGGAGAGAGGGAGTCAGGATGTGTAGTTGTAAGAGGGAGAATTGTTTGCAAGAGGAAGGAATATCCAGGAACCCACAAAATTTGGCATGGTCTTATTAGCATATGGTACTTTTCCTGCCCAGTAGTTGGCCAGAATGAGAAGCTGGCTAACAACCACAGTGGAAAAGAAGAATTAGGAGGCAATTGGAAAAAAAATCAAGCCATGATACGGACTCCTAAGAGCAAGGCAGCAAAGTGGGGGGGGGGGGGGGGGGTTGCCAGTAACAACTCACCCAACAGATAGATTCATAGAATTTACAGTGCAGAAGGAAGCCATTCGGCCCATCGAGTCTGCACCGGCTCTTTGAAAGAGCACCCTACCCAAGCCCACACCTCCACCCTATCCCCACAACCTAGTAACCCGACCCAACCGAAGGGCAATTTTCGACACTAAGGGCAATTTAGCATGACCAATCCACCTAATCTGCACATCTTTGGACTGTGGGAGGAAACCGGAGCACCCGGAGGAAACCCACGCAGACACAGGGAGAACGTGCAGACTCCGCACAGACAGTGAACCAAGCCGGGAATCGAACCTGGGACCCTGGAGCTGTGAAGCAATTGTGCTAACCACCATGCTATCGTGAACGTAGATTGCAAGTGTCTCTTAGTTGAATTAACAGAGGAATCTTGTGCTGAATCAGGGATTTGACACTAAATATTAATATATCAAGGACAGGGTCCTTAAGATTCTATTCTGTATCCCAGATCTCTTATGTAGTATACATAGTGAATTCATGAAATGTATTTGTGACAAAAAGGTGACCCTTGAACAGATTTGCTAGAATTACATAATAGGAGAAATTCCAATTCCTAACTGTGCCAAAATGTAGGATGGAGACAGCCACCACTCATTTTACCGTTGTGACAGAACAGAGTGCAGGGATTGTTGGGCTGCTCCATATGATAATTAAAATGTTTCAGTTAATTTGAGCTTTGAAACTAAGATTGCTTTGGATTATTCTTGACAGCAAACCTGCAGTTCAGGAAACAGCAGCTGGCTGATGGATGCTTCTCATGCTGATGGATGTTTCGAGCTTCTAATTCCTTTGATTGTTTCCTAAATACAAGATAGTCATTCCAATTTTTACAATTTAAATGACAGAGAATTCAGCATGATGGAAAAGGAAATGTTTACTCCCAATGACATCAACGCTTTAAAAATTATTGTATTTCTTTGTGTTGTATGTTTTCATATTAACTGGACCCTTTAGCACAGAACAAATTAGGAACTCAGGATGCAGAGGAATAAGGTATTCAGGCTCTATGGAAACCTTGCAGTTTTGCCTGATATTGTGGTGTGTACCTTTCCTAGGAACATGGCACTGTACAGGTCTAGAGATGACTCTCTGGTCCAAGTTCAAAACATAATTCATGGTTTACTAGCTATAATACTACAATTGATTTTCTCACCAAGAGCCTGTCCAACTCTTAAAATTACTGGTGACATCAGCCTCAATTAACTTCCTGGGCAATCTCTTTCAAACATTCACCACCTTTGGTAAATTAGTTGTATCTGATCCAGACATTCAAATTCCCTCTTCCCCAGTCTCCGGGCCTACAGTAAACAGTTACTCCATGTTCATCTTGTCCATATTTTGAAGTCCTCTTTTCTAGTGTAAACAAATTCAGCTTTCTCTACTTTCTCCTCATTTGATATTTGATGTCAGGCATCAGGAAAGTTGCATTTTGCACTTTGTCTTGCACCATGATGCTTCTTTTCCTGTAAGGACTGAACAAGGGGTGAAACAAAGCCTTGTTAGATTGCATTGAACTGCATACCTGATCAGGCAGTTATGGTGAGAAATGACTTTTGCAACAGCTTCGATCCACAAGTTGAAATGAATGTAAAATTGAAGTCTGCAGGACCATAACTTCTTGTCACTGCTGTTCTTCACTGGGAGCATCTGAAGGGAAATTAGCTTTGATTGCACCCAATTCCTGTTCTATACTGTTAACTACATGACCCAAGATCCTATTTGCTATTTTTAAACATCATTGCCTGCCGCACTTCAACATCCACAGTTGTCTTCTGCACTGCATCCTGTGGACTTACACAATTTATTTAATAGTTCCATTTACTCTCTTGGATTCATCTCATAATTTTACCATTGGCAAAATTAAAAAGTAATTTGCCATTTCTTAATCCAACTACCCAAATCTCTTCATATATTATCTGCTTTATCTTGATTGTTTGCAGCTCTCCCCACCGTTGTGTAATCAGTAAATTGATGCAGTTGTCTTAATTTCAACTTCTGAATTATTAATGTACATTCTGACTAGAAAAAGTTTCAATTTAGGCAATTTAAATTAATTTATAGAGCATAAATTCTAAACGGAGGTACACATTGTAACATACTGGAAACCGAAGGAGAGAAAATATGTATAATGTTTATTCCACCTTATGTGCTGGAAAGCAGTTAAAGACATTGGAAGATGCTTCAGCACAGTTAGACTGAATAGTCTTAATTCGCACTTCCCAGAATACAAACTGGAGCAACATTTTAACTATTTATAACTGATTGAGAAAGGAGAAGAAATTGCTGTGGTAGCATTCCCAACCCTATTTTAATAGCTGAATGCCACAATATACACCAATTGTATTTGCCTGCTTGTGATTTGTAAGTATATTGTATTTCACACAACTTTCTTTATACACAGTAATTGTATTTTACTGTAATGCATCTTGATGGTAAATTAAAAATGGCTCTCTAAAAAGCTACAAAGCACTCACCTTTACTGACACGTTATTTTGTTAGTATCTTCACTGTTCCAGATTTCATGAAATGTTGGACAGGATTCTTTCTATAAAAGCAACTGGTAACATATATTTTCCACATTCAATTCTATGGCATGTATTAGGTAGGAGAGGCATACCTCATACGGACCGACTAGCAATCTTGCAATCATTTAATAGATTTTCACTTAATGTTCAAGCAAATTGTTTCAATCAAAATATAATTGATAAGAAAATATAGTATCTATGATCAGCCGGGGAGGGGGGGGGGGGGGGGGAGTGTACTGTAGGCACCGCCAGAGTGGTCCAGGCATCAGAATCACCTTTTGTATCTGGAAGGAATTGAAGGGAAGACCGACAATCAGGGTTCTATCCTGGGACCCTCAAATCCCCCAGGCTCTCCTCGCCATGACGGTTGCCTCAGCATGCCATCCAGCGAGCCAGTTGTGCTAGCAAACCGTGCTCTACCCACTCAGTACTGGCCACAGCAGAAGCCCCTAGACCTCAGACCTCTGCTGGGAACATTAGGGTGGCTGTGCTCAGCTGCCCTCTGATCATCCAGACACTTACCCTTTGGCCACGAGAGAGTCCTCAGTGGTGAAGCCCTGCTCTTTAGTATTTGATTGTTGGCAGCTGTCTCTACAGTGATGATGTTCCTTGAGCTCAGGCACACTTTTCAGGCATCAAAGATTGCTAGGCAAGCAGTCCACAAATCATCCTCCAAGACATGGCACCTGTGCCTTAGAGGAGGCAATTGAGGAACACGAAGTGCTGTCCCAACTAACAAGGCTAATTCCTCATTTGAAATAATCTTCAGCTGTGAAGCTAGAGGTTGCTCACAATCAAAGGAGGTGAAATTGACTTTCAGGAGAGAAGCTTCTGCATGGCTCAGTCCTTTGGTAGTTCAGACAGGCTGCAGGTGTGGTTGCACCTGTCATGAATCTCCACGATATTTAAATATGGTTTGAAGGCCTCATAGATGCTTAGCGCCTCCCACCCCTGCCCAGGGACAACTTCTGACCTGGAATGCTCCAGTACCCCAAATAACACCTCTCTTCTCCGCCCCCGCCTTCCCCTTCCCTTCAGGGCACCAGCTTTGGCACCCTTGAGATGCATGTCAGTAAATGGAGAGGGCTGCTCACCTCTTCACTTCCCCTCAGTAGCCATTGCATCAACTTCACGTTTTTGAAAAGGAGCACTAAACAACACCCGTGTAACTTCCCATCTGGGGAGTCAGGAAATGAATGCAAATTAGGCTTAATGAGATTCTTACCATTTCTGGCGAGGTCTGGAACTCGCCATCAGGAACAGGTTGAGTGCATCATAAAATGGTTTGTGACGAGCGCGTACCTCTCCCGCTATTCACCCAGCATGCCTGGAGCCCCTGGTGGCTGAATTGCGCCCTAGATATTCAGAATTCAAACTACTTATGATAAAAACTCTCAAAAATATTTCCCATTTATGTGGAAAAAAACCAAAATATATTGCTAATGAGAGGATTATAAAAAATAGACAACATCTGTCGTGCTGATAATTAATGACCCTTTGAGTGGCTCACTTTACAAAGTTGAATTAAGAATGGGGGAGGGGCACAAGACTTTCTTGCACATCACTGATTGGTTGGTTAATTGAATAAATAGGTATAGGGAGGAACAGGGTCCACATCTACATAAACAAGTGCAGAAATAGGTGAATAATCGGCAACGAATAGCCAACCTATAGCAAAGCAGCTTGCGTAGATTCTGCATACTTTAAGAGGGCTGGACCACTTCCAGGTTGGGCCAAAGATCAAATTATACAAAAGCTTGCTGTAATACTGTAGCAATATAACTCACAGGCAATGTGATCTGCTGCACTAATTTTGATCCCAAAATATTGATTAGGTTTTTATAAATTTTCTTCAATTGAGATAGCAACTTGATGAGTTGGACTGTAAAACATGCTGCTTAGGGCATCACTGTATACACAATGGCAAAATTGATCATTCAGTGTCCATTTTCAATGTTTGTGAATGCAAATATCAGTTTAACCTTTTAAATGCTCATCATCTGGCAACTCGAGGAAATTTTGGAGTAGAGATTAAGCCTGATTAGCATGGTTTCATATAAATTGCTGAATATGGATCAAGAGTCATATAATGGTCTGTAATGAATACTTTCCATCACGTCTTCACCAAAAAGAGGGGAAATGATGCAAACATTGAATGAGGAATATTCAATTTGATAAACAGTGAGGGAAAAGATCAAAGGGCTTAGTATCTTTTAAAAAGTGGATAAACTGCCAGGTTCTGTGAAATTTGTCTCACGCTAAAAGGGAGGAAAGAGTAGAAAGCTTTGTCCAACACTTTTTGAGTTCCCTCTACATAGATTCTGAATAAATTCTCTTTTGTCAAATCCGCTCATGAATTTTATATGCTTCAATGAGATCACCTCCAGTTCTTCAAACTCTTTGTAGTGTAGACCTATCTAATCTCTCATGGGGCAGCTGTCTCGTCTCAAAAATCAACCTAATGACATTTTCCTTCCTGAATCCTAAAACTTTGTTTTAACCAATGGAACAATGCCACAAAGTTTCACTTTTAAAATCAAATTTTATTTAAAATAAAATTGGAACAACACACTATGGTCTATATCTATGTATGCTACGTACTCAGGTTTCTTTCTTACACCCCCAATAATTATTTTATAAGCCACATCAATCTCAGCTACTTCCTTCTGTAGGAAACACACATAGTATGCCACAGTCCTCTGAAAACTATCTTTAACCCTGCTCTGCTCCAGCTATTCCTGAAGGTAAAGCTATCATTTGCCATCCCGTAATGGAATGTCTCAGACCCTTGTTTTGGTTACTTTTTTTAATACTCCCAGTTAATTCAACTGAGTCCAAAAATGTGCAAGTTAGGTGGACTGGCCACACTAAATTGCCCCTCAGTGTCCAAAGGTTAGGTGGGGTTACTGGGGTAGGGTGGCTTAAGTAGGGTGCTCTTTCAAGGGCTGTGTAGACTCGATGGGCTGAATGGCCTCCTTGTGCACTATAAATTCAATAAATTCTATGATTATCATGCAATAAAACAGATCTATTGTAGATTCTCCCACTCATTTCAATAGATTCTCCCACTAGTCTCAAACGTGGCAATCATAAAACTTCTGTTAACCCACAGAATTCAAACTGAGATTAAACCTTACTCGCATTCCACACAAAGTAGCAGTTAGATTTTTTAAAATATTGCTTCTATGCAGATCTGCATAGATCCAAACTGCAACTCCCAGCAAACATCCAGATAAATTGAGACCAAGAATATCCCTAAACTCACCCATTTCCATGACAGCATGGCAGGCTCTAGGATTTACTCAAACTGATCTTTAGGCTAATTATTCCCAATTTACAATTTCTTCTTTGGTCTGGTAATGCAAATAGGTTTTCACAACCATGCAGAATTCACTTTAAACTAATCTAGTTCTAACTCTCAACAACAAAAAGCCCACCTGATCTTTTATCACTCTCTCTGTTCTAACTTTATTAATCAAACATGGATCAATCATCTTTTGAACTCCCATTTCTCAGGGTGTTCTGGCAATCTCCAATGCCCAGAAATTTAATTATCTTCCCTTTGCAATTTTAATCTGCCCAGACCATAGATCTCGGACACCCTCCCCTCCATCAACCACGGAGATAACTACATACATGGGCGAAGCACAAAAGGGAGAAAGCAGCCTTCTTGCGCAAAAGGTTTACCAGCCCAATAGCAGTTTACCAGCACGGTAGCAGAGTGATTAGCATTGTTGCTTCACAGCGCCAGGGTTCCAGGTTCGATTCCCAGCCTGGGTCACCGTCTGTGCAGAGTCTGCACGTTCTCCGTGTCTGCGTGGGTTTCCTCCAGGTGCTCCCGTTTCCTCCCACAGGTCCCGAAAGACGTGTTGTTAGGTGATTTGGACATTGAATTCTCCCTCTGTGTACCCAAACAGGCGCTAGAATGTGGTGACTTGGGGTTTTTCCACAGTAACTTTATTGCAGTGTTGATGTAAGCCTACTTGTGACAATAAAGATTATCATCAAGTCTCGCACCTGATAGTACCAAAACTGGTGACCTCTTGGGGGCTGATACTTCTCTAGCCACTCCTCAAAACTAGCAAACTTACTACCAACAAACAAGCCACCAAACTACTCAAACCTTTCATCCTTCCAAGCTCCAAAGGACAAATCTCTGGTTTTGTCGGCCCTGAGTCCCTCCATGCCAATTAGATTCGTCTCCAGGCTACCAGGTAGGTAAAAACCAAGACGTTGGCCTCTCTCACGCCCTGGACTTCCGGGTCTTCTGACACTCCTAAGATTTCCACAGAACATAGAACATTACAGCGCAGTACAGGCCCTTCGGCCCTCGATGTTGCGCAGACATGTGAAACCACTCTAAAGCTCATCTACACTATTCCCTTATCATCCATATGTCTATCCAATGACCATTTGAATGCGTTTAGTGTTGGCGAGTCCACTACTGTTGCAGACAGGGCAATCCACGCCCTTACTACTCTGAGTAAAGAACCTACCTCTGACATCTGTCCTATATCTATCTCCCCACAATTTAAAGCTACGTCCCCTCGTGCTAGACATCACCATCCGAGGAAAAAGGCTCTCAATGTCCACCTTATCTAATCCTCTGATCATCTTGTATGCCTCAATTAAGTCACCTCTTAACCTTTTCCCTAGCGAAAACAGCCTCAAGTCTCTCAGCCTTTCCTCATAAGATCTTCCCTCCATACCAGGAAACATCCTTGTAAATCTCCTCTGCACCCTTTCCAATGCTTCCACATCCTTCCTATAATGCAGCGACCAGAACTGCACGCAATACTCCAAATGCAGCCGCACCAAAGTTTTGTACAGCTGCAACATGACCTTATGGCTCCGAAACTCAATCACTCTACCAATAAAAGCTAACACACCGTACGCCTTCTTAACAACCCTATCAACCTAGGGGGCAACTTTCAGGTATCTATGTACATGGACACCGATATCTCTCTGCTCATCCACACTACCAAGAATCTTACCATTAGCCCAGTACTCTGTCTTCCTATTACTCCTTCCAAAATGAATCAACTCACACATTTCTGCTTGAACCTTCATTTGCCACCTCTCAGCCCAGCTCTGAATCTTATCTATGTCCGTCTGTAACCTGCAACATCCTTCCGCACTGTCCACAACTCCACCGACTTTAGTGTCATCTGCAAAATTACTCACCCATCCTTCTACGCTCTCCTCCAGGTCATTTGTAAAAATGACAAACAGCAGTGGCCCCAAACCAGATCCTTGTAGTACACCACTAGTAACTGAACTCCAGGCTGAACATTTCCCATCAACTATACCCTCTGTCTTCTTACAGCGAGCCAATTTCTGATCCAAACTGCTAAATCACCCTGAATCCCATGCCTCCGTATTTTCTGCAATAGCCTACCATGGGGAACCTTATCAAACGCTTTACTGAAATCCATGTACACCACATCAACTGCTTTACCCTCGTCCACCTGTTTGGTCACCTTCTCAAAGAACTCAATAAGATTTGTGAGGCACGACCTACCCTTCACAAAACTGTGTTGACTATCCCTAATCAAATTATTCCTTTCTAGATAATTATAAATCCTATCTCTTATAAACCTTTACAAGACTTTGCCCACAACAGAAGTAAGGCTCACTGGTCTATAGTTACCGGGGTTGTCTCTACTCCCCTTCTTGAACAAGGGGACAACATTTGCTATCCTCCAGTCTTCTGGCACTACTCCTGTAGACAATGATGTCATAAAGATCAAAGCCAAAAGCTCAGCAATCTCTTCCCTAGCTTCCCAGAGAATCCCAGGATATATCGCATCCGGCCCAGGGGACTTATCTATTTTCACACTTTCCAGAATTGCTAACACCTCCTCCTTATGAACCTCACACCCTTCTAGTCTAGTAGCCTGTATCTCAGTATTCTCCTCGACAACATAGTTTCACGCAGGAAAAAGACAGATGAAAAATATTCATTTAGCACCTCCTATTTCCTTGGACTCCACACACAACTTCCCACTACTGTCCTTGACTGGCCCTACTCTTACCCTAGTCATTCTTTTATTCCTGACATACCTTAAGAAAGCTTTAGGGTTATCCTTGATCCTACCTGCCGAAGACTTCTCATGTCTCCTCCTGGCTCTTCTCAAGGTCCTTCCTAGCTAACTTGTAACTCTCGAGCGCCCCAACTGAACCTTCACATCTCATCCTTACATAAGCCTCCTTCTTCCTCTTGACAAGTGATTCAACTACTTCAGTAAACCACAGTTCCCTCACTCAACCACTTCCTCCCTGCCCGACAGGTACATACTTATCAAGGACACGCAGTAGCTGTTCCTTGAACGAGCTCCACATTTCAATTGTGCCCATTCCATGTAGTTTCCTTCCCCATCCTATGCATCCTAAGTCTTGCCTCATCACATCATAATTGCCTTTCCCCCAGCTATAACTCTTGCCCTGCGGTATATACTTATCCCTTTCCATCACTAAAGTAAGCTTAACTAAATTGTGGTCACTATCACCAAAGTGCTCACCTACCTCCAAATCTAGCACCTGTCCTGGTTCATTACCCAGTACCAAATCCAATGTGGCTTCGCCTCTTGTTGGCCTATCTACATACTGTGTCAGGAAACCCTCCTGCACACATTGGACAAAAACGGACCCATCTAAAGTACTCGATCTATAGCGTTTCCAGTCAATATTTGGAAAATTAAAGTCCCCCATAACAACTACCCTGTTACTTTCGCTCCTATCCAGAATCATCTTTGCAATCCTTTCCTCAGCATCTCTGGAACTTTCCGGAGGCCCATAGAAAACTCCCAACAGGGTGACCTCTCCTTTCCTATTTCTAACCTCAGCCCATATTACCTCAGTAGACGAGTCCTCATCAAACGTCCTTTCTGCTACCG
This sequence comes from Scyliorhinus canicula, assembly GCF_902713615.1. Classification (NCBI taxonomy): domain Eukaryota; kingdom Metazoa; phylum Chordata; class Chondrichthyes; order Carcharhiniformes; family Scyliorhinidae; genus Scyliorhinus; species Scyliorhinus canicula. The sequence goes on along the minus strand of NC_052146.1, from coordinate 236,486,062 downwards.
TAATACTGTCCTTGACTAACAATGCCACCCCTCCCCTTCTTTTACCACCTTCCGTGAGCTTACTGAAATATCCAAACCCCGGAACCTATAACAACCATTCCTGTCCCTGCTCTAGCCATGTCTCCGAAATGGCCACAACATCGAAGTCCCAGGTACCAACCCATGCTGCAAGTTCACCCACCTTATTCCAGATGCTCCTGGCGTTGAAGTAGACACACTTTAAACCACCTTCCTGCCTGCACACTCGTGCAACCTTGAAACCTTACTCATGACCTCACTACTCTCAACTTCCTGTATACTGGAGCTACAATTCAGGTTCCCAACCCTCTACTGAATTAGCTTAAACCCTCCCGAAAAGCATTAGCAAATTTCTCCCCCACTTCTGGACTCGGGACCATCTACACCTCAAACATAACGTCAGCGAAACCCTGCCAGAATCCTTTCAGATTCGGACAGGCCCAAAACATGTGGACATGATTTGCGGGCCCACCTGCGTTCTGCCCACACCTATCCTCCACCCCTACAAAAAACCTACTCATCCTGGCCACAGGCATATGTGCCTGGTTGACCATCTTGAACTGAATAAGGCATATGTAGAGGACACGGTCACCCTCCTCAGAGCCTCCTCCCACAGCTCAGCCTCCAACTCCCTTGTCAGCTCCCACTTACACTTCACTACCCCTACCAGGGCTCCCTCCCACTCCATTAGCTCTTTATAGATTTTCAACACTCTGCCCTCACCCACCCCCAACTGTCTTCCCTTAACAAACCCTGTCTGCGCCTCTGATTATTATGACCCCTGGGAGGCAAGGTTCCATGCACCTTGCCCAAATCTTCGCCAACAGCTTTACATCCGCATTCAATTATGAAATGGGGTGGTATGATCCACACTCCGTCGGGTCCTTAACCTTGGTTGCCTACGTCAATGAGGATGGCAACGCCCCCCCCCCCCCCCCGGAGCCATAGAATCCTCAAAATCTCAAAGCAGCTCGGTCCAGCAACCCAGCAACCTTCTTATAAAATTCAGAGACCCTGGCGCCTTCCCTGACTGCATCAGATCCACACACTCCTCCAAAGTCAGAGGAGCCTCGGATTCTTCTGTTTTCACCACCGCCCTAGCCAAACAGTCTAAAAGCTCTAACATTGAGGATCCATCCTTCTGGGGCTCAGATTCATACAGGTTCAGGTAAAACATCTCGAACACCTCATTAACCTTGACTGGGACAGAGACCAGTCCATCCCCTACGTTCCTGACCCGGGCAATTTTCAGAGAGGTCACTTGTCACCTCAACTGGTGTGCCAACAAGTGACTAGCCTTTTTCCCATGCTCATACAAAACCCTCCTTGAATGTCGCAATAAGCGCACCGCACTATCCAGAGAGCAGCCCAAACGCCATCTGCAAGTTCTTCCTACTGGTCAGCAATCCGGGTGTCTGATTGAGCAAGCATTGTCCACCTCCAAGATGGCATCCGCAAACCTCTGCCTCTCTTCCCTTTCATTCCTCTCCTTGTGCGCCTTGAAAGAAATCTGCCCTCTAACAACCGCCTTCAACGTCTCCCACAATGTTGAAGGAGAAATCTCCTCACACTTAATAAATCTCAAATACTCCTCAATGGCAGTGGAGACCCTCTCACAAAAGCTCTTATCTGCCAATAGCGAAGTATCAAATCTCCATTGGGGGGTGCCGACCCAACCACAACGTCCACACAATGCGGAGTATGATCAGGGATCAGTATCGCCGAGTATCCCGACTCCACCAAGCCCCAGTAGCAGGGCTACCTACAATCAATCCTGAAACAGACCTGGTGGACCTGGGAAAAGAACAAAAAATCCTTGTCCGGAGGGTCTGGAAATCTTCAAGGTTCAGCACTCCCATCTTGCTCCAGGAAGGTCAACAGAGCCTTTGCCATCCCAGAAACCTCCAACACCTGAGGCTTCAACTTATCCAGTTGGGGATCTAATACGCAATTAAAGTACCCACTCATGATTAGCTGGTGCAAATCCAGGATCAAAGCCAACACCTTGTTAAAACGGCTTATACTTTGACTAGCGCAACTGGCGCACCCACTAGCAAACCACTAACCACTAGATACCTCTATCCAGATCCGTCAAAATCATTCCCGCTGAAAAGGCTGCCATCTCATTAATCAGCATTGTTGCTCCCCCAGCCCTACCATCAAACCCTGAATGAAACACTGCCCCACCCAGCCCTTCTGCAACCTTATCTGATCTCTAACCCGCAAAAAGGTCTCGTGCAGCAGCAGCACACCAGCCTTCAAATTCTTACGGTGCGTAAACACCCTGGATCTCTTTACCAGGCCACATTACATATGACCAGCCGGATGGGGGATTATTTACCTCCCCCTTCTTACCAGAGTCAGCCATTCTCACCTTGTGGGGCAGTCCAGCAACCGTCCAAAAGCCAACACCAGGCCTACCCAAGCTGGCTTCAGATTCCCCCCATATAACCAAAGAAAAGCCCACAGCCACCATCAGAAAGCTGACCGAGCACCCCCTTCCCACCATCACACCCAAACAATCAAGTAAACCACAACCAAATCCCCCCATCTCCCACCCCACCCCCCCCAACCCACACCAAACTACACCCACCCAATACCTTTAACCCCCACGCTCATACCAATAAACCGCCCATCACATGAACCGCAGATAACCCCATCACTTCACTTAGGCTAACTAATCTACTTAGCGGGGTAGCTCCCGTACAGAGAACTCTCAACAAACCAAAAGTCCTAAAACACCAAACCAACCATCCCTGCCCAAAACCAACTTTATTAATTTCAAAGGAGAAAACATTAACAGTAAACATCTGTCCCACTACCCCCACAGAACAATTCTACATGTAAAGTTATGAACAGCCCCATCTACACTTTTCCCACTATTAACAAGGAAAGACAAATAGAAAACTTGAGCAACTCCCACCCACCTCTAAACATCCCTTAACCCATACAAAATACAATTATTTCGATCCCAGTCCATTTCTTTGGATGAACACCTCAGCTTCCTCTGGAGTCTCAAACTAGTGGTCCTTATTTTCTAAGTCATAGCCTCAAAATAAGGGGAAGTAGATTTAGGACTGAGTTTAGGAGGAACTTCTTCACCCAAAGGGTTGTGAATCTATGGAATTCCTTGCCCAGTGAAGCAGTTGCGGCTCCTTCATTAAATGTTTTTAAGGTAAAGATAGATAGTTTTTTGAAGAATAAAGGGATTAAGGGTTATGGTGTTCAGGTTGGAAAGTGGAGCTGAGTCCACAAAAGATCAACCATGATCTCATTGGTAATGTCCAAAGTGGTGGGAGTGAGGGTGGAGCCATGCCCGATAGTGGCGGTCTTCGGGGTTTCAGAACAGCCAGATCTATTCCTGGGGAGGAGGGCGGATGCCCTTGCCTTTGCCTCCCTGATCGCCCGCCGTAGAATCCTGTTTGGCTGGCGGTCAGCAGCACCGCCCAGAGCTGCGGACTGGCTGTCCGACCTCTCGGAATCTCTCCAAATGGAGAAAATCAAATTTGCCATCCGAGGGTCGGACGACGGCTTCCACAGAACGTGGGAGCCATTCATGCAACTGTTCCGGGACCTATTTGTGGCCAATGTACAAGAGGAAGAATAGTCGGGGGAAGGTAGCGGGAGGGGCTACAGGTTCGGTACGGGGGTTCGATGGCTAGCTAAGGCCCAAAACCAAACTAAATAAACATGTTGGGGGGGGGGGGGGGGGCGGGCGCAGTTACTACTACGAAGATGCTTACCTGTAAATATGTATGTTAATTTTTGCGTGTTTGTTTGTTGTGTTTTTTTTTTTTTTTTTTTTTTTTTTTTTGTTCTTTTTCTCTCCTAACAATTTGTAATTTGTTCAATATAAAATATGAAAACTGAATAAAAACATTTATAAAAAAAAAAAACCATGATCTCATTGAATGGTGGAGCAGGCTCGAGGGGCCAGATGGCCTACTCCTGCTCCTAGTTCTTATGTTCTTATTAAGTCACCCAAAGACCTGCGGGGAAAATCACACTTAACCAATTTTGGTCGTTTTGCCTTGGCCTTGTTAAAAGCTGCACGACTCCTGGTCAGCTCCGTGCCAGCATCCTGGTATCTTCTCACCTTGTGGCCTTCCCAACTGCCACTCCGATGCTCCTTTGCCCACTGCAAAATTCTCTCAATCTAGCTGCGGAATCATACACTAAACACGCGAGATGGCTCCCCAGCCTGAGGCCTCTGCCTCAGCGACCTGTGGGGGCGGGCGAAGGGGGGTTGCCATTTCCCCTCCCCCATTCCCCCACCACCTTCCAGAGTAACTGCACCATAAATATTGCCCTCCAGCACTGCCTGCAACCAAACCACCCTCAGTTTTTGCCTTTCTGCCCGATTTTCAAGGTTGTCCACCTTGGCCCTCAAGCTCATATTGTTGACCACTGTCTTTGCCATTTCCACCTCCAGAGAAACAATCTGGCCTCAACCGATCAACCTCTACCTCCTGTAGCTCAGCGCCCTGCTGCTTCATCACCTCACCCGCCTTCGCCAGGGCACCACGGTTCGAGATCACTACCTCGATCGCTTTCACGTCGTCTGCAGAGACCTCTCGATGCAATTCTGTAGTTCTACAGCCAGAATTTCTGTGGTTAGTGAAATTGCCTTCGCCATTTTCTTTTCCTCTGGTTCACAGGAAGCCTCCACTTGTGAAGCCATTTCCCTTTTCTTTTGATGTCTAGTTTGCATCCCTTTACTCTGGGGGATATTGTTGTATTTATCCAATCACCTTTGACCAGTTTACTTACTCAAAGGTTTTACTTACATGTCTTAATAAAAAGAGCAAACACAAGTACAAGTTCAACAGTCTTTCTTAAAGTTAACCTGTAAATTAACCCAAATATATATACACAAGAAACACCCAAGATTCTGTTATACTACATGCAAAGATGGTTTGGTTGAAGGGTACGTCCTATTCCAGAGTCTCTCGTCACAAAGATGGGTCTTGTTGGCAGCTTCTTCCGGTCAGTTCTTCGGATGGTCAAGGTCACCTTCCACGTCAAGTGTCCACTCCCCATGTGCCACAAGTGTCCATTTTTATTCCATTTTCCTTTGCATCCTTTTGTCACTTGCCCTGGCTCCCTGCCACTGAGACCTTGGGAGAGGGTCCCAGCAGCCAATGGTCCGGTTTAGACCTGTTCACAGGAAACCTGGACCCACCGCAGGTGTACATTTTCGATAAGTGTGGCCTGCACATACCCTTTGCCAAATAAGGTAACAGCGTGAACTTTGGGCACCCAGGAGTCTGGCTCAGTCTAGGCTGCGGACAATAGGCCGGTGCACATCAATAGAGTGCAATGATCTCTTATTCGAACTTGGCCAAGTCCGAATTCCCAGCAGGCCATTTTCTGGAGCTGACATGGCTTAAGTTAAAATGTCCAATATTTTTTATTTTGGATATTCAATTTCGTTTGGGCTCAAAACTAGGCCGCTAGGTCACCGCAACTTAAACCATCAAGTTAAACAATTTTTGGTACGGTGGAAAGGGTTTTAAATGCGATGTCTGGCAGGAGCTCCCATGTGTGCTGCCGCTCCATTACATGCTGCACCAGAAGTCCCACTCAGTTGTATGCAACCGCTACAAAAGACCAATAGAAGTGGTTTTTGAATCTATTGGTGCATGTTCGCAAACTTTTGCATCTTCTGCCTGATGGGAGGGGTTGGAAGAGAGAATAACCAGGGTGGGAAGGGTCTTTGATTATGCTGCCCACTTTCCAAGGCAGCGGGAGGTGTACACAGTCAACGGATGGGAGGCGGGTTTGCATAACAGACTGGGCTGTGTTCACAATTCTCTCTAGTTTTTTGTGGTCTTGGCCGGGCAGTTGACATACCAAGCTGTGATGCACCCATAGGATGCTTTCCTTGGAACATCTATAGAAACTGGTAAGTGTGGTTGTGGACAGGCCAAATTTCCTAAGGATAGGCGCAGTTGTCCTTTCTTGTTCGCAGCGATAAATAAGTTGAGGATGCAATTACAGAGGGAGGAGCCGAGTCCTAGGTTTTGGAATTTTGATATGACCGTGGCTGTGATTATGGTGTTGAAAGAAGAGCTGTAGTCAATAAAGAGAGGTCTGATCTAGGTGTCCTTGCTCCAGGAATGAGTGTAGAGCCAGGGAGATGGGTGAATTGCAGTGGATCAAGATCCAGATCTCTTATTTAAAAAAAACATTTGATTAGGGTATTTGTTGTTTTTATAATAATAACGATAACAGCAACATAAACATGGTACATAAAACATTTCCATCAATTAAGCAATAGCCTAGACCCCCCCCCCCCCCTCTAGATTTCTGCCTCTGCTGACATTTTTATTTTCTCTGAGAAAGTCAACGAACGGCTGCCACCTCCCGATGAACCCTAACATTGACCCTCTTACAGCAAACTTTATTTGCTCGAGACAGAAACCCAGCCATTTCACTGACCCAGGTCTCTAATTTCAGGGGCTTTGAGTCCCTCCACATTAACAGTATCCGTCTCCGGGCTACCAGGAACGCAAAGGCCAAAATATCAGCCTCTCTCTTCCCCTGTACTCCCGGCTCTTCACTCCAAAGATCACTACCGCTGGATTTGGCACCACCCTTGTTTTAGTCCCGTAGACAGAACCTTAGCAAAACCCTGCCCAAACCCTCTAAGCTTCGGGCATGCCCAAAACAAGTGGACATGATTTGCTGAACCTCCCGCACACCTATCCTCTACCCCAAAAAATTTGCTCATCCCGGCCACTGTCATGTGCGCCCGGTGGACTACCTTAAATTGTATCAGGCTGAGCCTGGCACATGATGAGGATTTGTTAACCCTGCTTAAGGCATCCGCCCATAAACACGCCTCTGTCTCTCCCCCCTAGCTCATCTTTCCACTTGCCCTTTAGTTCCTCTATCCGAGTTTCCTCCGACTCCATAAGTTCTTTGTAGATATCTGATACTCTCTCACCTGTTCTGGAAACTACCCTGTCCTGGAAACTACCCTGTCCTGTACCTCCGGTGGTGGCAGGAGCTGAAAGGTCGGAACCTGCCTTCTTAGAAAATCCCGTACCTGCAGATATCTAAACCTGCTGGCTGTTCAAATTTCTCCTCTTACTTCTTCAAGCAAGGGAAGCTCCAGTCTATAAATAGATCTCTCTCCTCTCAATTCCTACTCTCTGCCAACTCAGAAACACCCCATCCATTCTTCCCAGCACAAACCGATGGTTGTTGTAAATCGGCCCAGGCCGATGCTCCCTCCGCTCTCCTATATTTCCTCCACTGCCCCCAGACTCTCAGAGCCGCCACTACCACCAGGCCGCCGAGAACAGCAGAGGTGTCGCTGTTAGTGCCCCCAAACTTGTGTTCTTACACGATGCCGCCTCTACTCGCTCCCACACCGAATCCCCCCCGCTCCACCCCCTCCCCACTTCTAATCATGACTATATTAGCCGCCCAGTAGTAGTTACAAAAGTTTGGCAGTGCCAACCCACCCTCCAACAACACTTTCTTCACTTGCAGGGTTCTACCCGCCCACACAAAGCCCAAAATCACCTTATTCACCTGTTTAAAAAAGGCTCTCGGCATAAAGCTGAGGAGACACTGAAAGACAAACAGAAATCTGGGGAGGACCGCCACTTTCACGGTCTGTACCCTCCCCGCCAGTGACAGCGGGAGCATGTCCTATCTCTTAAAGTCCTCCTTCATTTGTTCTACAAGCCAGGACAAGTTTAACTTGTGCATTGCCTCCCATTCCCGGGCCACCTGGATTCCCAGATAGCGAAAGCTTCTTCCTACCATTCTAAACAGCAGCTCTCCTAGTCTCCTCTCCTGGATCGCGAACATCTCGCTTTTCCCCATATTCAATTTATACTCCGAAAACTTTCCAAATTCCCCCAAGTTCCGCATAATCTCCCCCATCCCCTCTAACGGGTCAAAATGTACAGGAGCAGGTCATCCGCGTAAAGCGAGACCCCGTGCTCCAAACCCCTCCAGCTCCCCAGACCAGCCCGTTCCAGTTCCTAGATGCCCTTAACGCTCTAGCCAATGGCTCTATGGCCAGAGCAAACAACAGCAGGGAGAGGGGACACCCTTGCCCTTACCCTCAGTGCAGTTTAAAATAGCCAGACATGCGCCAATTCGTATGCACACTTGCTACTGGTGCCTGATACAGCAACCGCACCCAATCAATGAAGCCCCGACCAAACTCGAACCTTCCTAATACCTCCCACAAATAATTCCACTCCACCCAAAGGCCATCTCCGCATCCATCGCAGCCACCATCTCCACACCCCCCCCCCCCTCCCCCTCCCACAAGAGGGCATCATGATAATGTTTAAGAGCCTTCTAACATTGGCCGTGAGTTGCCTGCCCTTTACAAACCCAGTCTGGTCTTCCCCTATCACTCCCGGGACATAGTCCTCTATCCTTGTGGCCAATATCTTAGCAAGCAGTTTGGTATCTGGCGTCGACATTCAATAGGGAGATCGGCCTGTTTGACCCGCATTGCTCAGGGTACTTCTCTCGCTTCAGAACCAATGAGATTGAGGCCTGCGACATTGTTGGAAGAAGGACTTCCCTCTCTCTTGCCTCATCAAATATCCTCACCAGCAGCGGGCCCAATATCTCCACGAACCTCTTGTAGAATTCCACCCAGTAGCCATCTGGCCCTGGGGCCTTGCCCGGCTGCATGACCTCCAGCCCCTCAATTATTTCCTCAATTTCAATTTGGGCTCCCAGCCCTTCCACCAGTTCTTCCTCCACCCTCGGGAACCTCAGCTGACCCAAGACCTGCCTCATCCCCTCCACCCCAGCCAGGGGTTCCGACTCGTATAACTTGCTATAAAAATCCTTATGCACCTCATTCACCCTCACTGGGTCCAGGACCGCATTCCCACTTCTGTTCTTTACTCTCTCTCCCTGGCCGCCTCCCTTTTCCTCAGCTGGTGTGCTAGCATTCTACTGGCCTTTTCCCCATATTCATACACCGCTCCCCTTCTCTTCCTCAGTTGTTCTACCGCCTTCCCCATTGATAACAGCCCATCTCCACCTGAAGCCTTGCCGCTCCTTCAGTAGCCCCTATCCACCTGGAGTATGTACCCAACCAACCTATCTCTCTCTGCTCGTTCCACCTTTTCCCTATGGGCCCGTATCAAAATTACCTCCCCTCTAACCACTGCCTTCAGAGCTTCCCACACCGTTGCTGCCGAGACTTCCCCCGTATCATTTATTTCCAAATAGTTCTGGATGGACCTGCTCACCCGCCCGCACACCCCCTCATCTGCTAATAGTTCCACATCCAACCTGCATAAGGACACTGCCCTCCCTCCATACTAGCCCATAGATCCACTCAACGTGGGGCATGGTCCAACACCGTGACTTCTGAGTACTTGGTATCAACGACCCCCAGCAGTAGAGCCCTGCTCAGGATAAAAAAGGCATTCCAAGTAATCAGCCTAGTTGGGGTGCTTCCCCCCCCCCCCCCCCCCCCCCCCCCCCCCCACCCCACCGCTGATTAGCCATCACCCCTCTTAGATGAGCCACCAGCTCGCATCTCTCGCCTCCTCGGGCCCGCCCTCGGGGATCTGCCGTTCTTGACCTCCCCTTTGTCTCCCAGCAACAGCGTCTCCCGTCAGCAGAGCAGCTCCCCCCTAGTAACAGCACCAGAAACCCAAACCCCCATATCAAACTTATCACCTGCTCACCTCGCACTGCGCTTCCATGAGCTAGCTAACCTAGCTTGGACATACATATTCAGAGCATTGCAGTCCCCAGTAAACAAACAGTAGAAAACATCCCTCCACCCAACTGCCAATAGAAGAGTAAACTGTACAGTTCTGAGCAACTGCTCAAACATCTTATCACATTGAAAACCAAAGAAAAAAGGAACAAGAAACAAAATAACTCCTTGTTACAGAGAGCACAGCATGTTGAAAACAACACAGACCAAATCGCCACCGCAATGCCCTCCCCCAGGGTTCAGTGAGCTAAATCCCCTGCTGGCCTTTTGTCCTTGATAAAGTTCACCGCTTCATCCAGTGATTCAAAATAAAGTTCCTGGCCCTCAAACGTGACCCAAAGACACGCTGGATACAACATCCTGAACTTCACCCCCTTCTTGAGGAGGGCCGATTTTGGCCTATAAAATCCGGCTCGCCTTCTGGCCAGTTCCGCGCCTAGGTCCTGGTAGATGCACAACTCACGGTTCTCCCACTTACAGCTCCATAACTGCTTGGACCACCTCACAATGTGGTCCTTGTCCAGGAACCGGTGCATTTGCACCACCATCGCCTCGGCGGTTCATTCGCTCACAGCTTCCTTGCAAGAGCTTTATGGGCTCTGTCCACTTCCAAGGGTCGCGCAAATGCCCCATCTCCCATCAACTTTTCCAGCATACTTGCCACATATGCTCTCGTGTTCGATCCCTCACTGCCCTCAGGGAGGCTGACGATCCTCAGGTTCTGTCTCCTGGACCTGTTCTCCAAGTCCTCCAGCTTCTCCTGCAACCTTTTCTGGTGATCCTTCATCAGCCCCACCTCGGCCTCCAAAGTGGTTCGATAGTCCTCGTGCTCGGCCACCTTCCGAATTGCCCGTCCGTGGGTTTCTAGACCCTGTTCCACCCAATCGATGCAAAGAACTTCACCAGCTGTACCACCACCCGTCAACCACTGTGCCACCACCCCAGGATCCTCCGCCATGTTTTCCTGCGCTGCCGGCTCTGCACGTGTCTTCCTTGCTTGACTATGTCTCCTTACACGACCACTTATAATCCACTGCTCCATACACTGGTGGGGGATTTCCCCTCACTGTCTCACTCTCCACCGATTTATCAAAGTAAAATTCTGAAACAACCGGGAGAAAAACGTCCAAAAGTTTTGTCATAAGCGGGAGCTACCAAATGTGCGACATCCGACTCCATGGCTGCCACCTGAAGAGATCTAGATCTCTTTGTATACTCCACTTAACTTCCTAAGTAGCTTTGTATCAGCAGATTTGGCTACAATGCAGCCTTTGGTAGTTTGCCAACCTGAAATGACCTATTTATCCTGATCCATCTTCCTTAGTTAGCCAATCCTCTATCCACACTAATATATCACAGCCAATACCATGAGATCTTACCCACCTTTTATGTGGCACCTTTTCAAGTGCCTTTTGGTAAACCAACTGTACCCTGCTTATTTCATCCTCAAACAACTCTTAATAAATAAATATATTAAATGCAATTTTCCGTTCACAATACCACCTCGATTCTGCTGCTACCTTTGCAGCATTGTACATCTTTTCTTTCAATTTGATGTCATCAACTTCCTCATTTAATCACGAAGGATGCATCATTCCTATAGTGTCTTACTTCCTTCTTTTGATAAACATCTTTGTTGAGCGTATGAAATATTTCCTCCAATGTCACTGCTTACGTGCCATCTTACCTTTTAACTGGTTAAAGAAGCACTTCTTCACTCTAAGGGAGGTAGAGGTCTGGAACTCTCTCCCACAAACAGCAGTTGAAGCTAGAACAGTTGTTCATTTTAAATCAGAGATAGATTTTTGTTAAGCAAAGATATGAAGGGGTATGGGCCCAAAGCAGGAATATGGAGTTAGGTCACAGATCAGCTATGATCTCATTTAATGGCCTACTCCTGTTCCTATGTTCCTAACATATTTTCCCAATCCACTTGAGCCAACTGACAAGGGCACTGGTCTCAGTTCCAAATTTCTCGCCCTTAAACTGAATGTGAAATTCTATCAGGTTCTTCTCACTCTTGCCTAAAGGATCCTCGATGATGAGATCATTAATTAATCCCGTCTCATTGCACATTACTGGATCCAAATAGCTTGTTCTCTAGTTGGTTCCAGGATGTATTGTTCCAATAAACTTCCCCAAATACACCAAACACATCCTCCATGCTACCTTTACCAGTTTGAAATGTTGAATTGATGGATATGATTAAAATCTTTCACAATTATTGCAGTACCTTTCCGGCAAGCCATTATTTCTCGATTAATACTGCATCTTTAATATGGCCATCAGGGAACATATAAACATATAAATTAGTGATTTATTTCCATTGCAATTTACCTCCACTCTAACTAATTCTACATTTTTACCCTCTGAACCAAGATTTCTCACTACTGAAGTAAAAGTCGCCATGGTCCCAGATGGCCATGGACTGTTTTCCCGTGAGGGGGAGCTGACTGAAGGTGATTTAACCGTAGCATCTCCACATCTCAGGCAAGGGGCAAAGTTGAGTGCATCACCACATCTCAGGCAAGGTTGAGAAGGCATGGCCTTCATGAATAATCTTAGCCGGTATGCTGGCAGAGATTAGCACTGCTGTCTCTCAGCCCCAGGGACCCAGGTTCAATTCCAGTCTCGGGTAACTGTCCGTGTGGAGTTTGTATGTTCTCCCAGATTCTGCGTGGGTTTTCTCCGGTTCCTCTCAATCCAAAGATGTACAGGTTAGGTGAATTGGCCATGACAAATTGTCCCTCAGTACCCAAAAGGTTAGGCGGGGTTATTGGGATAGGGTGCTCTTTCAGATGGTTGGTGCAGGCTCAATGGGCCAAATGGTCTCCTTCTGCACTGTAGGAATTCTATGATTACTGTACTGATTTCATCCTTTATTAGCAGAGTTCACCTCCTTCTCTTGTTCTTCCAGAATGTCAAATACTCTGAATATTCAGGTCCCAAATGTGTCGCTGTAATGGCCAACATATCATGCTTATTTCTCTTCTGCGTTATTTCATCCATCGTGTTACAAATGCTGCATGCATTTAGATAAAGCTTTGATCTCCCAACTCTGAACTTAATTGCTGGTGCACTCATTGTATTCTGTCAGACTATTATCTTCACCTGTCCTGCACCTTTCTCCAACTTTCCAAATCATCCTTCACATGAATCCTTCCAGTACTATTTAGTTTCATGTCCATGCCGCAACTCTAGTTACTCGATTCGCCAGCACACTCATCCCAGCAGTTCTAATGAAGGCCACCCAACAGAAAGTTCTTTCTTTCTCCAGTGCAATGTCCCGTGAATTGAAACCCATTTCTCCCACACTAATCTCTGGGCCACATATTCAGCTCAGTTCTCATTTATCGTATGCCAATTGCTCGTAGCTCAGGTAGCAATCCAGCGGTTATTATGCTTGTGATTAAACATTTCTAGTCTTAATTGTAATCACATTTTCCTCATTGTGTAATCTATCCTAAGCTCCACCTTATTGATATCCAAGGGAATTGCTGAACTAAGAACAAAAATGTAAACTGTGACAGATACCAGATAATCAAGAAAAGATTCTGCTGGAAGCTGAGGAAATGCCTGGGAAAAACATGTCAGCTGGCATCTATATTAACTGGATTCTAGGGAAGGGCTGCAAATGTGATTTTTCCTACTATTGGGGCGTCATTTCTCCCTTTGGACTGATTAGCTCCCATATTATTAACTTGCCTGCAAATCCAGGCTTTAGGTTATGCAGGGGAGATTGTGGCATAGTGGTAGTCACTGGATTAGTGATACAGAGATCCAGGGTAATAGTCCATAAGACCTGGGTTCAAATCCCACCAGGGCAGATGGTGAAATTTAGATTACATTTTTTTAAATTTGGAATTGAAAGTTTGACGTTAAAAACCCATCTGGGGGCAGCACTGCTGCCTCACGGTGCTGAGGCTGCAGGTTCGATGCCGGCCCTGGATCACTGTCCTTTTGGAGTTTGCACATTCTTTCTGTGTCTGCGTGGGTCTCACCCCCACAACCCAAAATATTTGCAGTATAGATAGATTGGCCACGCTAAATTGCCCATTAATTGGAAAAAATAAACTCTAAATTTAAAAAAAAAAAATACCCATCTTGTTCACTGATGCCCTTTAGGGAAGGAAATCTGTCGTCCTTACCTGAGCTGGTCTACATGTGACTCCAAACCCACAGCAATGCGGTTGACGCTTAAATGCGCTTAGGGATGGGTAATAAATGCTGGCCCAGCCAGCGATGCCCAGATCCCATGAACAAATTTTTTAAAAGTCGGGGTTCTGCTTCATGTAGTTGCTTTGAAATTCCAGGAGGAATGGTACTTTCCCTGCTCAGAATTACTTGACTTCTGGTGCTTGCTCATCACTACTTGTGCTTCCAAAAGGAAGATGCATTAAACCAAGGCCAGCTCAGGCAAACGTAAGAATAAGGTGCTATTCAAAAGCAATGAGTTCTCAGAGGGCTCTCACCAACATCTTTATACTCAAAAACACCAAACATTATTGGGCAAATCTTTGGGACATTGCTCTACCCCAATTCTCTGATCAAGCAAAAGCTCCTGATATATCAAATTACACCAACCTATTACATTATACAGGTCTTGTGGCGCAGTGGGTAGCATCCAGCCTCTGAGCCAGAAGCTCTGGATTCGAATCCCATCCCAGGGCTTGATGGCCAAGGAATGTGTGTTTATAATGACCAACGGGTTAAGTATCAACCTGCAAAATCCTTCCAACACATGCCAATGGCAAGTAGAGGAGCTGGAGAAACTCCTGTTCAGCCATGCTTTATGCAGAGTGGCGCTCCTCAAGCCTCTGGCGACAGGGACCTGTTCTAGGGAAAAAAAGCTACGGAATCAGATGAAAGTCTGCCTTGTGTACCACAAGGTGCAGGAAGCGAAACAACAATTTCATTCTATGAATGTCACACTATAAAAATAACTGAAACTGTTATCCCTCTCATGTCAAATGCAAAAAGAATAAAAGCTTTATATATATATATATATATATATATTTAAATAATATAGCAAACCTTTTCTGCATCATTTTCAAGCCGTTTGAAATGTAACATGTAACTCTGGCATTTTCATAACAATTTTTGAAGTAATGAGATTTTCAGGTGTTCATGAAAGAATTTACTCTTAATTCCTCACTCATTAAAAACTGGTGTCAAGTAGTACAGCGAATTTTTTTATTAAACAAATGTTTTAATTAAATTATTAATTTAATAAAAAATCCCTACAATTGTTAGGTTGGCACTCTGACAGCAAGAGCAATAAAATCATTAACTAGGAATATTCAACAGGTCATTCTAAAAAGATAGCACTATACAATATCCCAAAACAGTTACAAGTACTTGGGCCAACACGTGGAGATTAATTGGATTATGCACAACATTTGTAGAAATCTGAATCAAAAACAGAACTAAAATTTCAAATCACTGTTCAGACTTCAATATTTTGATTTACTTTAACAAAGTATAGAAGTAATCAATGCTCACAAAATGTCTCTCAATAAAGTGCAGTGATTCTGAAAAATCAATCTTAAAAAGTGATTGGAATGTAATGGGAAGTGCAGTGCTATCTCAGCATTTACAATTGAACCAAATACTATTCATGAGCTACAATAGTGGCCACATGATAAGTTGGAAATGCATTTGATTTTATGGAGTTTATTTAATCAAGCAGCTTAAATGGAGATATTTTGAATATCAGGTTTACAGCTGAAAGGTTGAATTGAATAGTTACTACTAAACTGTTTGCTGTGCACAGCAGATTCTATCCACTAGTTCAGAATTCCTATCATCTGTAAAGAACGCAACAGGTATTTGAGGATTATTTCACTTGTGATAGGGGGTTAAAGTGCATCACCTGAATAAGTCAAATATTCTACAATGTCCTAAAACCGAAAGACGTGGCCCATCACTGGACAAATTCAACTGATGCCAATAGATTTCAAATTATTCAAAAGGCTAAATAGAGGGATACACGTTACACAAGGAATTTTAATTTTGTTCATTGGTAATTCTGAATATAAAAATGCCAAATTCACCAAAACAAATTTAAATTCTTGGCATATCAAAGTGGGTGTTGCTTGAAATTAAAATAAAAAGCAGAAGTGCTCAAATTACTTTGTTGGCAAACAAATTAAAAATCTCTCCTTGGTATTTAGATTGCAAACACAGCAAAAACGGATATGAAAGTCACTTCCATTTCAAACTAACTAGTTATAAAAGAATACCTGTTTGGTAGGATGCAGGTAGTATGTAAATTCAAGCTCTTGTACTGCATGAACATTTGGTATAGTGCATGTAAAACTCAATTTGAGGGAGGAATGTTCATGCAGTTTTGCATAGTTTAGAAGTGTAATGCTCATTTGCAAAAAGAATCATGTCTGAAGGTATATCTTCTGTAGTTAAATGCACCAAAGGGAAGAAAATAAGATCTAAATACATGTTAATCAAGCACATCTCCACAAAACAAAACCATAAGAGACAGCCATTTAAATAAGCTAAATGTCAATTGAAAATCAACCTTGATTAGCATGAACACATTTAGTTGCTGCTTTGGTTTATTTTTTTAAAAACATTGTGCGTAATCCTATAAATAAAACTATGTCCTAAAACAAACAGTCCAATCAAACAGTCCAATCGATCAGTTAATTGATTCTCAGTTTACAATTCAGCACCATTAAAAAAGTTCATTACCTTTACCAGAAAATAGACACAACAGCATTATGTTTATGGAATTACAGGGTCACATTTTAATTCCTGAATCTTACATTGCCTCATTAATATCAACACATGTATACAAACAGTGTAAAATAACAGTTACAGTGGTGGTTATTCATCCATACAAAATAAACTTCTGTTTTATGGAAAAACTATACTTCATATCTACATGACAGACGGCCCATTTTTTTTCCAAAGAATGTTTAAGTTGAGCTACAAAACCTCCAAAATACCAAGGGATGCAGATGACCTCAAAAAAAAAAGCTTTAAAAAGTTGTGATTTCAGTTTGTAACACACAGATTGCCAGTTGGCTATTTGGCTACAGCTGGTTTAACAACCTGCGTTAACCACTGTATTAAAAATGATCTAGAACACCATACTGTGCAATAAAAGCATCTGGAACCTAACGTGAGCCTTCTACTGTGCTTGAATCTTAACTACTTCTGCATAGAGACAACTGTGACCAACAGGGCAAAGGCAGACTAGTTAAAATTCATGTTTTGTTGTGACTTTCTGTTAAACTCCCCAGCATTACCATCAGTCAGCTGTTAAAATTAGTGTTCCCTAAAAGTAACTTGCCTAACAGCTATAATGAAATGTTAACCTGTAATACAATACCCAAAAATATACATAAAAATCAGATTGGGATAAAACTTTATCTTTTGTTAAGTGGCATGTTTGGCCTGGGGAACTGCCACAACGTACATTAGATGAGATAGAAGGAACAGTCTTGCTCATGAACCGCTCTTGCAGCAGTCACCAACATCAGCTTTTACACCAGTCTTGTGAAACAGTCTATCTGTATTACAGTACCTGACTGAGGTGCATACTCTTCTGTGCTTTTCCAACCATTCACCATTTTGATTAGAAAATGCTTAACAGGCCCAATGGATGCCCAAAGATCCAGTGAACATGATGGCAATCTCATCATTATGGTCCCAGTAGTAGATGGAGATTCTTCTGCTCAGAAAGATATTGGCAGGTTTCCTTTCCCCCAATTTAAAACTTGGAATTGGAGGCAAACAAAAAACAAGGATGAGGATAAACACATGGGACAGCACCTAATTCATTCAGACCTCAAGGATTTCCAACTGTTACGTACGCCTATCCCAGTTTTTGTTTTCTGGCAAAAACTCCAAAATATCATTTTTGTGCAGCTCCTGCTCCCTTGTTCAAGCTTTCCCTAACCCGCCCCAAATCTGAACCTCTTCCCCATTTGGGAAACTGTTAATTAGGCTCCCAATTACTAACTGCTAGCCCTGCCAGCCTGATTGGCCGGTTTTCCTTTCCAAGTTTATTCCAGAGAGATCCAGTTCCTCAGTGGCATGTTGCTGCCACATAGAACTCAAGCCCTCTAGTTGAAACATTGGCACACTGTTTGCTACTCCTTGTGTTGCATCTTTTGTATTCACAGTGAAGCAGCCATTCCTGATTCAGACCCTTAGCTTATGGAACAGTTGCACCATTGTACCAGACCCCTAAGTAAGCAGTTCCATGCGTCAATTATGAGCCTAGTCGAGGTCGCTTTCTTGGTGATGCCTCTTCTTCTTCCTCCTCCTCCTCATCATCAGGATAATCTACAAGTCCCACAAGACCTCCCTGAAGAAATAGAGGGGAAAAACATTTACATCAGCATGTAGCTTCCCTACATCAACATGCAATTAAGCAGACAATTTGCACCCAATTTAAATTGCAAAACATAAATGTAACTACTGCAACACCCTGGGCATTTTCCACTACATTAGCTTAAAGTTTTAAACCAAAGGTTAAATGACAGTACAACTTCACCTCATTCAGATTTACTTCAACCCACTACCGTCATTTATTAATAGTGCTCATCAGGACAGGTTTGTTAACAAATTGGTACCATCACAAATTAGTCTATTGGAGACTTTTTAAATTCAAATCTGATTAAGAGTTCAAATCACTGCATCCACCTAAAGTTAAAATGAGGATCTCAAATATCAATGCCTCGGTGGTTAGCACTGCTGCCTCACAGCTCAAGGGACCCGGGTTCAATTCCGGCCTTGGGTGACCGTGTGGAGTTTGCACTTTCTCCCCGTGTCTGTGTGGGTTTCCTCCGGCTTCCTCCCGCAGTCCAAAAGATGTGCAGGTTAGGTGAATTGGCCACGCTAAATTGCCCCATAGGTGTCCAAAAGGTTAAGTGGGGTTACTGGGATAGGATGGAGATGTAAGGGGCTGGTTTAGCACACGGCTAAATAGCTGGCTTTGAAAGCAGACCAAGGCAGGCCAGCAGCACGGTTCAATTCCCGTACCAGCCTTCCCGAACAGGCGCCAGAATGTGGCGACTAGGGGCTTTTCACAGTAACTTCATTTGAAGCCTACTTGTGACAATAAGAGATTTTCATTTCATTTCATGTGGGCTTAAGTAGGATGTGCTTTCCAAGGGCGGATGCAGACTCAATGGGCCAAATGTAGCACTGTATGGATTCTATGATTCCAAAACTATACTAAAAACAAATTAAAGACTCTGCAACAGATTGACTTGAAAACAAGATAACTCAAACCTTTGTTGTCATTGCAGATGGACTGGTATGCTTTGAAGAAGAACTAGTGGAACTGGCTGGAGCCGTCTGAGCTGCTGTTGATTTACTGTTGGTGCCATTTGTTCCATTTGCTGCACTAGATGCACAGGTATGTGAAAATGTAAATTTGAAGCT
Organism: Scyliorhinus canicula; assembly: GCF_902713615.1. Classification (NCBI taxonomy): domain Eukaryota; kingdom Metazoa; phylum Chordata; class Chondrichthyes; order Carcharhiniformes; family Scyliorhinidae; genus Scyliorhinus; species Scyliorhinus canicula. The sequence continues at coordinate 236,466,912 of NC_052146.1, read as the reverse complement.
GGGGCTCGAGGAACGCTTTGGAAGGTTTTCTTTGTCCTCACTTTCTTTAGCTACAAAAGAAACATCCAAATTAAGGTGGTTATATCAGTTAAACAATAATCTTAAATCTTGTACCACCTTAGCATCTACATTAAGAATGGCACACTATCACATCATGTTATTCTGCTTCCATGGCCATCTACGAAAAGGAAAATTCTACACTGCTATATGCAGAGCTGCACTCAGTGGCAGCCTAGGTCAGTGAAATTATTGTTTTAGAATTGGTCTTTTCAACAAGTGCAAAACCAGGATGATTTTAAAATATTAAAAAAAGCTTGCTACACCCCAACGTTGTATTGTAGCTGGAATGAAGCTGAAGAAATATGTTAGCAAAATCAAAGCCCATTGGTAAAGAGACAGCAGCAGCAGAGATAATCAATTACGTGATAGAAACAGTAACGGCAAATGATTGTTTTTCCAGACTCAATGTAAGCATATGGTGTCCCCGTTCACAATGCATTTTGATGTGCAGTATGATGTGCACTTGGATGTAGGGAACATTAATGTAAAATCTGGAGATGGGAAAACTTTGGAATGTGCAAAAGTTAGGAAAACAGCAGATTCTATAAGGTAATAAGATTATAAGAAATAGGAGGTCATTTAGCCCATTGGGTCAGCTCCACCATTTGATAATTCATGGTTGGACTGACTGTGGCTTTAATTCCGCTTCTCTGCCTACTCCCCATAACCCTAGACTCCTCATCAAACATTTATCTGACTCTTCTTTCATGCAGTTCTGTGGAAGGAAATTTCAAAGACTAGCAATTCTCAGAACAAATTTCTCCTCATCTCCATCTTAAACAGGAGACCTCTTAATTTTAAACTTGTGCCTCGTGGTTTGCAATTTCCCCCAAATGGAGAAACATCCTCACAGCATATACCCTATCACGTTCCCTTGGAATTTTACATATTTGAATAAGATTATCTCTCATTCCGTTAATCTCCATTATTATAGCCCCAAGCTGCCAACCTTTCTTCGCAAGACAATCTCTTTATTCCAGCAATCAGTCAAGTGAACCTTTTCCGAGCTGCTTCTGATGCGAATATGCCCATCTTCTTTGAGACCAAATCTGTAGTTTTCCCATGTAGTCTCACCAATGTCTGTAGTTAGTTGCAAGACTTCTCTACCTTTATACTTAATTCCTCTTGCATAAAGGGCAACATTCAATGTTCCTTCTCAATTACTTGCTTTGCCTGCATGCTAATCTCATGAGATTCATGTACAAGGCTACTCCAATTCCTCAGTACTGCAGCATTCTGTATTTTCTTCCAATTTAAATAATATTGTTTTTCCATTTTTCCTGCCAAAATTGTCAACCTCACATTTTTCCACATTATTGGCTTCATCTGCCAATGTTTTGCCCACTCACAAACTATCTAAATCTCTTTGAAAACTCTTTGTATCCTCCTCACTTGTTCTTTATATCAGCAGCAATTTTGCTACAATATAGGTCAGTCCTTCATCCAAGTCATTAATACTGACCATAAATAGTTGAGGACCCAGCACGGAGCCCTGTGGCATGCCTTAGTTACAGTTTGCCCACCGAAAACGATCTGTTTCACTCGCCCTCGGCTCTTTACCCAGTTCACAAATCTTGGTCCATACTAATATATAACTGCTAACACCATGAGCTCTCGTGCAGTAATCATCTGACACTTTATTGAATGCCGTTTGCAAATCCAAATACAGTGCCACTACTGGTTCCCCTTTACCTACCATGCTCATTACAGCATCAAAGAACTCTTAACACATTCAACATGATGCACTTTTCACAAAATCCTGTTGACTCCGCCTGATTGTATTAAGATTTTCTAAATACCCTGCTACTACCTCTTTAATAACACATTTTAGCATTTTCCCAATGACAAATGTTCGACTACCTGACCTACAGCTTCCTTTGTGTTTCTCAAATAGTGCTGTTACATTTGTAGTTTATGATCTGCTGGGGCCTTTCCAGAATCTAGGAAATTTTGAACGGTTATGAACAATGCATCCACTATTGCTGCTTCCTTAAGACCTTATGATGCAGGCCGTTAGTTCCAGGGGACCCGTTAGACCTTAGTCCCATAATCTTTCCTAATACTTTTTCAAGTTCCTCCCTCCTTTTTGGCCCTGCTTTTCTACTATTCTTGGGATGCTTTGAAGACAGATACAAAATATTTGTTCAAAGTCTGCCATTCCCAAGTTTCTTATTAATTCCCCCGTTTCACCCTCTACGGTTCTACTTACTGCAGTAAATATCTTCCTTTTTATACGCTCATAAAAGTTTAAGATATGCTATTATATTTCTTACCTGTAATTATCCCTCACTCCACTCACATTGTTAGTACCTGCAAAGACTTGTTCACCTGTAAAGACTCACATTCCAATCTGAAATTATCTTGCAATTGTGTCTTTGCCTACATATGCTGTGTTTGTGAACTTGCCTCCACTTCACCTGATGGGAGGAGCAGCGCTCCGAAAGCTTGTGATTTCAAATAAACCTGTTGGACTTTAACCTGCTGTTGAGACTTCTTACTGTGCCCACCCCAGTCCAGTGCCGACATTTCCATATCATTATACTTTGACGGTTTTCTCTCAGACTCCAATTTCTCCCTCTATTATCTTTATAATCATCCATTTCTGATTTCTATCATTTTCCCAATTTTCTGATTGGCCATTAATCTACATCTTTCATTTTGACACCATTCTCAACTTTCTCAGTTAGGCACAGATGATTGTCCTTGTTCTACTTTCTTTTTTAATGGAATATATATATTTGTTGAGTTATGAAATATCCCTTTAAATGTCTGCGACTGCTTCTCTACTCTTACCATTTAACCTATTTTCCCATCCCACTCAAGCCAAATCAATCCACATAAACTTAAGTAATGACAATTACAAGGATAAGACACTAGTTTCAGACTCGAGTTCCTCGCCCTCAAACTGAAATGTGAATTCTCTCGTTATAATCACTCTTGGCTAAAGGATCCTTTACTATGACATCCTTAATTAATCCTGCCTTGTTGTACATTACCAAGTTCAAAATAACCTGCTTTGGTTTGTCCCAGAATGTGTTGTTCCAAGAATCCATCTGAATACATTCTACAAGCTCATCTTCCAGGCTACCGTGCCAATTTGCTTTGTTCAATCAGAGAGATTAAATTTCCCAAATTATTGCAGCACCTTTCTTTCAAGCCCCCATTATTTCTCGATTTATAATACACCCCAAAGAGTAGCTACTGTCCAGAGGCCTACCAATCATTCCCACAGTGACTTGTTTTGTTTGCTATTTATCCCCAGCCAAACAAATTCTACAGTTCTGTCCTCTGAACCAAGATTATCTCACTACTGTACTGACCTCATCCTTCAACAGCACAGCCCCACCTCCTTCCGAAATGTCAAATACCCCAAAATATTCAAGCCCCAGCAATGGTCATGTTGCAACCATATCTTTGTAACGGCCATCATAACATTCTCATTTATTTCTATTTGAGCCAACAATTCATTCATCTTGTTATACATATGGGTGCATTCAGATAAGAGTTTTTAATTTTGCCTTTTTACCATTTTTCTCTACTCTGCCACCTTTTTTGCCAGTGCAGCCAGATGTTATCTCGGTCCTTTCCAGTCATACTCTGTTTACCATTACCTGCACTGCACAATTATCTTGCCCTTTGTCTTTAACTTTTCAATGTTCCCTCACATGAACCTTCCCCTCCTGCTATTTTAGGACACAGACTGACAAATTTGGGCAGATATATTGCAGGTAAAATGTTGGTCACAAATGCTGTGAAGTGGAAGTGGGTGCAAGAATAGGGATACCAGGAGCTTCATATGCACAACTCATTAATGTTGTAGGGCATGCTGATAAAGTTGTTCAAAAAACATGAGGATTCTTGGCTTAATAGAGGGCAGAGTACAAAAATTAGGAAAAGCAATTATAAATCGCTGCCTAGGTCTCAACTAAAGTACTGCATCTAATTCTGTGCACCACACTTTTGGAAAGATGTAAAGGCCTTGCGGAGGAAATTCACCAAAATGCCAGTGATGAGAGACTTCAGTGTTTACAGAAGCTTGGATTGTTCTCCTGAATGCAGAAAGTGTGTCAAGAAATTTAAGTTAATACAAGATTTTGATTTGAGTTAAAAAAAAAAGGGAATGGTTTATACTTGCGGCTACGTCAGTTGCCAGAAGATAAAGATTAAAGATAGTTGGCAGAAAGACTGGAGGAGCGGAGGAATCTAATGGAATTTGGAATCTAATCTCTGGAAAGGGTGAAGTAGATTCAATACCTTTGAAAGAGCCAGACTAGACACATTGGGCTGAATGGTCTTCTTACAAGGCTTCCCTAAATCAGGCATTTTCAAAGTGGAGGCCATGACCCACGGGTGGGTCACGGAGCCGTCCATCGCGCCGTTTCCGATCGCGTGAATTCATGCGCAACAGCCAGCTTTTAACAATGCCGGCTGCGGCCAGATAAAAAAATGTGGGCGCACTGCGCATGCGTGCCCACTCATTGGTGCGCATGCGCAGAACCAAGCGAGAAGCATCGCCTCCTGATGTCAGCGCACTGATGCAGAAGATTTAAAAAAAATTAATTGTAATCTTCCTGCCTGAAGCGAGGCAGCGAGCAGGTCATGCGGCCCGAAAGCGGATGTCACGCAGTAGCAACCAAGTAAAATTTAAAATGGATTGTTTTGTTATAAGGAAGAGAGGGCCAGAGACACAAAGAACAAAGAAAAGTACAGCGCAGGAACAGGCAATTCGGCCCTCCCAAGGCCATGCTGCCCGACTAAACTACAATCTTCTACACTTCCTGGGTCCGTATCCCTCTATTCATATATTTGTCAAGATGCCCCCTAAATGTCATTATCGTCCCTGCTTCCACCACCTCCTCTGGCAGCGAGTTCCAGGCACCCACTACCCTCTGTGTAAAAAAGCTTGCCTCGTACATCTACTCTATACCTTGCCCCTCACACCGTAAACCAATGCCCCCTAGTAATTGACCCCTCTATCCTGGGGAAAAGCCTGACTATCTGACTAAACAGGCCAGGATCTCACAACTAAACCTGGAGAGAGTGGCTCGGGAGAATCCACAGCAGGATAAAGCAGTGGTGGTGTGAGCTGTTCAGGAGAATCCACAGCAGGACAAAGGAGTACTGGTGTGAGTTCCAGGGCCACTGGGGAACAGCCCATGAAGGAGAAGCTGAAATCAGGTATGAAGCAGTAAAGATGATTTTTTTACGGTATGGATTTATTAATTGTGCCGATGCAAATCAGGATGCAAGGTTCATGTGTGTTATATGCAGGGAAGTGGTGGCAAATGAAGGTTTAAAACCCTCAAAATTTCAAAGGCATTTGAAGACTAAGCAAAGGATCGAGGAGAAGCCACTTGATTTTTTTCAAAGAATGCAGAGAGAACTTAAATCGTCAGTTGAAGTCCTCAGCAGAAATGTTACATTTGAATGGCAAAGTACAATTAGCCTCTTACACGATAGCTTACCGTGTAGCTAAAGATGTGCCCCAAACTGTAGCAGAGATTAATTCTCCCTGCAGCATTATAGTTCGTACAGTCATAGATGGGAGGTTCGTTGAAAAAGTGAAATTGATCCCACTTAGTGATAACACAGTGGCTCATCGAATTTGTGATATTGCTGAGAATTTAGAAGCCCAGCTTATTTCTCGTTTAAAATCAGGGCAGGAATTCTCAATACACCTGGATGAAAGTACAGACGTTTCAGATTGTGTAACCTTGCTGGTTTACGTTTGATATGTTTGGCACAATGAATTTGTTGAAGATTTGCTGTGCTACTTGACTTTACCAACCCATACAACCGGCGGATAAATTTTTGAAGCGTTGAACAGTTTTGTGGTTGGAAAGTGCGGGCTCGACTGGGTACGTTGCAGAGGAATCGCAAGTGATGGAGCAGCCAACATGACTGGAAAAAACAGTGGAGTTATACTAAGGATTAAGGAGGCAGCTGATCAGGACATTGTTTGGAATCATTTTTTATTCACCGTACGTCACTGGCATCAAAAGGAATTCCATCTGATCTTGAAGTGGTGTTGAAAGGAATTGTGAATTTCATTAAACACAGCCCACTCAATACCAGAATTTTTTACACTTTTGTGTTCCGATATGGGGACTGAGCACACACATTTATTGTTCCACACAGAAGTACTTCAGCTGTCAAGGGGTTGGGTGCTACTCAAGAGTTTACGAACAGAGGTACGAAATCTATGTTTTCCTCCTCAAGAAATTATCCTCTCTGGCTGATTTGTTTGCTCATGAAACTTGGATGCTAACTATGTCTTTCCTTGCAGATATCTTTTCAATTCTAAATGAACTGAACCTCAAATTGCAAGGGAAGGATGATGATTGCTTTCGGCACTGTGAAGAAATCAAAGCTTTCCAAAAGGCATTGAAAGTTTGGCAATTGCGAAAAGCCAAAATTACTACATGTTTCCCACACTGCTTCGAAACATCGAAGAAAACAGCATTAAGTAAGAAAACTGTAAATGGACTGGCAAGCCTTATTCGTTTGCATTTGGTCGCTATTTTCCAGAGAAGTTATAAGATTTTGAGAGAGAAGAGGAGTGTCAAAAATCCCTCGAGTTTGAGACCCAGAATTGGTTCTCAACTCGCAGCGGACTCCAAATGAAGAAACTGAGTTTCTGAGCCTCAGCTGTGACAGCATATTAAAAACACACCACAAGTCAATGAGGCTATCAGCATTCTGGAGTAGAGTCTCTGAGGAGTATCAAGAGCGGAGTAAAACAAGCACTTTGTTGCTTTTCCCCTACACAACGACCTACATGTGCGAGGTCGAATTTTCCGTCCTCACAAAGATGAAGACGGCACAAAGGAACCGGCCGAATCCTGCACGGGATATGCACATAGCCTCTCTTCCTGTGAGCCTCTCTTCCTGTGAGCCTGATTGGAGTGAGATTGTGAGGACCAAGCAGGCTCACCTCTCGTATTAAACGGTAAAAGAAAATGGTGGGTCACGAAAGTCGGTCGCGAGTATCCCCAAGGTGGCCGGTTGGTAAAAATAGGCCTCCAGAAATTTTTTTTAAAACACTGCCCTAAACAATCAGTACAAATCAACACGACCAGCTGCCCCTTAAACTATTTATATTGTATCAGTTGCAAAATTTACGTTATAACTGATCGAACAGAAAGGCAAATGAGTAAATTTCAATCCTAGGTTCCCATGTTCTGCAAACAAATAAAATTTTCACCAAAGCAAAAAAAACAATGTCTAAAGTATAGATAAACAGAGTTTTAAATGCCAAACTCTTCGAGGAAGGGTCGGAGTGAAACAAAAACAAAGCTTCACAGAATTCTGTGCTGCAACTCATTATATGATTCTATTTACAGGTAGCTTCTCAAGTACACTTTGTTTTAAACAGGCCATAATCTAATGGTTCACGCAACCAATAACCCAAAAAATTCTGTGTTTAATGCAGTTGTGCAATTACCATGGAGATTCCACATTTAATCAGAGAGCAGGTAATATTTCTGTAACTTGAATATAATTAAAAATGCATCAACAGCTATTTACACAGATTAAAGCTGAAGAGTTTAAAAATGCTATTTTCACTTTATGAACAAATACATCAATCATAAACGCATTATTATCTAAAGATTAGAATGACAGCGGTTTTTACACCAAATGTAAAATTTTGAGCTTATAAATAACCAGTAGAAAATTTGAATATAAACATTAAAATGATATAGTTTTGCCAATTGCACTAACATTTTCAAAGAAAAATGCACAAAACTAGATTCTCAGATCACAGAAAAAAATGCAGTTTGTATATCAAGGCCATTCCAATGACAATGTCCAAAGTGCATATTGAAAAATGCTCAAATTTACAAGTATTTTGCTCAGTTTTATACTGTTAATAACAAAGATAATTCCAGCAAAATGGACAGTTGCTTACATTAAAACAATGTTAGTTCAAAATTGAACTCTCATTCATTCTCTTCCAACTCAATATTAGCACATAAGCTTTATATTGCTCGTTGACAACATTCAGCTATCTGGAAATAAGGTAATTTAAGTGCACATGGAAGCAGCTTGTACACCCCCCTTTTCTTTTGGCACTTTAGGAGATATTTAAACTCAACTACCGTATAACTAGAATGTACTGCCAATCAATGTACCTGAAAATCACTATACCTTTTTTAGTCTCCAGAAATTTCCCATAACTGTCTGGATAGTCATCCTCCGATTTGGATTTCTCTACATGCGGTACTAGAGCCTCTCCTTCCTCCTCCTCCTCATCCTCGTTAAACCACATCTCTTCATCTTCCTCCAACGCTCGTGCATCTCTCCGATACCGATTATTACGCAATATGGATGGTACACTTAATTTAAAAAACACATTAACAACTATTAATCAACAAGTTCGACCAAAGTCAAAAAAATGTTAACTGGAATGCTAAATGTCTTTTCAACTTCCAAACTGAGATAGTTATATTTGTTTATAGACAGACATATTTACAATCACATCAGCTAACCTGAATTATGCATACTGTCAAGCCCCAATTTTATTCCACGCAAAATCCTTTCATCATTTTCTCCTTCTCCTCTTCCCTCCTTGTCCCCTTCGCCAGAAGGTGCTGATCCTCATTGGTGGCTTGGCTTTGTGTGTGGCTGCAGCCCTCCGACACATTGCCCAAATCGTCATACTTCATGCATGAACCTAAACAGTGTGCGTTGGCAAACATTCTATTACAGGAGGCATCAGAGCCAAGCCTGATCCTTGGCTTACCTGATGTTGACAAACAAGTACTTTGTACCTTACATTCATAAGTTGATTTAGGAGTAGGAATACTTCCTGGTTTGGCATGGAAGTCAATTGAAACATTCCAAAGTTGATTCTGCTGAAATCAATTAACAATACAACTGGGAATTGAATGTGGAATTTCCTGGTTTGCATGGTTGGGTGCTACGAGAATGCATCTCTACCCAAAGAAAATATCAACACTGCCAGTTTGTTTAGCTATTTTATACAATTTTTCTGTCAATCACAAGAAGTGCTCAAAAACATTTTTTTAAACATTATATCAAGTAATACAGCATAAGCAAATTAATGCAAACCAACACTTTTCACTCTCTTGGGAAAATGCCATTATTTTAACATCCTCAAGTGCAAATAAATTATCCCCATTTCCCTACTGGGACTACTTTCCTCTGCATTGTCAATAGTTTGGTTCAAATTACAGTATGTCAGTGTCTGTGGACCAGCACCTTACATTCATCCCCCAATACAGCTCCTGACAGCAGAACATTGTGAGGGGGTATATAAACACTGTTCTGGTACAAACTAAGCTAACCCAAATGTGAAAAGATCATATAGAAGTTTCAACCTTTGCCAGAATCTGCATTTTATCTTGATAAAAATACTTTCCCTTATCAAGAAAGAAAATTTTCTGCCAGGGAATAGATTCTCTATAAAACTAGAGCTATAATCATTGCCTTATGTGTCAGTACAATAAAAAATCCTACTAATAAGTCATTGTGCTGCTCATTTATGGAACTAAACTGTACATAGCTCGATGTACTTGCATTTTATACAGTTATTTGACAAGAACAAAGAACAAATTCAAAATTGTGGAATATCGATTTTTTTTTTTAAAAAAAAAGAGTAATCACCAGTGCAAATGTGACCATGCAAATAGTTCAAACTTGCAAATCAAGGGTTTTCTCTGCAATCCTGGATAATCAGTCCCTGGAATTTACCTCAGACACCATAAACCTCGATAGGTCGAACAGTTCGGATAGGGCAGCTTTTGTACAGTGTGTGCAGGACGGTTTCGTGACACAATTAAATGAAATGAAAATTGCTTATTGTCACGAGTAGGCTTCAAATGAAGTTACTGTGAAAAGCCCCTAGTTGCCACATTCCTGCGCCTGCTCGGGGAGGCTGTTACAGGAATCGAACCGTGCTGCTGGCCTGCTTGGTCTGCTTTCAAAGCCAGCAATTTAGCCCTGTGCTAAACAGCCCTAATATGTGGATAGGCCGACAAGAGGGGGGGGGCACATTGGATTTGGTACTGGATAATGAACCGATTTGTTTGTGGGAGAGCACTTTGGAGATAGTGACCACGATTCGGTGTCTTTCACTATTGCAATGAAGAGGGATAGGGCCATACGGCAGGGCAAGGTTTGTAATTGGGGGAGGGATAATTATGATGCGATTAGGCAAGAATTAGGGAGCAGAAGATGGGAACAGAAACTGTCAGGGAAAGGCACAAATGAAAAGTGGAGCTTGTTCAAGGAACAAATACTGCGTATCCTTGATAGATATGTCCCTGTCAGGCTGGGAGGAAATGGCCGTGTGAGGGAACCATGGTTCACAAGAAGTTGAATGTCTTGTCAAGAGGAAAAAGGAAGAGTATGTATGAATGAGAAAACAAGGTTCAGTTGGGTCACTTGAGGGTTACAAGGTATGAGCTAAAAAAGGGCTTAGGAGAGCTAGGAGGGGGCATGAGAAGTCCTTGGCGTGTCGGATCAAGGAAAACCCCAAGGCTTTTTACTCTAATGTGAGAAATAAAAGAATGACCAGGGTGAGGGTCGGGCTGGTCAAAGTCAGTAGTGGGAACTTGTGCATGAAGTCAGAAGAAATAGGAGAGGCGTTGAATTAATACTTTTCTTCAGTGTTCACCAAGGCCATGTTTTTGAGGACGAGTGTGTAATACACGTGGGTAGGCTGGAGGAGGTAGATGTTCTGAGGAAGAACGTATTAGCAATTTTGAAAAACCTGAGGGTTGACAAGTCTCCTGGGCCCGATGGGATATATCCAAGGATTCTTTGGGAGGCAAGGGATGAGATTGCAGAGCTTTTGGCTTTGATCTTTGGGTCCTCACTGTTGTCGGGATAGCGCCAGAGGACTGGAGAGTGGCAAATGTTGTTCTTCTGTTCAAGAAAGGGAATAGGAATGACCCTGGTAATTATAGGCCAGTTAGTCTTACTTCGGTGGTCGGTATGTTAATGGAAAAGGTCCTGAAGGATAAGATTTATGACCATTTGGAAAGATGCAGCTTAATCCGGGATAGTCAACACGGATTCGTGAAGGGTAAGCATTGCCTCACAAATTTGATTGAATTCTTTGAGTAGGTAACTATTAAGTGTGTAGATGAAGGTAGAGCAGTTGATGTCGTATACATGGATTTTAGTAAGGCGTTTGATAAGGTTCCCCATGGTCGGCTCATGAAGAAAGTAAGGAGGTGTGGGATAGAGGGAAATTTGGACAATTGGATAAGTAACTGGCTATCACATAGAAGAAGAGGGTGATGGAAAATTTTCAGACTGGAGTCCAGTTACCAGCGGTGTACCACAGGGATCAGTGCTGGGTCCTCTGCTATTTGCGATTTTTATCAATGACTTGGAGGAGAGGGCTGAAGGGTGGGTCAGTAAATTTGCTGATGACACCAAGATTGGTGGAGTAGTGGATGAGGTGGAGGGCTCTTGTAGGCTGAAAAGAGACATTGATAGGATGCAGAAAAACGGAAGATGGAGTTTAACCCTGATAAGTGCGAGGTGATTCATTTTGGTAGAAAAAAATTGAATATGGATTACAGGGTCAACGGCAGGGTTCTGAGGAATGTGGAGGAACAGAGAGATCTTGGGGTTCATGTCCACAGATCTCTGAAGGTTGCCACTCAAGTGGATAGAGCCGTGAAGAAGGCTGATAGTGTGTTAGCGTTTATTAACAGGAGGCTTGAGTTTAAGAGCCATGGGGTTATGCTGCAACTATACATGACCCTGGTGAGATCACATTTGGAGTATTGTGTGCAGTTCTGGTCACATCATTATAGGAAGGATGTGGAAGCATTGGAAAGGGGGCAAAGGAGATTTACCAGGATGCTGCCTGGTTTGCAGGATAGATCTTATGAGGAAAGGTTGAGGGAGCTAGGGCTTTTCTCTTTGGAGCGGAGGAGGATGAGACGCGACTTAATAGAGGTTTATAAGATGATGAGGGGGAAAGGTAGAATGGACGTTGAGAGACTATCTCCTCGGGTGGATGTAGCTGTTACAAGGGGGCATAACTATAAGATTCAGGGTGGGAGATATAGGAGGGATATCCGAGGTAGGTTCTTTACTCAGAGTGGTTAGGGTGTGAAATGGACTGCCTGCTGTGAGTGGAGTCGGACACTCTAGGAACTTTCAAGCGGTTAGTGGATAGGCACATGGAGCACACCAGAATGACAGGGATTGGGATAGCTTGATCTTGGTTTTGGACAATGCTCGGCACAACATCGAGGACCGAGTGGCCTGTTCTGTTCTATAAAATCTGTATAAAAGCTGTGATATTTCAGTATATAAATTTTTTAAAAACTGAACTAAGCTACATGCAAATAGCTATTCACAGCTCAGAAGTATTTCCTCAAAGAGTTTAAACATTTAATCTCCCTCCAGTGTCAATTTAGTGTATGATATTTTTGATACAAACAGCTATCTGTCCTGCCATTTATTCCTCGCCCTCTTTTATCAGGTTAAGGACCTACATCAGCAGGAACTTTGCTGATATATAAATTAGGAAACAATTTTAAGTATTCCATTTGTGCATATTGTTACACTGCAGCGCTTTTAATTACTGGTTAGTCGATACTTAAAATACCGATGCTTGATCAGCATCGTGTTATGTAGATTTGGTGGGCAAATTGACAAAACACAAATGCTCACTGTGAAGTCAGCAGGATCACTGAAGTTAGGAAAGCACAGACTGCAGCACGGCAGCACAGTGGTTAGCACTGCTGCATCACAGCACCGAGGTCCCAGGTTCGATCCCGGCTCTGGGTCACTGTCTGTGTGGAGTTTGCACATTGCCCCCGTGTTTGCGTGGGTTTCGCCCCCACAACCCAAAGATCAGCAGGGTAGGTGGATTGACCATGCTAAATTGTCCCTTAATTTGAAAACATGAATGGGGTACTTGAAATTTTTTTTAAAAGGAAAGCACATAGGGTGTTGTGAACTGGTGGAAAAATATCTGTGACGTGCAGTAATCAGATTGTGGGACTGGTAATGTCATATAGTGTTCATCTCTGTATGGTTTCCATAAATGCTATCTGGGTGCCCACATTTAAACACCCTGAACATATTCTTGCTGATATTTTGTTCTATTCTTCACATCAGAGTATCAAATTAGTCTGAGTGACTTTAATATTTCATTATATGCCAAACTACAATAAGGCTAATAAATTAGAATATATGCTGTTTAAGATCATTAAGGCACATACTACAACATGCACAATACGGAATTTAAACTGACATTTATTTTTAGGTGTAAGAGATTTAAAAGTAATGATCTGAGGCTCAATTGCCAGTCGAACATACACAATCTTCAATTAATTCTCCTACCTGTTCAGCTTCTGATTTTGAAGTCTATCCCTTTCCTGTTCATATCTCAGCTTCAGTCCTTTAAACGTTTGCACATACTCTATATGTTCAAGTGCTTTGTAGAAGTTGTCAACTATGTGTGTTGTAAGTGACTTGATATCCTCCTGTGATAACATGTATGTATAAATAAATAAATGGATAAGACACCACTCAGACTGGAAAATCATAACCTGGAGGAAAGCTCAAGGCATTTTTATAATTAGAAATTTTACCATAAACCAAAAATAGAAACTTACCACTCTGATAAATTCAAAGAGTTCAATTATTGCTGAATTAAGTAGATTATATCTGGTTCCATTATCCAAAAAGGCATTTATAACTGGTTCAAAGAGGTTGCCTTTAGTGATGTATCGATTATAGAATTCATCCTTTAGTCCAATGATCCTCCTCATAAAACGCAGTGCACCTGTTTTCAGGAAAAGTAACTATTTACTTAGATCAGTTTGGACTACCTCCAACAGCTGCCATTCTTGTTCTAGGGTCAAATCTTCCCATTCCTCCAGAATCATCATGTATGCCAAAACCATCTCAAATCCAAACACCTTGGAGCAATTCATGAATTGAGATCAAGAGAGACCACTACTTCATCTCCTCCCAGCACCCCAACCAGATTTGGGCTCTGTGATGTTCTTTGCTTTCTGAATGAGGATGGCTTCGAAATGTAGTGTCTCACAAAGAACATCAAACTAAGTTTTGAACAAAGCTAATTTATTCACACTACATCTAAATAGATTTGACTTGCTTGCTCAGATATAAAAGATTACAGATTCACTACAACTATGACTTAAATTAGAGTTCCTGATAACATGAATATTCTCTACCTTGCCTAACAATCTTCTCCCCGAATCAAAAGTATCACACGATCCACGTATAGGCACTTGATTGCCATCTAGTGGTTGGATGCAGTTACAGTAAATTGTTATCCCTTCATTATTCATACAATATACATACTGTCACAGGCTCCAGCACACCACAGCAGTTTCTCCCCCCACTACCGCTCACCAAGTTCATCTCCAGTCGTGGAAAAACTTTAGTGCCCTGCTCTAATCTTGTCAAGCTTCCTACCTCCTTTCCATTGACAATGCCACATTCTTTATGCCAAACTCTGTTGGCTGACAAGTCAGTGTTTCAGAAATCTTTAATAAATGCTTTCATTCAGAGGATCGCCTTTGTGAAATACACTCCAAATTTTAACTCATCCCGAAACACACATCTTCATGTGTGTAAGGAAACTTTGCTCCTCTGTCTAGATCAGTATTAATTTCATCCACTTCAACTAAAACGTTTCCACCCTTTGGATTTTGCAGCCAAAACCATTTTGCCTCTCTGACTCCCCTACAAATTGGACAGATAGTAATTCCCATAGACATGAACATAAAGTTTTTATATTACTTGAAGAATTTGCATTTTTATAGCCCTTCTCAAAGCACATGCTACTGAAATTAAATTGAGCAGAGATGACAATCAGCTTGCTGCTTATAGAATTTTCCGATCAACAATGAGTTTAGTGGTCTTCGTTAAATGAAGAATGTTTCCATGCATTGCTTGAACCCTAGGTTCAGCGTCGAGAGAAGTAACAACTGAGCCAAACTGTATGCTGGGCTATTACCATATACCAAAGCAATATAAAACTATAGTGATAAACTATTAAACAGTAATCCTCAATGGCTACAGGTGAAGTTCGTTCTAGAGGTCTGGAGAGTAGACAATGTTGTTCCATTGTTTAAGAAGGGCAGCAGGGAAAAATCCAGGAAATTATAGGCCGGTGAGCCTTACGTCAGTGGTAGGTACATTATTGTAAAAGATTCTTAGAGATAGGATTTACTCACATTTGGAAGATGGACAGCATGGTTTTGTGAAGGGGAGGTCGTGCCTCACTAATTTGATTGAGTTTTTCGAGGAAGTGACAAAGATGATAGATGGGGAAAGGCAGTAGATGTTGTAAACATGGATTACAGTAAAGCTTTTACAGTAAAGGTACCTCATGGTAGACTGGTACAAAAGGTGAAGTCACATGGTATCAGAGAAGAGCTGACAAGTTGGATACAGAACTGGCTTGAGCAGAGAAAACAGGGTAGCAGTAGAAGGGTGTTTTTCTGAATGGAAGACTGCGACTAGCAGCATGCCACAGGGATCAGTTCTCAGGCCTTCGTGTTCGTGGTGTATATAAATGATTTGGAAGAAAATTAAGCTGGTCTGATTAGTAAGTTCGCAGACGACACAAAAATTGGTGGAGTTGCGGATAGTGAAGAGGATTGTCAGAGGATACAGCAGGATATAAACTGGTTGGAGTCTTAGGCGGAGAAATGGTAGATGGAGTTTAATCCGGACAAGTGTGAGGAAATGCACTTTGCAAGGTCCAATACATGTAGGAATTACACAGTACATTGTAGACCTCTTGTGAGTACTGACAGGCAGAGAGATCTGGGCGTGCATGTCCACCGATCACCGAAAGTGGCATGCATGTGGATAAGGTGGTCAAGAAGGCATATGGCATTTTGGCCTTTATCGGTCGGGGCATTGACTATAAAAATTGGCACGTCAATGTTTGGCAAAATCAACTGGGGCTGTTTAGCACAGGGCTAAATCGCTGGCTTTGAAAGCAGACCCAGGCAGGCCAGCAGCACGGTTCAATTCTCGTAACAGCCTCCCCGAACAGGTGCTGGAATGTGGCGACTAGAGGCTTTTCACAGTAACTTCATTTGAAGCCTACTTGTGACAATAAGCGATTTTCATTTCATTTCAATGTTGCAGCTCTACAGGACCTTAGTGAGGACTCATTTGGAATATTATGTACAATTCTGGTCGCCACACTACCAGAAGGATGTGGATGCTTTGGAGAGGGTACAGAAGCGATTTACTGGGACGTTGCCTGGTATGGACGGCATTAGCTATGAGGAGAGGTCGTTCTCACTGGAACGAGAGGGTTAAGGGGCGACCTGATAAGAGGTCTACAAGATTATGAGTGGCATGGACAGAGTTGATAGTCAGATGCTATTTCCTAGGGTAGGAGAGTCAAGTACAAGGGGACATAGCTTTAAAGTTTAGAACAGATGAGCAAAGCAAGTTTTTTTTTATATACACAGAGGGTGGTAAATATATGGAACACACTGCCTGGGTAGGTGGTGGGAGCAGGTACGATAGTGCTATTTAAGGGACATCTAGATAAATGTATGAATAGGGTGGGAATGGAAGGATACGGACTCCGTAAGTGCAGACGGTTTTAGTTTAGGCAGGTACCATGTTTGGCGCAGGCTTAGAGGGCTGAAGGGCCTGTTCCTGTGCTGTATTGTTTTTTGTTTCCATTTCATTGACATCCTATTCTTAACTGAGTGGTGACAGGAAAATAGAATAAATGGGCTGATGTCACAACTCGGATTTCGGAGCTAAAATCCAATGGCCTTCATACATATGAATTAGTAGTATATTCGGCACCTCAAGCCTGCTCTTCCATTCGATTAAAGCATGGCTGATCTGATCATGGCCTCCATCTACGTCTGATGAACTTAAAGACTCCCTTGTTACTGAAGAATCCACCTACCTCTGGTTTTAAAATAATCACAGACCCTGCCTCCGCCACTCTCGTGGCAAAGGAATTCCAAAGATTCATAGCTCAGAGTAAAAAAATTCTCACCTCCGTTTTAAATGAGAGAGCCCTTATTTTTAAACTATGTCCCCTGTCTCTAGCCTCTACCACAAATGGAATTTTATTAATGAGATTTTTACTTTGAGCACATAAATACTTCCTTGACCCTGGAACTAACTGCAGCAGTGTTTTGATGCACATTTACTGTCACTGAAGTGTAGTTACTCTGGTAATGCAGTAAATCTTCACTAAATCTTCCCCCCCAAAAGAAACAATCCTACTCTTATCAAATCTTTCCTCATCGCTAAAATGCTCCATTCTGGCAACAATCTAATAAATGTTCCTAACGCCCTCTCTACTCATATCCTTTCTGCAATGCAGTGTCAAAACTGCAACTTGGGCTGAGGCCTAACTAAAGTCTTATACTGTTCTAGCATAACTTCCTTGCTCTTACATGCTGTCTCAGCTAATAAAGGGAAATATTCCAGATGCCTTCTTAACCACCTTATCTACCTGGCCTGCTACCTTCAGCAATCTGTGAACATACACCCCAAAATCCTCTTCAAATGCTGTCCGGACCTTGGAGACACTTTGGAAGACTATCGGGTCATGTCAAGACTTTAACACCATCAACACCTTTCATTGAAAATCTCTGAGGACTCTGCCGTAAGAGAGTGAGTGCTGTGATACTGTGCATTATTGAAGACCTTATAGGCATCACCATGATTAAATGAGCGATGTCCCTCTGTTTCACATTTCTCAGTATCCTACTAGCTATTGTGTAGTCTCTTGCATTGTTTGTCCTAAGCAAATATATTATCTCAATTCTCTGGACTGAATTTTATTCGTCACTTTCTGCTTGTGATCAGTCCATTGATATCTTCCTGCAGTTTGCAGTACTCTTCTTCACGATAAATCTCTCAACCTATTTTTGCACCGGCTGCAAATGTAACTATGCCCATACATTTTATTTTAAATCATTGATATGTATCACAAAAAAAGATCTAGCGGAGTAGAACTCCACTGGAAACATTCTTTCAGTTGACCATTACCCTTTGCTGCCCTGAGTCAATTGTGAATCCAACCTGCGTTGGATCTAACACTATTCCAACTCGTCTGTCATACAGGAAGGAGACCCTGTCAAAAGTCTTACTAAAATCTTGTAGACATAAAATATATTACCATCATCAACCTTCCTGGTTATTTCCAAAAAAATTTAGTGACATTTAGTGAGATATCACCTTCCTTTAAATCTTTGCCTACTGTCTAACTGCACCCAAGTGACGATTTAATTTGTTCCTCAATTTTTTTTCCAACAGTTTGCCTACCACCAAGGTTAACCGTACTGGTCTGCAATTACTATCTATCCCTACCTCCCTTTTTTAAAAAAAAAGTCAACACTTGTAGCCAGAGAGGATTGGAACGTGATGGTCAGAGCCCCTACTATTTCCTTCCTTGTTTCTCTTAGCAGAATGAAATATATTCCAGGCTGCAGGGTGATTTACCAACTTTCAAAGATGCTAAACCCCCGAATATTTCTTTGATTTTGCTAATATCATTCAGTATTTCACAGCCCTCTTGAACTGCAATATTAGTTTTGTTGCATCGCTTTAGTACCCATCAAAAACCTTGGCCCCATCTTTCAACTCCATATTCAAATTACCTTTTTGGTTTTAAACCGTCCACAGCCATTATATCTTTCTTAAGGTTTGATGTGCAGAATTCTCAAAGTACTTCAGTGTGGTCTAACCAGGGCTCTGTATAGTTATAGTATGGATTATACTCCTTGTATTCTAGTCGGCAGTCAAATATTATGCTTTCCAATAATGTTCTAAAGCTAATTTATACATTTTAATGTTATATGTTACTGAATTCCCAATTTTTTGAACCTCCAGTGTCTCTAGCTTTGCACCATTGAGAACGTATCTGTTCAATCTTTTTAAAATACACAGTGAATGCCCTCACATTTGCTACATTGAAATTCATTTGCCCCAGTTTTGTTCAATCACAATCATCAATATTGGTGTAATTTTACAATTTTGTCTAAACACTGTACACAATCTCACCTATCTTTGTGTCCTTGGGCAATTTGGATATATGATTTTCCATTCCATCATCTAAGTTGTTAGATAAATATGGTGCATAGTATCATACATTCTCTGAAATGTAAGGTACTAACTTGTTATAAACAATGAAAGAAACAAGGCATGATGTTGCTGTTTGGATGGATGCTCGTTTGAGAGACAATAGTCCAGATCTCCCAGAGATCAACGGTATGGAAGTGGAGAGTCAGGCATAATCAGTTATTTAAACTATAGGGTCCTTCAACTGTGTTACAGAATTCACCAACTTTCTGAAGAATCTCTTCCCTGCTTGTTAAATCCTGGTCCTAATTTCAGTGTAGTCCCAGGTAAAGTACTGAGACACATTTCTCATTTTCTACCTCATCTTTCACTCTTATGCCCTTCAGCGGTGTTATCAAATACCTCTGGTAGGCAGAAATGTGGACCCCAGGAAACATTTGCCATCTCCACTGCACCAGAACAAAGTGGATTTCCAATTGCAGTTTTGACCAGGTTGTCTGAGTTTATTTTACAATTATAGATCTGCCATCCAATTCTAATAAAAAGCAACAGAAATCTGGTATAAATTGTTAAAGAACATGGTAGCAAAAGACAGATACATTTTCAGACTAAAGTAATTCAGACTCAAGTTATTAGTTACACTTTTACCAGTGTTCACTTACATAAGGCTAGAAAAGTGTGTTTTGAGTTCATCAGTACCAAAACCCTTCGCAGCAAATCTTTGTTCATGATGTAGTTCTTGATGTGATACGTGTGATGTTCCACACAGAAAGTAAGTAACTCAAGAATCAAGGCCAACAGCTGAGCTGTCTGGAAGTTATCTAAAAAAAAAAAATTCAAACTTTTTGTAATGTTTTTATTTCATTTTGAAAACTAATCTGAAACAGGATGAGAGAAGTAAAATTCTTAAACTGCATTTTAACTGCTGGGACTTTGGTTCAGAACCATGCCAAGCTGATAGAAAGTCAGCCTCTCAAAATAAATCTGCCTAGTTGCAATCTCAATGGAAAGTCAGGGCACCACAAAATAGAAACTGGCCAAATAGAAACTGACCTTAATTTAAGGTCAGCAGGCATTTGGTTTTTGGCATTCTCAACAAGTCGTAAGGATACCTACTTTGCAAATAAACGTTACAAAGATAAATTTTGTCTGATTAAACAACATTTTTGGGAATATTTGAAACTTTAACTTTACTTATCATTAGTGACCAAAAGGCACTCACTGCATGCAACAGTAAAATGAAAGCTACATTCTTACTAGGTGCCACAATTTCCCTTTCCTGAATTTTTCGAAGATACACACAGAGTGGGGCACAGTTACATAGAACATAGAACAGTACAGCACAGAACAGGCCCTTCGGCCCTCGATGTTGTGCCGAGCCATGATCACTCTACTCAAACCCACGTATCCACCCTATACCTGTAACCCAACAACCCCCCCCCTTAACCTTACTTTTATTAGGACACTACGGGCAATTTAGCATGGCCAATCCACCTAACCCGCACATCTTTGGACGGTGGGAGGAAACCGGAGCACCCGGAGGAAACCCACGCACACAGGGGGAGGACGTGCAGACTCCACACAGACACACAGTTCTGCAAACACTGCCTGCCACATGGGCTGGATTCTTCCGAACAGGCGAGCCACATAGATTGGAGAACACCATTGACCTCGGGCGGGATTCTCTGGTTGCTGGGCAAATGTGGCTGGAAAATCCTGCCCTATATCTTCATTCTTCATAATAGTTCGGAAGTATAGGCAAACTACTTGATTCTACAATTTTGCAAGGGCTGGAGGAAGAGAGACCTGAGAATGTATGAACACAATTTTTTGACGGTGCCAGGACAATTTGAGAAGGCAGTTAAAGCAAACTTGCACTTAGCTTTATTAATTGAGGAAGAAAAAAAAACCCCAAATAAGTTGTACTAAACCTTTATAAAACACTGGTTAGCCATAGTTGGAGTATTGTGTTTAATTCTGGGCATCACACTTTAGGAAAACATTCAAAGGCCTCGAACGGGGTGCAGGAATGATATACTAGAATGATACCAAGGATGGACAACTTCAGTCCTATGGACTGACTGCAGAAACTGGGATTGTTCTCCTTAAAGCACAAACGTTAAGAGATGATATGATTTTTTTTTTCTTTTTATAAATTTAGTGTACCCAATTATTTTTTTCCAATTAAGGGGCAATTTAGCTTGGCCAATCCCCCTAGCCTGCACATCTTTGGGTTGTGGGGGCGAAACCCACGCAAACATGGGGAGAATGTGCAAACTCCACACGGACAGTGACCCAGAGCCGGGATTGAACCTGGGACCTCAGCGCCGTGAGACTGCAGGGCTAACCCACTGCGTCACCGTGCTGCCAAGAGATGATATGATGAGAGTAAATAAAGAAAGACTGTTTCAGCTGGTAAAAATGTCAATGGCCATAGGACATGGGTTTAAAGTAATTGGAACAAGCAGAGGAACTTGCTACATTTTTAAAGTTATGATCCGGAATGGAAGCAGGTTCAATAGTGACATTCGGAAATACTAAACATACTAAAAGGATTGGGTTAGGGTTGTTCTCGCTGGAGTTAAGAATGAGGGGGGGTTCTAACAGGACTAGACCGGGTAGATACAGGAAAGAAGTTCCGATGATGGGTGTGTCAAGAACCAGGGGTCACAGTCAGAGGAATCAGGGTAAACCATTTGAGACAGAGACGAGGAGACATTTCTTCACCTAAAGAGGGGTGAGCCTGTGGAATTCATTACCACAGGAAGTAGTTGATGCTAAAACATTGAATATATTCAAGAGGCAGCTAGATATAGCACTTGGGGCGAATGGGATCAACGGTTACGGGGAGAAAGCAGGATTAGGCTATGGAGTTGGATGATCTACCATGATCTCCTCCTGCTACTATCTTCTATGTATCTATGTAAACAATTTACAGGGCTATTTGAAAAGAGCAGGGAATTAGGATTAATTGGATAGCTCTACCAAAGTACTGACACAGGTAGAAAGAGCCATCTCCTATGCTATATCATTTTCGTGATCATTACTTAGAATAGTTACTACATCAATCCTGTCCAACACACAGGAAAGGCAGAGGCGCAGTGGCATTATTGCTGGACTACCAATCCAGAGACCCGGGGTAATGCGGAGGATCGAGGTTCCAATCCCACCATGGCAGATGGTTAAATTTGAATTCAGCAAAAATCTGGAATTAAAAGTCTAATGATGACCACGAAAAACAGTCGATTGTTGTAAAACCCCATTTGGTTCACTAATGCCCTTTAGGGAAGGAAATCTGTCACCCTTACCTGGTCTGGCCTACATGTGACTCCAGACCCACAGCAATGTGGTTGACTCTTAACTGACCTCTGAAATTGCTGTCTCACTGCCCTTTGAAATGGCCTAGCAAACCACTCAGTTCAAGGTGCAATATTCCCATGGATTAAAAAAAAACCCAGAAATGTGAGCACATACATGCTTTCTAGCAGGTGAAAGATGGTAATTAAGAGCAATAATCTAGCCAATTCGTTGCCTATATAGTCCAAAGTCACCACGCCAAATATTAAGATCATAATGGCCATGTTAGTTAGTATCAGTAACTCAACACAGATCCATCATTTATTTGTCCTCGCCACTCAACCACAAAATTCAATTGGAACAGCATGGTAGCACAGTGGATAGCATTGTGGCTTCACAGCGCCTGGTTCCCTGGTTCGATTCCCCACTGGGTCACTGTCTGTGTGGAGTCTGCACGTTCTCCCTGTGTCTGCATGGGTTTCCTCCGGGTGCTCCGGTTTTCTCCCACAGTCCAAAGACGTGCAGGTTAGGTGGATTGGCCATGATAAATTGTCCTTCGTGACCAAAAAGGTTAGGCGGGATTATTTGGCTATGGGGATAGGGTGGAAGTGAGGGTTTCAGTGGGTCGGTGCAGACTCGATGGGCCAAATGGCCTCCTTCTGCACTGTATGTTCTATGTTAACACAATGCTTCGAAATCAAAAACTTCAAAAATGTTTAAGTGAATACAAGTTAACATATGCTACATGGTATAAATACAGGAGACAACATTTGTGCAAATAGGACAAAAAAAAATCACCCAACCATAGATATTTTATACAGGTGGTAACAGCCTGGCACACAACTGGCTTCTTCAGAAACAAATCAACTGCTTGTGAATTGCTATAATTTTAATATTTAAAGACATATTCCATCCGCAAAATCCAGCAGCTTAGTAAATGAATGTCAACTTACCAGAACAAAAAGCACTATTCCTATCGGATCCATCTATTACTGCATCTATTAAATAAAATCAAGCACATGGTAATGTTAAAGACAATCATTGCTAATATAGTTTACAAGATTAAATTCGGAAACCATTCAGCCCATCTCAGTTCACACATTCAGAAAGACCCTGAAATTCCCATATTGTAACATTTATTCTTCAAATTATTCCACTTTCATTACTCTAATTAATTCTTGCCATGTTAAGATCGCACCATTGAGAATTTGATACTAGTTCTAAACTTATTTTACTATCAATTTTATCTCATCTCCTAAGGAAACAATGCAATTCCTGAAAAACTAATTTAAAACTTTCAGCAGTAGTAAAGCATCACTAACTTAAATTAGAAAGGGAGATATGGACATTTCGACGATTTCAGCAGTCCGGTGCTCCACATTAGGCTAGGACTGCAATATGCTCCTAGCTAGGTTCAATCTGCAGGTAAATAGTTCCATCCCTAAATTAAGATTAGCATGTGCAAGTGTTGCTTATGCTAACTTTGTTAACAATCGCCAACAAGGCTAAGATACCAGGTCAACTTGCCTTTAGACTTTTGTCGCTCCCTAACACAGAGGTATACAGAGTGTCAACCTGGATAACTTGGAAAAGACAGCAATAAATTCAGTGATTTACTAAAGCTCAAGATTCAAGATACTTCCACCCACCCTACTTATCAAATCACAAGGGATATATAATTTACTCGTCCATTATTAGATAAGAGTTCTAATCTTCATATGATTTTCCATTGCACAAAGACCAAAAACATATTTTAAGTGTTATTTTTGCAATGGGCCCCCATGTCTAATCTCAGAGCATTTTTCCTACAAACAGTTGGCATAAGAAACTTTGACCAGAAAAGTCAATCAGGCTAGAAAAGTCAGTGATCCCCAAAGGTATATCCCCAAATATATAGCAACGTCTCACACAGAATATCCTGGGTACAACAATCGGCACTGGGGCCATGTTTTAGGGCATTTGGCGGATGTGGAGCACAGCTGCAGGCTCAAAAGACTAGTAAATAGTGCCCAAAAAAACAATAATTGTCAAGTATCAAAGTTCAACAAAAATATCTAGCCCAACACCAGACTTTTGGGAGACGCAAGTAAAATGTTAATGAAGTCATTATCACAAGACAATTCAATGGATAAATTTAATGGTATTGTTAAATTTCTTTTTCACGGTTACTTTGTTTCAATTAATCTGGACACTAAAAATTTCAGTATTGAAACAAAATGTTGGTTGCAAAATTTTCAAATCAAGTGCTACCGAATCTTTCTATCATGGTATAGTTTCTCTTCAAAAAAAGAAGACAGTGCTCTTGAAAGTTCAGGAATCATGGATTCGTTAAAGCATGCCTCATTGGTGAGGGTCAGATCCTGAAGCGTGTGGAATGATTGCCGAAGAACATTGGAGGTTTTGATCCGGCATGGCAAAGATAAGTGAACCTTTTCAGGAGCTGGGAGTGACTTTGGAACCGTTCCTCTAATGCTACATCTGTGCTAGAAGCATGGCGGTGCGTAAAAGTGGTTTTAAGGCATATTTTGGTTGCATCAATTAGCTAATGAGAAACATAGCTTTTTCCTTTGACCATTGTTTGATTTAAGCCGATTTGGTTGTTTCGGTAAAATTCCCAAAATGTGAAATCTCATCCATCGGTTTATTTCCGTAAGCAGCATGGGGATTTCTTTTTTAAAGCAAGTTATTGGTTCCCAGGGGGATCTTAACACACACCATCTTTTGACAAGGGTCTGTAGGTATATGTGAACTGCATCCAAGGGGCAGAGCTTCCATTCAGTTGCACTGGCTTATTCACCCGAAAAATAGCATAGCCAATGCAAAGATCATAGAATTGAGCAAATTATGTTTAGCACAAACTTTAAGCCAATAAACAATGTGTCGCATGTTGGTTCCACCCACAAAACTAGACGCACCCTCAGAATACATTAGCTATCTTTGGAAATTACAGTATTTTTAAGTAATTTAAAATAGGTTTACTTGCAAGTAGTGGACTGACACTGATTAAATATGCCTGCTATATGAGAAAACCCCATTTTCAGTTCTATTGATCAAACTGCACCAAGTTACCACTTCAGCAGATCAAGGATGTTTTGAAACCTGATTTCTTTAGAAAACTAAGTTTGCAAAGACTGCACAATTGCACTAATTAATGGGCAGTTTTCAACCAGCGACATGCAAACGAATTTGAACAGAAAGCATGTTGGGGAGGGGTTTGACACAGTCAACACAATTTGCTGGAGAAATCATGTTGCAGTTGACTTGCTGCAGTCGGAGAAGTCTCTTCATTCAAATAAATGTTGTTACTGAGTAAAAATTGGTTTGTTTTACTGCTCTAAAGTACACAGGCAGTCATAAATCCCCTCTTGCCTTAAATTGGCTATTTAATATGGTGCCAATCAACACTTCAATTTTTAATAGGGAAATCATCGTCACTGGGCTTGTGTAAAAAACATGCTCACGGGTCAAGGGTTAAAGTGCTCCAAATGAAAAAACGATAGAGTCACTTACAAATAGCACAGAAAATGACAATGTAATGGAATATAGACACAATTAACATTCAAAAGATCATCAGCATTTACAGATGACACGACAAGTGAACATTAATATAGATGAGTTTGAAACTCACCTTTACTGCTATGTTTTTCATCTGTGGTATTAGCCAGTAAAGGAGCGCTGAGAACATGCATACAATGCTTGTAAAAAAAACTGAGGAATTCTGTCTTCTCAGTTTTCTGAAAAAGATGACAGAACACATGTTGGTAATTACTGAAGTTCTGAAAGGTGTTTTCTTAAAAAAACACTTACATTGATATTCCATCAACAGCAGAATTATGTCAATCCAAAATTTAAGACATTAAAAAATAATTTAAAACTTATATGAAAAGTAGAAACATAAGTACCCAAGAACAGTTATGCTAACATTTCTTAAATGTTTGTTTCCACAAACAAATCTAGCAATCTACACTAACTAGGGTTCAACAAATAAACCACATGAATTACATCACACAACCAGGTAGTTTTATAATGCTGCTTCCAATCTTGTATTTTAATATGTATTGTTATGTTAAAAGTGCTATATAAATGCATGCTGGTGTGCCTTCCAGAGTATATAACCAGAATTATTGATGCTATGATGTTAACACGACCTATTGATTCAATAAAGTCACTGAAATCAAGTTGAAATTCAAGGTAGAGGAGGAAGAATTTTGAGGAGTTCTAGAAGGGTTGAGACAGCTGAAGATTTTGCCATGAATGATGGAACGATAAAGGGTATGGAGGACAAAAGAGATGGAAGGCTTAGAGCAGAACAAGCCTGTGAAGAGACTTGTAGGTGGTAAAGCTATTAAACTTGGTTTTAAAATTAAGAGAGTTTAGTGCGAGACAGGATGAGAGAAGCTGCATTTTAGAATTTAGAGAGGAAGCCAGCAAAGACAACACAGAACTAGCCATGAGTCAGCAGTGAGAAAAAATTGAATAAGGATTTTTCCAGTGTGAAGATGGGGTAGGAATAGACACAGAAGTATTCTGGTTTCTCAGTCTGAACAAGTGACCAAGAAGGGCTAAAATGAATGATGCGAAGGAACTTGAATGAAAGATGGTAGTGGTTATTTAGTTGGAGAAATGTTGACAATGTCAGACGCAGTCTGATTGAGTTAGTTCATTACTTTCAGGGAGGCGAGTTATACAATCAGATGTTAGCATACCAGCATACCTATGGAAACAAACTGCCCCCCCCCCCCCCCCCCCCCCCCCCCCGGGGTCCGATCGCCCCGCGCCACCCCCAGGACCAAGGTCATTAACCGCAAATCAAATTGGGCAAATACAATGGGCGGAATTCTCTGACCCCCACAGGGTCGGGAATTGCCTGCGGCCACGCCCCCGCCGTGTCCGGAATTCTCCGCCACCTGGGAATCGGCGGGAGCGGGAATCACGGCCCGCCGATCGGCGTGTCCCCGCGGCTATTCTCCGGCCCGCGATGGGCCCAAGTCCCGCCGCTGACAGGCCTCTCCCGCCGGCGGGAATTGGAGCACCTCTGGTGCTGGCGGGATTGGCGGCGCAAACGGGCCCCCGGGGTGGCACGGGGCGATCGGACTCGAGGGGGGGGGGGTTCCCCCCACGGTGGCCTGGCCCGCGATCGGGGCCCACCGGTCGGCGGGCGGGCCTGTGCTGTGGGGGCACTCTTTTTCTTCCGCCGCCACCATGGCCTCCACCATTACGGAGGTGGAAGAGACCCCTGACGCACCGGCACATGCGCGGACCACGAAGGCCTTTTGTCCAGCCCCGATTCCGGGCACCAGCCGGCGGAGTGGAAACCACTCCGGCGCGGGCCTAGCACCTAAAGGTGCAGAGAATTCCACACCTTTGGGGAGGCCCGACGCCGGAGTGGTTGGTGCCACTCCGCTACGCCGGAACCCCCCCGCCCCGCCAGGTAGGGGAGAATCCCGGCCAATAAATTGTCGTTTCTCCCCCAGGCCCAAGAGTTGTCAAAATATTTTCAAGTGCCTTACATTTGCTGTAGCTAACATATTCTCAGGGTCAATTAAAGTTCTCAGTAGCCCCATTAGCTGAACTGCTCCACCAAGTTCAGGATCAGCATCGCAGATCATCTGTTCAATTATTACATTAATTAGTAGAATGTCCTGTATGGAAACAAATTAAAATTTGGACAATATTAAAATTAAAGTAATTGGCAGATGGTTCAAAACAAAACACAAATCAGAATATAGTCACAGAGAAGTTTGGTGATCATGAAAGGCACTTCATCAAAGTCAAGTAATCAGACTGCATTTGAAGTACTCAAGAATCATGCCGTGCGCTGCTGACTGCTACATTTAGAAAGTATCACAAGTCCAACCATAGTCAATGCAAGCAGAGTTTAAGAGAGATATCAAACAGGTACATGCTGGCTGCTTTAGCTCTGCCTGTACCAAAATACCCTCACTGTTGTAGACAAACACAATATGCAACAAATACTTGGTACATAGAGCCACTTTGTGATTTGAAGTTATTGCCATAATACCAACGCAGAAGCAGGAAAACCCAAAACACAAGAACAAAATGCAACAAACCCTAAAATCAGATGCAGTTAGTAGCATCACATCACAAGGCAAACCTTTGATCAAACTTGAGCCTATTTGGCCTAATTTTGAAAAAATAGAAAACTAACATCTTTCAAATGTTTGGGACTGATATTCAAATCCCAGACCAATTTCCGTAGACAGCTTAATTTTTCAAGTAATTAGAATTAATTTTGCACCCAATATCTGATGCACAAATCTCAGACAGCAATCCACAATAAAATGGATGACAAAAATCTAAGTGTAACTAAAGCTAAATATTACAGCTCCTTGTTTAATTAACTTAATAGAATTCGGACTTACACTTGACATTAGAATTTAAGAGCAGATGCTTTTCACAATGAAATTACATATTTATTCAAGCCCTATTTTCTGAACAGACTTTGATACCCCCATAAAATTCTGGCAAAAGCTTTCAAGATCATTTATGCATGGAGTGTACAAAGAATTTAACAAATAAATAGACCGTTTAAAAAAAAAATCAACAGAGCAACCAACTCTATTTTCAAACAGAATTTGTTTATTCACTATGAGGATATATACTTACATCATCACTCTGCTGAGCTTCCTGCATTACAAACTCACGTACCATTGATGGACTATATTCTACAAGATAAGAGAATATGTCTGTAGCGGCAGCTCGCACTTGGACATCATCCATACCCTGTAAATTAGCAAGTAAGATAAGTGTAAATTTTAATTAAAAGATTGATGAATTATATAATTCTGTTTGGATAGAAAACCAGTTGCAGAAATCAACTAAAAATCTATATAAAACACTAAACCCAAGTTACTATTTTTAAAATAAGCTAGGGCTAGAATACACAATTTAAAATGAAGCATTTCAGTATTAGCATCAAGCACAACAGGTGAATCACTAGATTATGCCAACTTTGTACAAAATTCAAGGGTGTAAGGATACAGTTGCTGTAGTATTTCCTGCATATTAAAAATGCAATCTCCACTGTGCTCTGTGGTAGGTCACACATGTTCAACAATTAATGAAAACGAACAGAGCTTCAGCAGTACAATGGTGAATTATCCTAGCTCCAGCTCAAGAGGATTAGCAGATTTCCACGGGTAGGTTCTCTTAAACCCAAGTTAAAGATGAGGTATAAACTCAAATGAAGCAAAAATATTTTCAATTTCTGGGCTATTTAAAACAGATTTTCTATTCCATAATATACATTAACCATTACTCAAATCTGTTTAATATTCAAAAGCAAATTTTACTGATCTGGTATCTTAGAACAGACGAGCAACATTTTGATAAATATCATTTACTAATCTGAATGACAGAAAATGGCAGAAAACATATTGCATTTGCAGAATTCTACACAAAATCTGACAGAAATTGTGCAGTGCAATATGGATGTCACAGACATAAAACTACTTTTCGTGTATTGACTTTATTCCATTGTCTAAACACAGGCAGTAACTAGTTTTTTTCTTTTAAAAATGGATCAAAAGCTATTTTGGGCCTTTCTGGAACATGCAATAAGATTTAAATCTATTCCATTAATTTACAAATTTCTCAAGCTACTGTTACACACAGATCTTGGTACTACTGAATATTTATCTACTAATGAGCTAACACCAGTATGTAAGCTTTTCGAACTTCCAAGTTCTTAAAATTCAAACAGGGCAAACAGCAGCGAGTAAATAATTTCCATTGTAATGTGCATTCCTTGAACACACTGCTCTAGGACTCAGGGGCCTTGTGACCAATGGGTCATGACTGAAACACCCATGCTGTTAACACCTCTGCTAAAACAAGGAATGTCGTACAAAAGGATCAAGAGCTAGTTCATCCTACTGCTGTGTTTCTAAATATTTAACAAATTAGTGCTACAAAACGAGACATGGAAACTTCTAATAAATGTAATCTTATAAAAGTGATAATGTTTGACAACGTGTTAACAAGTTTTGACATAATGAAAAACCATCCCACATCAAGATGATCAAAATTCTGTACTTTAACCAAGTTAAATAGGATTTTTAAATATACAGCAATGCAGAGTATAGAATGTACTTTAAGATGATTTCATAAGAACAAAAAAAATAATGTGACTAAACAATGGGTATGGGCGACAATAGCTTGCACATCCTTCTTACACAAAAGTACTCAATTTTGCGCAAGCTGGCAATCTCACTTGGAGGCCCCAACAATTACTGAAACAGCAAACAGGCAATACAAACATGGCACTTCTTACCAAGTTAGATTGGGTTGAGGCAAAGTAATTTATTGGATTAGTATTCATGTAACCAGCTTGACCAGTGCAGTTATACAGTTTACACACACAAATAGTCAGGATTTTAAGAGGAGAAATCCAAGTTGTAAAGTATATGCAATGCATAAACTACTGACTTCCTGTCCTCAAGGTACATCTTTTGATCTCATCAAAACTCGCCCTTGTAAACTTCTTCCATCCCAATGGTACAGCTGCTCTATCCTGAAGAGAGATGACTTATTTTTTTTAAATATTTTTATTGGGTATGCATTTAGTTGTAAAGACATTTCAAGGAACGTAAAACAGAAATAATGAGAAATCGACAAAATGGAAATACAAAAGAATAGACAGATATGAATGCAAAGGTAACATATATACAGATATGCCGCCCGCCCCCCCCCCCCCCCCGGCATATCATGGTGTTGTTTACATGGTTGCACCCATGTGCTTTCTTGCCATTGGTCCCCTCTGCCCTCCATACCCTGTACGCTGGCTGGTGAATCCCCTTTCCTCTCTCCCCTCCCCCCCCTCATCTTCCTGCACCCATTATGGTATCTCCCCTCCCATCCTCCTTATTGGTTGCTGGTCACAAACTGGTCTTTGAACAAGCCAATGAATTGCTTCCATGTGCTGCGGTAGGTTTCTTCCAATCCTCTAATGGTGAATTTAATTTTTTCTAGTTTAAGGAATTTTGCTAATTTGGACAGCCAATCTGCTGCCTTGGGTAGCGCTGTTAATTTCCAGCTCAGCGGGACTCTCCAGCGGGCAATCAGGGAGGCAAAGGCTAGGGTGCCTGCCCCTCTCCCCTTAGAGTTCTGGCTGTTCAACCTAGCAGGCATGGTTCCACCCTCACAACCTTTGACATGGCTTCGAAAAAGGTGGGCCAGTACCCAACAAGTCTGGGGCAGGATCAGAACATGGCAGGGCCTCCCTGGCACCGTTCACATTTGTCCTCTACCTCCGGGAAGAACCTGCTCATGCGTGTTCTGGTCAAGTGTGCCCTGTGCATTATCTATAACTGCGTTAGGCTCAGCCTTGCGCTTGAGGCGGAGTTCACCTTATGCAGTGCTTCGATCTGACTTATGACAAATTGTATTTCCTTGTTCCCAAAAATAAACAAACTTTCAAAACCCATAGCTTGCGCCGTCTAACCGTTTCTTCCTGCTCTACTCCATATCTTTTCAATCAGCATGGTCTCCTACACCAAGGCTAAATCAAATCACCCTCGACCTGGGGAAGCTACTTTGAACATTTAAATCGGGCAGACTGAAGAGAAACCATGAATTTCGAGATCCAACTAATTGGTCCTGGTGAAAAGATAGAATACGTGAAGTAGCCGGAGCTGGCCCTTGTGCACCATATTAGAAGATCAAGAAGATTGTGCTGTATTATGTGATCTTTGTGGTGAACCGAGAAGGGCTGCAGCTCCCCATATTTGTGGAATCAGGCAGATTGTTAGTCCAACTACTCACAGGTACAACAGAAACATGGATAACACTGCTCCCTTTCAAGCTGTCAAGGTTTTAGTGCAACAAAAGGAGCAACATCTTGGAGGCTGCAAAACCACCCTCCAGTAAAATGTCACCGAGTTGCCCTGAACTGGCTGCTGGAAGATTAGAAATATCAGTAGAAAATGGAGGCACATGCAAGGTGAAGAATAAACTTGTGGATCACACAAATCAGCAGGATAAGCTTCAGCTGCTAAATGCTTCCTTCTCTGAAAGATACCATATGAAGTCCCATAGACAAATATTGCCCTTCTGTAACACTTTTATTATGCATGATGATCTTGCAGATGGAGTTGACAACTGAGGATCAGATAATAAGAAATTCAGTCTGTTTTTTGCTTGGTTCAGCATTTGTGGATCCAACCATCAAATATGGGCACCATTAATTCTCACATGAAACCATGAGGGCCATTTTGCTGCATAACAACTACAGACTTGGCCTAATGATGTTCTTGTGGTCAGACAACACCCGAATAGCAATTGAGTGGATGCGCAAATTTAAAAGAGAATTTGGAAATAAATGTTCAGCTACAATGTAAATTAAATGGATATCTACTAAAAAGGAAAAGTTGATTCTTACCAGAACTATTTCTAGGGCGGGAAGAATTCCTAAATTTGCCAGTGTCTTGAAGAATGCATCGCGGTTCTGAGGTTGCAGTGTTTGAGAAAATGCACAAAATTCCTTAAAGAAGTTCACCTGTGTTTCAGAAAAAGTGTGTGAGATATGCCATTATTTGCAAATGCACAACTTTTGAAGCTGAACAAGTAACTTACTAATTCACGTCGTTTGTCATCATCTGTTGCTTCATCTGTTAACTGTGCAAAGAGTTCTGTCAAAAATTTCTCATCTTCCTGTATCAAAATAGCATGTTTCAGTATTTCAATGTTACCACATTTGAAATATGTATAATTTGCCCGTATAGGATTGGCTTGCAAAAGTTCAAAAACACAAAAATAAGTCAATTATTTTAGCTCCATTACAGGTCACCATTTAGAGAATGTCGAATCTCTTAATACTTCTTTTTAACCACATCAATCTCTCAGCACCTCCAAAGCAACTTAATGAAAAACATTGCTCTTTACATGTTTCAATGCAACATAGGCTACTTGGAAAGTCAAGCAATTTGGCCGCCCATGTACACCTCTCAATCTCAGAAATCTGGACTACGTACAGAAGTAACCTTAAGGCCCTGGAGTGGTACCATCAACGCTGCCGGAGAAGTATTCTCTGCATCAGCTGAGAGGATGGCCATATTAACATTGTGTGTTTGAAGGAGCCAAGAGCACCAGCCCAGAGGCCATGAGCGTCCAAAACCAACTCCCTTAGTCTAGCCGTGTGTTGTGGATGTCACACGGGTCCTGACTGCCAAAGCTAATCTTCTTTGCCTAGCTCAAGGAAGGCTTCCAAAGAGGACAAAGGAAGCGATTCAAAGACACTCTAAAGATTTACCTCAAGGAATGCAACATCTCGTCAACGCCTGGGAGACACTTTGGGGAGTTGATAGCGTAGTGGTATTGTCACTGGACAAGAAATCGAGTGACCCAGGTTAATACTCTCGGGTCCCGGGTTTGAATCTCACCATGGCAGATGGTGAAATTTGAATTCAATAGAAAATCTGGAATTAGAAGTCTAACGATGACTATAAAAGCAGTGACGGTTGTTGTAAAAACCCATCTGGTTTATTAACACCCAGGGGAGGAAATCTGCTGTCCTTACCCAGTCTGGCCTACATGTGTCTCCAGACCCACACAGCGATGCAGTTGACTCTTAACTGCCACTGCCCCCACTGGAGTGGCCTAGCAAGCCACTCAGTTCAAGGGCAATTAGGGATAGGCAACAAATGCTGGCCCA
Source organism: Scyliorhinus canicula (assembly GCF_902713615.1). Taxonomy (NCBI): domain Eukaryota; kingdom Metazoa; phylum Chordata; class Chondrichthyes; order Carcharhiniformes; family Scyliorhinidae; genus Scyliorhinus; species Scyliorhinus canicula. Next base: position 236,432,840 of record NC_052146.1, on the reverse strand, counting down.
ACCAGAGATACCCACATACCAAGAATGAATCTAAAAATAAAATTGACTCTTGCAGTACATCACTGCTTACATCTCACTACTTAGCCACCACTCGTGTCCTTAAATTAGACTTGCCAGCTGCATTCTCTTTAATATTACATGCATTTATTTTAGCCAGAGAAATCATACACACAAATGAATTAAATCAAATTATAAAGTTCCTATGCATATATGCAGAAGGCATTTCCCCATCAAAAATCTAATTTATTTCGGGAACTCTACTGAATTTGTCAGACGCAGTTTAGCTTTTCCAAATCCATGCCAGCTGTCCTTAATTAACTAGTCTACATTACGGCTGCTAGACGTTTACCCACCACAGTTAAAGTCTGACAATAGAAACCAATTAATGCTCTATCAAAATTTACAAGTCCAAGGAGTTTGGAATAAATCATCAGAACCTCTTATTTTCTGATCTGACTACTGCAGCTTATGGAAGATGCATGCTGTCGGAACATGGCGTCAATTTTTACAGTACTCCTTCTGGATATCAAATGTACAAGTCCTCTTCTTATACCCATTCATTTACACACACTGAAAATCTGAGGCAAAGTGTTCAATTTACATCTACATAGAACAGTACAGTACAGCACAGAACAGGCCCTTCATGTTGTGCCGAGCAATGATCACCCTACTCAAACCCACGTATCCACCCTATACCCGTAACCCAACAACCCCCCCTTAACCTTACTTTTTAGGACACTACGGGCAATTTAGCATGGCCAATCCACCTAACCCGCACATCTTTGGACTGATTCTTTCTATGATTCCTTCATCTATTTGGCCCTGTCCGTACAAATTATTTACTCTACGTGCTTTTTCCAAATATGCCTTTTTAAAATTTTATCTGCATCCTAATCACCTCCTGTTTATATTTCTCTATTTGAGTTTGATCTTATTTACCAACTTTCCTGGACTAATGTCTTTTCACCGTGCACTTTTACAAGCATCTTTCTAGTCCAGAATCTGAAGGTCGGAGAGAAAAATTTTTAAAGTCTAAAATAACTATGTTGTGGTGTTTACTCTCTCAACTTACTTATTTAGAACTAGATTCAGCAATGTTTCTTTTCTTATTGGGTTAAAGATAACAGCTATTTAGAAAAACACACAAGAGTAAGCAACATTTGATGCAGACTGGATGCATGCCAGATAATTTCAGATGATATAGTAACAATCATGAGTAGGCTACACAGCCCTAAATGCCTGCTCTATCATTCAGAAAGATTGTGGGAGATATTCTACCTCAAGTCCATACTCTTGCCGATATCCATGACGCCCTCAGTACCCAAACAACTAACAATCTTGAACATGCTCAAACAAGGGCATCCTCAGCCCTCTGGTGTAGATAATTTCAAAATTCACAACCATGAGTAAAGAAATTTCTCATCGGCCCTAAATAGCTAGCCACTTATCTGGAGTTTGTAGAGGGTAAGTGGACAGTGAGTTAAGGTGGGCACTGGAGGTGAAGGCAAAGGTATTCAGCAGTGTAAATGCAGACAAGAGTTGCATTAGAAGTGGAATTAGCTGATATTTGTGCTAGAGGGGGTGGAGGAGGAGGAGGAGGAGGATTAAAAGCAGGGTAGATGCTCTATGATTAAAATAGTTAAACTGCATACAACGGCAATTATATAGATCAAGCTGAGGTTCCACAAAAAGGCAGGAGGACGACAACACATTGTGGTCATTGTCAGAATTATCAATTTGACAGAATATATGACATTGTAGATTTCCATAAGTACCAACTGTTATACTATATTTATTCAAATCTATTAGTTGGTAATTGAATTGATTTGCAATTTTGAACTGAAGTCCACCTCTAAAGAAAGGTGAATAAGTTCATAATTGACAATGATCCATAGGAGAAACAAAAAGATATTATGGATGGTTTTCAATCCTCTTGCAAAAAATAGGGTCTGAAATTAATGAGAGTATGACTGATTGAACGCAACTTTAATAGCGACTGTATTCACGGAAAGTGTTTTTCTAAATCAACAGATACTTCACTTCCAATTCTGCAAATAAAGGAACTGACAGTTCCATTTAAAACTTAGGTGGATAAATACACCAGTCACACAGCTTTATGGTGCCTACTCTACGTCATTGCGAAAGAAACCGGTATTCTGATAGCAATGCCAAACTGAATAACTCACAGAGGTGACATGTTAATAATCAAGTATTCTGCTTAGAAGTGCACAGCAAATATATTAATCGTTTGCCACATATGTACTTCAATAAGTGCTTGAAGAGATCATCTTCAACTTGGCCAACGTTGTCTACCTCATTAGCTGCAGGAAAGGATGTTCCGAAGCGTGGTACATTGGCGAGATCATGCAGACGCTGTGACAATGGATGAACGGACATCGCGCAACAATCGCCAGGCAGAAATGTTCCCTTCCAGTCGGGGAACACTTCAGCAGTCAAGGGCATTCAGCCTCTGATCTTCGGGTAAGCAGCCTCAAAGGCGGCCTTCAGGACGCGCGACAACGCGGAATCGCAGAGCAGAAACGTGTAGCCAAGTTCCGCACACGAGTACGGCCTCAATCGGGACCTTGGATTCATGTTGCATTACATTCCTCCCCCCCCCCCCCCCCCCCCCCCCCCCCCCCCCCCCCCCCATCGCCTGGGCTTGCGAAATCTGACCAACTGTCCTGGCTTGAGACAATTCACACCTCTTTAACCTGTAATTATCCCTCTCTCCAGTTGCTCCGTCTAGGCCTGTAAAGACTTAATTACCTGAAAAGACTCGCATTCAAAGTATCGTCTTGCATCATTGACTTTGTCTATACCTATGTTTCTGGAACCCACCTCTTCATTCACCCGAGGAAGGAGCTGTGCTCCGAAAGCTAGTGATTTGAAACAAATCTGTTGGGACTTTAACCTGGTGTTGTAAGACTTCTTACTGTGCTCACCCCAGTCCAATGCCAGCATCTCCACATCAAGTTTTTAATGGGAGTTATGACTGGAAATGCAAAAGGTTCAATAGTAACCTACAAAAGGGAATTTAATTACATACTTGAAAGGGAAATTTGTACGGCTACAGGGTAACAAGGGTTGTGGGATTAATTGGTTGCCAGACAGGATGGGCCAAATGGCCTCTCCTGTGCAGTGTGGTCTATGGTGTGGTTCTTTGACTGCCAACGTGCTTTGGATGATGTGGTCTGGTCAATGGTTTATTCATAAACCATTTGCTGTCAGCCAAAAACTTTACATCAAAAGGCAAGTTTTCACAAAATTATTCCTACTTTGAATGTCTTCCCTAGAAAATTCCAATATAAACACAGGGCAGAGTGCAGCTCAATATTCTGAGACAAGTAATCATGTAATCGCAGCACTTGGGATCTGTAGTGAAATGTAAACATTTCTAGGTCACTTCAAGTGGGTGGAATTATTAGATTTCCAAGTAGGTAGAAACTTTAGTTTCCCCCTTTATCTTCTATTACCAAAAAGACTATGGACCAATGTATATGTATAAAATCAGCATTTCAACATAGTTAAAGTATTTAGAATGACGCAAGTACTAATAATAGAACATGACGGTGCTGGATTATGTATATGCGAAGCAAAGACCTCTCCAGCACCTTCTCAAGGGCAATAGGCATGGGCAAATGTTGGCATTGCCAGCAACACACATATCCCATGAACAAATATATTTAAAATTACTACCCAACAAAAGCAGCAGCAAAAGGTAGCATTGTAACATTGCATATTGACATTTATAAATATTATATGTTTTTCCAAGCGCTTGGTAAAAATGTTATTTTACGGGCGGCACGGTGGCACAGTGGTTAGCGTTGCTGCCTACGGCGCTGAGGACCCGGGTTCGAATCCCGGCCCTGGGTCACTGTCTGTGAGGAGTTTGCACATTCTCCCCGTGTCTGCGTGGGTTTCACCCCCACAACCCAAAGATGTGCAGGTTAGGTGGATTGGCCATGTTAAATTGCCCCTTAATTGGAAAAAATGAATTGGATATTCTAAATTTATTTTTTAAAAAATAAAAAAAATGTTATTTTACGTACTCATGCAGATTTCAGCCAAGCTCTCAATATTCCCTGACAAGAGACTCTTCCCCCCTGCCCCCTCCACACACTTTGTAATCAGTTCCCCCACCACATACAGACCACTATCTCAAAAACTCTCTCCTGACACAGCCATTTTTCAAATCTGCTCCCCACCCAATTTGCTCAGCAGTCTCACTTCAGAAAGTTAGTTGGCAGCCTGCCCTTTCCAACAGTCTTACAGCAACAATAGAGCTGTAGGGCCACACGGGCCTCTTCATTACAAAGCCACTGTGCCTGAAAGCCAGTGCAAATTCATTGCAATCAATGGAGATTCTGGCCTCACTGTTCCCTCACGCCTGGCTTGCTGTATCCCATCCCCACTTCTTTCAATCCACATGGCTCCATCAAGCAACCAGCAACAAAGCACACTCTCCTAGTGACAGTAGCTGAGTTTCATGTCCAGGCGCAAGCTGCGATGGAAATTTCTCCTCCCTCTACACACCTTCACGAGATTGAAATATGCATTAATATATTCCTGTTATGATTGAAGTTCTTAATACAAACCTAGAATTAATAGTTCAATTGATCAAACTTGAATATTTTATAACTGCTTTGACTCCGCATGAAGTTCCACGGCTTGTTCACTGAATGATGCTGCGACTATTTTAAATTTTCTGACAGCCATCCTTACGTGAGCTTAGTTTGCAGGTAAATGTCGCCTTCTTTTTAGCTTCATAAATTTAGGACACTCAATTTTTCTTTTAAAACTTGCCCCTCTTATTGTATTGGGTCACTGCTTTCCACCCACTTACTCCTTTGCCTTCATTTCATTCCAGGGAAGTAGCACTGAGTGAGAACCTTAAAGCTGTGTTTTTCAAAGTGTGGGTCTCGGGTGTTTGAAAACAGGTTGCCAAAAATAATCCCCAAAGATCATCTGATCTTTCTTCCCGTTTTCTCTTTGGGAAACTTTTTGCTGCCTTAATGTGATCCTGTTCGAAAATAAAGTTGGCAAAAGTGGGTCGCCAGGTAAAAAGTTTGAAAAACACTGCCTTAAGGAGACTGTATGGGGTCATTTTTTGACTTCTTTATGTGGTGCCCTGAGACAGAGACAGAATTTGAGGCCATTTGGCCCATCGAGTCCGCACTGGAAATACCAACCCACTGAAGCCCACACCTCCACCCTATCCCCACAACTCGGTAACCCCACCTAACTTTTTTGAACACTATGGGCAATTTAGTATGGCCAATCCACCTAACCTGCACATCTTTGGACTGGGAGGAAACCCACGCAGACACGGGGAGAACGTGCAGACTTCGCACAGACAGCGACTCAAGCCGGGAATGGAACCTGGAACCCTGCAGCTGTGAAGCAGCAGTGTTAACCACTGTGCTACCCATTTCCGCATTTCACATGATCAGTGTCAGCTGGTTTACTGTTGAATGGATCTATGGTGTTCCATGTGTATGCTAACAATTAGTCTAATTTCCCTCTCTCCACCAGCTTAATCCTGCCACAACTTCTATAGTCATGGAAAATTGAGACTCATCTCCACCTTGCCAGGAAAAAAAGCTGTTGTTTGAACCCCCAACATAAAATCTGCTTGCTTGCCAGCCATTGTTTCCTCTCTACATTTTGACTATGTACATAGATTAAAAGATATTTCTTCCTCCACCAGTAAAACAGTTGGTTATAGCCATCCCGTAGACATGATTACTCTAATCCCCTTCATGTTCCCCTCACATCCTCTTCAAAACATCTCCAAAATGCAGTTGTCTCTATTGCACCAAGTCCTTCCTGCTCACCCTCATTAAGCTATAGCATCAATTTCTGCTTTTCAGCTACACTGAATCTGCAGTGTAAATATAAAATCAGGGTCCAACCAGTATCTTCATCAAAATGGAGACACTCCACGCCCTGGGAAGAGGAAAGTTCATTATTTCCATTTGAATATATGGAGTGTAAAGCCAATCAACCCATGTTTAAAGGTGGTTGGAGATTCCTTCAACCATCTACACTTTTAAAACTACCTGAAAATCAATGTAAACACTGAGATAGGCCAGACATTAGCATCAGTAGGAAACAAGATTTAACAATATGGAGAAGTCACATAAATGCAAGTAAACTTGTTCCTGGAAAAGAAAATTAATGTTTCATCCAGGCCAAGTAAAATAGGAAAAAATAGAAAATGCTGGAAATCTGAAATAAAAATCTTTTAAAAACAGAAATCACATAGGTCGGTCAGCATCTGTAGAGAAAAGGAAAATTTTAATGTTTCAGCTATCTACCCTCCCAGCAGGGTGTAATGCAAATGCACCTTAAGTCAGGCTACTGGAACAAAAATTTCCATTCTCCATTGTAAAACCTTTACCAGTTTTGTTACGAGCAATCAGCAATGTTGCTGGGATAGACTATAATTGGTCAGGGAAAACTAATGTAAACACATCTCAACCAGGGATTAATCACTCAAAGAACACAAGAACAGAAAAAATAAAGTGCCTCTTGTATTGTATGATCATCTGTCATTGCCAAAGTGTAGAAATTCATTTACACAAGAGGGAAACCCCAAGATTTCCTGAATTGGAGAGCAGGGTTTAATCTATCCAAAATGTTTTAGCAACTAAATCTGTAAATCAAATTAATGTTAATATCTTCATAAAAGTAACTCACCTGCAACATACTAACAATCTCCACTTTGTTGAAGAATATAAATGATGTTAGCGTGGATAAAAAATTCTCCTCAAATACAGATGGGGTGGGTAAAATGATATCCTGGATATACTGCACCCGGTATGTTTGGTGAATTTTTTGTTTCAGTTCAGTGTCTGTGATAGGTATAACCTCTTTAAATTTGGCTGTTTTTGTCAAAAATTCTCTGTGCTTTCTGGGATGAGGTAAGGAAGGATCATACTCCAAACACCCTACCACGTCCATAATGCACTCATCTGAAAACATCACTTCAAACAGTGCTGCTTTATTGAGGAACAAAATGCCTCTGATAATTTCATACAAATGATGTAGACCTTCTGTGTTCTCCAGGTCCTCACAAACTTGGAATAGCTGCAACAGTTTTTTAATGTAACCCTCATTTTCCAAAGCCAGTGCTAACTTCTCTCTGCGGATAGGAGAGGAGAGAACTGAGGTTACCAAGTCGGCAATCTCTTCCAGTTTGTTTAGTTCACATGGTGGAAGATCAACTGTATGAGTAGTTTCAGGCATTTCTTCAAATCGCTCTTCTTCAGACTCATCAATGATGTCCTGTGTGATATCTAGTGACGGGTCTCGTCCCTGCACCTGTGAATGCCAATAAAGGGTTCATTTGAAACTTATTCTGCTACTGCAACCTGCAAGTTAAACACATTTAATATTGATCTACTGCTCACTGCAAACCTGCTGGAAAAAATGCCTAGGAACAGTTAGTCCTAATTGTGCATCGGTTGTTAGATATTTAGCATTCTTAATTTTTTCTTTACATATGGGGTGCAATTTCGCAAAATGCAAAAACAGCAGCTGATATGCACACCATTTCCAGATGTTCACTATTAACCAGGGGACAAAAGCTTGCTATCTTATGCATTTATTTAACTAATAAATTGCCCATGGTCAATTAGCAAAGACAAGCTTGGTTACAGAATCGAGATACTTCTGAAAATTGGTCCACAAAAGCTGACTGGCTAGAGCATGCAACACCATGACAGCTGATTATAGTTTACAATAGCAAAATGTGGCAAAGCTGTGACCAAAAACATGACAGCAGGAAGTACAGGAAATCAACTAGTCTTGTTGCCACCCACTCTTCTCTCAAAAAAGGTTGCATAGAGTCTTACCTCTAATGCTCAGAAGTGGTCAACTTTAAGATCTTCTGCAATGTCCCTTTCAGCCAACCACTATGAAATTCAGGTTACTATCACTGAATGCTCATGTTACTCCCCAATCAGCTTCAGGACCAAAGGGATATTGCTCACATTAAGACCAACCAGAATTGGGAGGGCTGAATCCCATATCCTCTATTCCACAGCTCTATCCATTACTGCTCCATGTTCAGCATTTTTGTGACCCCCTACACTTGTGAACAACAATTTAAATTTAACAGGTGAACTTTGAACTAAACAAAATCATTCCTTTTCAAAACTAAGATCCTTCATAGAATAAAATTACATCTATATTAGGTTTTAAACCCTTCATTGAATGAGAAGGAAACTGGTAGAACAGGGATACAGGAAGGGCACTAACACACAGCGTAACAAATAAGCGTCCACAGCTATTTTCTCCCATGCCATTTGAATGGAAAAACTAAATCATAACTAATAGGCTGGCGGGGGCGAGCCCCACTGAGAGCAGGCATGCAACAACACGCAGGAATGAAAGCGAGTAAGAGAGAGAATAAGGAAAGGAGTATACAAACACGAGTGAGCGGAAAGGGAGATATTAACTTTGGGCACCACGGTGGCGCAATGGTTAGCACTGCTGCCTATGACGCTGAGGATCCAAGTTCGATCTCGGCCCGGGCCACAACCCAAAGATGTGCAGGTTAGGTGCATTGGCCACGCTAAAATAATTGGGTACTCCAAATTTATATTAAAAAAAGAATTCATGAACCATTGCATCCAATCACTTTGAAAACAAAAATGGTTTCTAGATGTCTTTTGTACATGGCAATATCATGAAAATATTGCATCAGTTAATTAACAATTTCATAGATTTAATGAACGAGAACATATCAGCCAACATCAGTACCAATAACACTAGAAACTAGACACGAACATGGATTGGTTTTACATTGGAAACCAACACTGCCCTCACTTGGTAAATTACTATACTTTAGGCAATTTCAATTTTCTTCACAAAACTTGGGTACAGTGGTGGTGGCTTCTGATTTCATTATCATCTTCTATATTACAGTATCTAGTTACTACTTAAATAAATGGTCATGGTAAAGATGTTTGACATAAATTACCTCACATAAGTATCACACACAAACAAGTATGGGCTGGAGCAGGGGGAAATGTTTAGATACATGCAGGTTCGAGATTTTGCCAGAAAGGAGATACAGGGCTTCTTGGTGGAGCCAGCCTCCACATTGCTGGAGGAGGTGCTGACAAAAGGGGGGACTGGAGCAGGGGGTAGTGTCAGCGGTTTACGGGGCTATTTTGTAAGAGAAGGCACCGTGGGAGGAAGAGTTGTGAGAGAATATGGAGGGGTGGTTCTGGTGTGAGGTTGGGGCTGATACAGCTAGTACACAGAGCGCACCTCACGAGGGCGAGCCGATTCTTTGAAGGAGGAGGAGATGTGTGTGAACGTTGCGGGGGGGGGGGGGCGCTAATCACGTTCATATGTTTTGGTCCTGTCCAAAGCTAGAGGATTACTGGAAGGAGATTTTTAGGGTAATTTCTAAAGTGGTGCACGTGAAACTGGACCCGGGTCCCCGGATGGCCATATTCGGAGTGTCGAACAGGCCAGGGTTGGAAACGAGTGCGGAGGCAGATGTTGTAGCCTTCGCTTCGTTGATCGCCCGAAGGTGGATCCTGATGGGTTGGAGAGCAACCTCTCCACCCTGGTGTGGCAGGGGACCTGTTGGAATTCTTGACTCTTGAGAAGATTAAGTTTGAACGGAGGGGAAGGATGGAGGAGTTCCACAATTCATGGGCATTATTCATTATGCACTTTCAAGAACTGGATAACATCGAACATTAGTTGGGGGGGCGGAAGTGTTAATAATGGCTATGGGTGATCCTTGATTCCTTTTTGTCATTTGTTTATGTGAACATGTGGGCGAATGTTTGGGCATCGGTGGGAGGATGGGATTGTTATTGATATGGGGATTGATATATTTGGTACTGATTATTGTTTGTGGTTGGGTGTAAATTTGGGAGAAAATGTGAAAAAGGAGAATAAAGAAATGTTTTTTTTTAAAAAAAGTATCACACCCAAACATTGAATATACGGATCTAACAAAAACTTTGTAAAATACTTTGAAAATTTTAAATTTAAATCTGTAAGATTCTTAAACAGCTCATGAAAATGGTACTATCAGTAGGACAAAGCATTATAAAAATAATTTAAAGGCACATAATAAAAAGCTGTCAGTTGTAAACTGAATCAATCCTGCAGACAGTTACATCAAATTGGCAGGCAGTACCACAGGGATCGGTGCTGGGACCCCAGCTATTCACAATATATATTAATGATTTGGATGAAGGAACAAAACGTAACCTCTCGAAGTTTGCAGATGATACCAAGTTGGGTGGGAGGGTGAACTGTGACGAGGATGCACAGATCCGACAGCATGATCTGGACAGGTTGGACGAGTGGGGAGATGCAGTATAATTTGAATAAATGTTAGGTTATTCACTTTGGAAGCAAAAACAGGTAGTAATCTGGTCGTAATCCCCCTACGCACCCCCATCTCTCCCCACCACACGCACACACTGCCCATCTTCTCCCCCCCCCAAACACACGCATACCCTCCCCATCTCCCCCCCACACACACCCCACATCTCTCCGCACACCACACCACCTCTCCGCACACCTCCCCCCCCCCGTACCTCTCCACACACCCGCTGCATCTCTTTGCACGCACACACCCTCTCCGTATCCACCCCCACCTCTCCACACACACACACCGTATCTCTCACACATCCCCCTGCACCTCCACACACACTCCCCCCCCCCCCCCCCCCCCCCGTACCTCTCCACACGCCCACACCTGCTGCATCTCTTTGCACGCACACACCCTCTCCGTATCCCACCTCTCCACACATCCCCCTTGCACCTCCCCGCACACCACCCCACATCCTGCACCTCTCCGCACACCACCCCACATCCTGCACCTCTCCGCACACATAACCCCCGCCGCACCTCTCCATACACGCCCACACCTGCTTCATCTCTTTGCACGCACACACCCTCTCCGTACCCCCCCGCACCTCTCCCCACAACCCCCCCGCACACCACCCCACACCTCTCCGCGCACCCCCCCCACACCTCTACGCACACCACATCCCACACCTCTCCACGCACCCCCCCACATCCCGCATCCCCCCCCCGCACCTCTCCACACCTGCTGCACCTCTTCGCACGCACACACCCTCGCCTTATCACCCCCACCTCTCCACACACCCGCTGCACCTCTTCGCACGCACACACCCTCGCCGTATCCCCCCCACCTCTCCACACCCCCCCCCCACACCCTTGCGCCTCTCCACACACACATTCCCATCTCTTTGAACGCACACACCCTCTTCATATCTCCCCCCCCCCCCCCCCACACACCCCGCACCTCTCACACACCCACACCTGCTGCGCACACACATTCCCATCTCTTTGCACGCACACACCCTCTCTGTACCCCACACACAGCCCCTCGACGCACAGTAGCATCAGTTACCTACTGTTAACCCTGTATCTCTTCTTTCCTGGCATTCTCCAATACAATTATCAAATATTTATTTCCTGCTTAATGTTGCCATCAACTCTACTTCTACTGAAACGCATACCAAAGCACTGCATATCACAATAATTGTGGGTTTATAAATTCCGTCTAATTTTCTTCAAGCATACGGTTCTTTCATTGACAAGTGGATACTTTTCACTACTTACCCTGAATCCCAAGACTTATTTCACACATCAACTTGTAAAGCTAAGTTTATCTGTACACCTCCAATGCTCTTCTACTGTTGCACCGACAGCCCCATGTGTAAACCAGAATGCCATATGCCCTTCTACAACTACAATTTTCCCTTTCAAGATTTAGTCGTTCTACTATTCCATTAAGAATGTTTTTCCTCAAAATATATTGCAATCTGTTCTTAGCGCCCAAATTTTACTCTTCACAATAATCGACATATCAAACTATGTTTGTTGCATATTTGCCAACTCCACTAACTTGGGAGGCGGTCAAAATCATTACAGCACAGGAAGTGGCCATTTAGCCACGTAGTGTTCATGTCAGCTCTCTGCAAGAATTCAGCTAGTACCACTCCTCATTAGCCCTGCAAATTTCTCTTCAGGTGCTTATCCAATTCCTTTTTGAAACCCATAATTGGATCTTTCACCATCAGGCAAAGTATTCTAGATCCTGACCACTCGCTGTGTGAAAGTTTTTCATGATATGGAGATGCCGCCATTGGACTGGGTGAGCACAGTAAGAAGTTTTAGAACACCAGGTTAAAGTCCAACATGTTCGTTTCAAACACTAGCTTCCGGAGCATCTGAGGAAGCAGTGCCCCGAAAGCTAGTGTTTGAAACAAACATGTTGGACTTTAACCTGGTGTTGTAAGACTTCTTAAAGTTTTTCATGACGCCTTTGGTTCTTTTGCCAGTCACCTTAAATCGGCAATTGGTCTCTTTGGTTCTTAGCACTTACATCAATGGGCACAGTATTCCTTATATTTTCTGTCTAGACAAGATTTTGAACAGCTCTTAAATCTCTTACTCAAGGAAAACCTAGTTTCCGCAACCTACCAATACAACTCAAGTCCCTCATCCCTGGAAACACTCAAGATTTCTGTGCACCGTCTCTAAAGCCTTCACATCGTTCCTCAAGTGCAGTGCCCAGAATTGGAAAAAATACTTCAGTTGATGTTGAAAGTGTAGAATCAACTTCCTTGCTTACTTGTTATTTAGAGGTCAGACAATATCACAGGGTTATTATTACTCGTCTTCATCTTTGAGAAGATTGCTTAAAACAAACAATTGAACAGCATTATGTATGAAGTCTGACTGATGTTCGCAAAACTTTTGAATTATATGCATCTAATATCAGGTATGTTTGCTCCAATTCATCTGCAGATCCCAACTCAGATTCAGAAGGTATTTATTAGGATTCCAATTATAACCCATTTTAACATTAAGATAATATGACATAATGTACACCCCTTAACGTGACTACTATCGTGTTTAGCTATAAAACTTGCAATATATCAAGGTCAACCATTGTTACCCACATGGTACACCTCAAAATCATAATGTCCTACCCCCTCAAAAAGCATGAGAATTTAAAGTGAAAAATACTAATGCTCAATCATCAGATTCTTTTTAAAAGTAATGAAAGTTAGTTTTCATTGCGATTTCACCCCTGCCATTTCCAGTACATTATTCAAATAAGACAGGAGCACTCATGGAACCTCATGTATAACTAGTACCTTCAACATAAAGAAAAATTGATTATAAAATCCATTCAATTAACCTCTCTGTTTTTAAAGACAAACAATTTTGAGGTATTTTAGGCATATAGAAAAAGTGACATTGTACAGTACAAAAAAAAGTCAAGACACAAATTAAACAGTGCAAACCACGGCTCTGTTCACGCATGGATCTGCCTCAATATCCCCCTACTCTACTCTAGCCCCTCCCCCCGGCCTCCCTCCACCTGCTGACGCTTATTCCTCTGCCACCTTCGGGCGAACCCTAATAGCGAACCTCTCAAGACGAACTTGACTTTGTCCAGGCCAAGAATGCTCGCCATATCAGATAGTCATACCTCAGCCCTCGGGGGCTTTGAGTCCCTCCATGCTGACAGTATTCGTCGCCGGGATACAGGGAAGCAAAGGCCAGAACGTCATCCTCCCTCTCGGGTCCTCCGAAACCCCAAAGCTCAGCGCTCATTACCACCCCAGTTTTCAATACCCGGGACATGACATCTGTGAATCCCTGCCAATACCCCCGAGTTTAGGGCATGATCAGAATATGTGGACATGGTTATCCGGCCCTCCGGCACATCTAGCACACTTGTCCTCCAGCCCGTGTCTGCTCATCCGGGCCCCTGTCATGTGGGCCTGGTGAACAACCTTCCCCCCCCCCCCCCCCACCACGAGCTCCTCTTCCCAATTAAACTTCAGGTCCTCGGTCTGCGTATCCTCAACTCCCATTAGTTCCTTTTAGACATCTGAGACTGTACCCTCCCCCACCTCTCCCCTAGAAACTAACCTGTCCTGCCTCCCCTTTGGCGGGAGACGTGGGAAGGACGGCACCAGTCTGCGTACAAAATCCCGCACCTGAAAGTATCTAACGTCATTCCCTCTCGCCAGCCCAAACTTCTCCTCCAGCACCCTCATGCACAGAAAGCTCCCTTCCAGGAACAGATCCCCCATCCTCACAATCCCCCCCCCCCCCCCCCCCCCCCCCCCCCGGACAATGTTCCCCAGAGCAAATCGGTGGTTGCCGAAGATTGGGGTCCACACCGATGCTCTTACCTCTTACCTCCCCTACATGCCTCCTCCACTGGCCCCAGATTCGAAGAGCCGCCACCTCTATTGGACTGGTGGAGTACTGTGCCGGCGGAAGCGGCAGAGGCGCTGTGACCAGGGCTGCTAAGCTCGTGCCCCTGCAGGATGCAGCCGCCATCCGCTCCCAAACCGACCCCACACCCACCATCGATTTTGTTATCATCGATATGTTGGCTGCCCAGTAACAGTTGCTGAAGTTTGGCAACGCCAGCCCCTCTCCTACTCTGTTCCTTTCAAGCATCACCCTCTTCACCCGCAGGAACTTCCCTGCCCATACAAATCCCAGAATAATTTTATTCAGCCTCTTAAAGAAGGACCGTGGGATAAGGATGGGGAGACACTGAAAAACAAACAAGAACCGCGGGAGATTTCTCATCTTAACAGTCTGCACCCTCCCCACCAATGACAGCGGGAGCATATCCCACCTCCGGACCTCCTCCCTCACTCGTTCCACCAGTCGGGACAGGTTGAGTTTATGCAACCTGCCCCAGTCCCATTCCACCAGAATCCCCAAATATTGGAAACTCTCCCCCACTAGCCTGGACAGCAACCCCTTCAGCCTACTCTCCTGCCCCCTCGTCTGAATTACAAACATCTCGCTCTTAGCCATGTTCAATTTATATCCTGAGACCCAGCCAAATTCCCTCAGGATTTCCATAATACCATCCATCCCCACCATTATATATATATATATATAAAAAAAACAGCAGATCATCTGCATATAACGAGACTCTAAGTTCCAGCCCCCCTCCGGACCAGCCCTTTCCAGCCCCTAGCTCAGTGCAATTGCCAGCGGTTCCATGGCCAGCACAAACAGCAGTGGGGAGAGAGGGCAGCCCGGTCTTGTCCCACGGTGCAGTCTAAAGTAGTCCGATGTCGTCCTGTTTGTCCTTACACTCGCCCCCGGGGCCTGATATAATAGCCTAACCCAGTCGATGAACCCCGCCCCGAACCATCCTAGTACCTCCCACAGATATTCCCACTCGACCGGGTCAAAAGCCTTTTCAGCATCCATGGCTACCACTATCTCTACGTTCCTACTCCCCGGGTGCATCATAATCACGTTGAGCAGCCTTCTTAGGTTGGCCACCAGCTGCCTCCCCTTTACAAATCCGGTTTGGTCCTTCACAATTACATCCGGTACACGGTCCTCAATTCTGGTCGCCAAGATCTTGGCCCAGTAACTTGGCGTCTATGTTGATCAAAGAGATCGGCCTGTATGACCCACAAGCCTCCGGGTCCTTATCCCGTTTCAGAATAAGCGAGATGGTGGCCTGCGACATAGTCGGGGGCAAACTCCCTCTGTCTCTTGCCTCGTTAAAGACCCTGACCAGCACCGGCCCCACTATCCCGGCAAATTTTTTGTAAAACTCCACTGGATACCGGTCCGGCCCCGGGGCTTTACACGACTGCATGACCTTCAGGCCCCCCAATACCTCTATAAAAGTCCCTAAAGACCTTGTTCAGCCCTGCCGGGTCATCCACTAGATTATCCTCCCCATCCACTACCCTCCCTATTTCCCTAGCCGCTTCCCTCTTCCTTAGTTGTTGCGCAAGCATTCTACTGGCCTTCTCCCCATGCTCATAAATTGAGCCTTTTACCTTTCTGAACTGCTCTGCAGCCTTGCCTGTCGTCAGCACCCCAAATTCAGCCTGCAGCCTCTGTCGTTTCCTGAGTAACTCTGGCCTTGGGGATTCCTCGTAACTCCTGTCCATCCGTAGAATTTCCTTAATCAGTCGGTCCATCTCTGCGCTGTCTGTCCTGTCCCTGCACACCCGGATTGAAATCAGCTCCCCTCTCACCACTGCCTTCAACCCCTCCCAGAGCACCGCTGCCGAGACTTCTCCAGTATCGTTCACCTGCAGGTAATTCTGCATGCATTTCCTCAGCCTCTCACACATCACCTCGTCCGCGAGTAATCCAACTTCCAGCCTCCATGGTGGGCGCTGAAAGCTGTCCTTACAAAACTGCAGGTCTACCCAGTTGTCCGATATGGCAATTGCCGAGTATTTTGCCCCCACCATACCGGCCAGCAGGTCCCTACTCACAACAAAGTAGTCAATTCGGGAATACACCTTGTGGACGTGGGAGTAGTAAGAGAACTTGCTCGCCGTCGGCCGGCTAAATCTCCACGGATCTGCCCCCCTGTTTGCTCCATAAACCCTCTCAGTTCGTTTGCCACCGCTGGCAACCCGCCCGTTCTTGAACATGACCAGTCCAGGCTCGGGTATGGGACTGCATTAAAGTCCCCGCCCATGATCAGTTTACGCGAGTCCAAGTCGGGGATCTTCCCTAGCATCCTCCTAATAAAATCCACATTACCCCAATTAGGGGCATACACACTGACCAGGACAACTCTCACCCCTTCGAGCTTACCCCTCACCATAACAAACCTGCCACCCCCATCCACGACTGCGCCCTCCGCCTCAAATTGTACCCTTTTATAAATCAGGATCGTCTTAGAATCAAGCCCTGAATGAAAGACCTAATTGACCCAGCCCTTCCATAACCTAATCTGGTCTGCCACTTTCCGGTGCATCTCCTGCAGCATGACTACGTCCGCCTCCAGAACCTGCAGATGCGCAAACACACGCGCCTTCTTCGCTGGCCCGTTTAACCCTCTAACATTCCAGGTGATCAGCCTAGGTGGGTCTAGCAACACCATCCTATTACCTAACCCCTGCTCTAATCTAACTATATGCACACCCCCCACCTCTGCTTCCATTGACTAGCCCCACTCAGCTAGCCTGGGGCTCCCAGCCTCGGCGCCAGTGCGTCTCCCACCCATTGTTCCCAGTCACCCCTCCTCCGACCCATCCATACCACTTCCCCAGATCAGCCCTACTTAAGCAAACAGTCTATACAAGTAATAAACAACCCCCACAATAGCACAATTCAAGTTAAAGACAAAAAAAAGATAAGAAAAAAAGGCACTCAGTCCTTCCCCTACAGACACAGAGAAAGATTGCACAAAGTTACCCAGAAGCATCCATCTTAACCCAACCCTTTTAACTGTTTTCTTTATTATTTTCCCCCCAGCCAAGCTCCAACTAACCAAAGAGCCCAAAAAGGAAACATTCAGGTAAACCACACAAAAAAAAAACCCACATCCCTACTACCTTCCAACCCCCTAAAAAGTTCGAAAAAAGAAACGACAAAGATGGACACAAACATACAGGCAATTTTCAAAACGGGAGAGACACCACATATACTTAAAAGTTCTAACCAGAGTCCAAACGCCCTCAGCTCCGGGCCAGCCCTTGCTTCTTAACAAAGTCCATCGCCTCTTCGGGTTCCTTGAAATAGTGATGCTGACCCTCATACGTAACCCACAGTCGCGTGGGAAAAAGCAGCCCGAATTTCACCTTGTTTTTATACAGCATCTCCTTCACCTGCCTGTAGCCTCCCCTCCTCCTGGCCACCTCAGCGCTCAAATCTTGGTAAACACGCAGGGTGGCATTGTCCCAAGTACAGCTTCCTGTGCTCTTTGCCCATTGCAGCACCCGTTCCTTGTCCAGGTACCTGTGAATGCATACCACCATTGCTCGTGGGGGACCCCCTCGTCGCGGTTGCCTCACCTGCACTCTGTGTGCCTTGTCCACCAGCGGCGGGCGTGGGAACATCTTGTTCCCCAGCAACTTCTGAAACATACCCTCCACATACACGGCAGCCCCCAGCCCCTCTGCCCCCTCCGGGAGGCCCACGATTCTCACGTTCTGCCGGCAAGATCTGTTGTCCAGGTCCGCCAGGCTTTCCAGAAGCACTTTTTGCTGGTCCCTCAACCTCCGAATCGCCACATCCGCCACCGTTTGAGAGTCAGCCTGCTCCTCCACTGACTTCTCCAACTGCTGGAGCTTCTCAGCCTGATCATCCAGCCTTTGTTCCATCCGGTCTATCGACTTCTTTAGCGGCTCCAAGTTGTCACACTTGAGAGCCAAAAAGCCCTCCTGCATAGTCTGCAGCAGCTACTCCATTGTGGGCTGGGCTGTCGGCACCTTGTTCTGAACTCCAGCCTCCACTGTGCCCTTACTCGACCACCTCTTCTGCTGTTTACTGTCCCTCCGGCTTCTTAGGTCCATACAATTCTTTATGGGTCATGTGCCTGAGTACTATTGCTTTCCAGTTCCGCGCTCAAGTCCAAAAAAGTCGGGGGGGGGGGGGGGTGTGGATACGTCATGGATAGAAGTAGATTTGAATGTATATTTACTAGGATGACAAGGTGAGAGGATATTGTCCAGATGAGAAATTTTAAAACACTGGAAGAGGTTAAAGGCGAATAAACGTTCAAAAGTGAAGTATTATGTCTACTGGTCAATGTATCAGTAACGGAGTTAG
This sequence comes from Scyliorhinus canicula, assembly GCF_902713615.1. NCBI lineage: Eukaryota > Metazoa > Chordata > Chondrichthyes > Carcharhiniformes > Scyliorhinidae > Scyliorhinus > Scyliorhinus canicula. The sequence goes on along the minus strand of NC_052146.1, from coordinate 236,414,246 downwards.
AAAATTCAGTAGCTAAAATAAAATTAATCACAACATACAAGGAGGAATTAAAATACTTTTGGGGGGGGGGGGAAAAGAGAGAGAGAGAGAGAAAATATCAATGTGGACAGGCGAATACGATTAGAGAGGACGTGGGCCTAGCCCATATGGGTAATGGGCCACATGAATTCCCGTATTAAAATTCTAACAGCTTTGAATAATCTTCAATTACTTGGTTTTGAAAGCACTTTGTTTATAACTACAGAATACCTTGAGGTTTCAATGCCAACACATTAAACAGAAATGGTCGGACAAAACCAAAACATTCTTGAAGTTATTTGATAGGTACAGGACAAATACAAAAGATCCTTGTGAGAATTTCTAGTTGTCGCGATTAGTATAAAATAGATACTGACATATCCAACTTTAGAACACAGCCATTAACAGCTAAATTTGAAGAGTAGAGTGGATTTAGAATAGTCCTTTTCGGCATGAGGCCTTTTTTTAAAAAAAAAATGACCTGAATAGAAGATCACCACTAAAATATAGATGCAAAACAATGTTTTCAAAATATGACCAACAACAGACCGCATAAATGAGGTTGGTAGCATTACAGAAGTATGGCTTTGTGAAATTTAATGTTGAGCAAAGGTTAATTTCTTTTCGGATTAAAACAAAAATTACATTCAGAACGTAAGCATTTGGATCTCTATAGGCAACAATTAAGTGGTCTACCCAGACGACAGTGTCAATCGTCATCTATCCTCGCTAATGGTGTGCAAATGAAACTTGAATTGCAACCGGATAACTTAATTTTATTCGTTGAAGGTTGTCAGGTACAGTTCAAATTGGTTCCAGTTAAACCAGAGGTGATGGTTTATTGCCTAAATGATAAACATTCACTGGAACAGCAATTAAAAGTCTGTAAGAGGAAAATTGATTATTTACATAGGTCAGTCAGCAACATGTGGGCACAAAGGCTATTGTGAAAAGGACAAAATGGGGAGGTGGAATTTATTAACTCTGCCCCCTCCCCTATTATGAATTCCTATGCACACAGTTAATAATAGGAACTTGTCATTAAACAATCAATTTCCCAGAAATTGTACAAAATGCTCTGAATTTGTTCCCGATGTGTCGACAGCAAGGGGTAGAGGAGATGAGCAGATAGAAGAGGGTGGAGCAGTGATAGTAGTGAGAATCGGCAGTGAGGGTAAAAGTTATAGACAGACTCATAAAGAACTAGGGATGGAGCCAAAGGAAGTACAAGTGATGGAAGGAGTGAATGGTATGGGAATGGGTGGCAATTCCCCCTGAAAATCCCACTTGAAATGTAACCTTGCAGCCATTAACGGCTCCTTGCTCTCATCTCAGCCACTGCCTCCTACCTGAAAATGTTGAAGATGTTAATGAAGAGAGAGAAAAACTGGAGAGTTGACAACATAAATAGCTGAGACCATAATAACTTGCCATATCCAATATCATGGGAAATAAATTAGTATATACAGTTAAATCATTTTCAGCTCAAAATTCCATGGACTTTTCAGTTAATTTTTCCCATACCAAAGAAATTCCAATGAAAATAAAAATTCAAACTGCTGAGTTAATGCCATTTTTAAAAAATTCATGTTGTATCATGGAAATACCTTACTCAAAACGCTACACAGCACATGTACAAATTATTCTGTATATAATCCAACGGATTAATTAAAGATTTCAATTATCTGCAAGCAGGATTGCGTCAGGAGTTATACTGAGCATTTTTTAAAAACTGGTATAAACCCCCATCAGATTTTACCCGTCTTCAGCTCTGTGGAAGAGTCACACACTCAAAACATTCAGTGTTTCACTCTCCACAGATGCTGGTGGACCTGAGCTTTTCCAACATTTTGCTCTTAGCAAAAAAAAGTTGCATTTATATAGTGCTTTTCACAACCATTGGCCATCTCAAAGCACTTCACACCCAAAGTATTTTGGAAGTGTAGTTATTGTTGAGAATGGCAATGGTTGACATTTATTTTTAAAAACTCTTTCAGGATGTGGGTATTGCCCACAAGGGTGGAGTTCATTAACTCAGTAATATTTATTATTGCCACAAGTCGGCTTACATTAATACTGCAATAAAATGACTGAAAATCCCATAGTCGCCACGCTCCGGCGCCTGTTCGGGCACACTGAGGGAGCATTCAGAACGTCCAATTTACCTACAAGCACGTCTTTCAGGACTTGTGGGAGGAAACCAGGGCAAACGGAGGAAATCCACGCAGACTCGGGGAGAACGTGCAGACTCCGCACAGAGCGACGCAAGCGGGAATCAAACCTGGGACCCTGGCGCTGTGAAGCAACAATGCTAACCACTATGCTACCATGCGCAGCTTCGGGATGTTACCTGAAGGAAGAGGAGAGATGGTACCCTCTCTTATAATCATCTCTCATTGCAGTCTGATGCTTCTTTCAAACTAAAAGATCTCTAATAATAAATCCACAGCCATTCGAGATTTAGTACACTTTAGTGATTTGCTTGGCCAGCACAGTGGTGGGGGACTAAAGACATTTAAACCAGAACATGTTTACCAGCCTTTTTTTTCCCCATATAAATTCTAAAAAAGGCCATCATGGAATTTCAGTTTACGTTCGCTGGATTTTTGACTACTTTATTAACGATCACACCAATGCATGCAGAACCATATAAATAAATGCAGAATTAATCTGAATTAAAACACAAGTCAAATCACTGAAAATCTCTGAAGTTCTTAAAGCAACAGATACAAAAATACAGGAGGGGTAAAACACTTGCAATAAGAAACATAAGGTTAAGCTTTCAATTTCAGTCTCAATGTCAAAACGCAATTAACACACCATGGACATTGATCAGAAACATACTTGCTTACACAATAGAAAAACAATCTTCCAATAATGCAGTTTTTGCAAGGGAGAATGAAAGACAGTAATGAAACAAAATGTATTTCCCTTAATATGTCGATTTTATACACTGGGTTAAAAAGGACTCACACACCATGTCACCTGTCTATAAGCTACTTGCAAAGTTCCAGTTTGTCTCTCAAAGCTAAAATTGGAATGGCATAACTTATATCTATTCAACCAGTTAATTTAGCAGAGTATACAGTACCTGACAAATTTTCTCCCAGATTTCATCACATCCAGCCTTTTCTTGGAAACTGAGTGCCAAATCGTAATTGTCTGCTTCTGACCAAACAATCAATGTATCCTATTTTACAAGAGATCACAAGCGATTGTTAATCTGCAAAGCATTAACTTTTTTAAAAAATACTCAATGCAAAAGGCAGTGAGCAATCTCGCAACTATTGAATTCTGCATTACCATATTTTTAAATAATCAAGTAAACGAACACATTACTGTGCAATTTAAAACGAGCAAATAACCGAGTTACTGTAAGCTCTGCACGTGATTTTAAATGACAGTTTTCTCGGGTTGTCTCCCTTTTCCCCCTTCATGCTTAAAAATGTTTTTTTTAAAACCTTTCCAACGTGTGCAACATTTTACACAGCTTACTTGCTGCTTCTGGTACGCAGTGTTCGGATTGATTTTCGATTCCAATAAAAGCGAACCTAATAGGGACGGAAAACAAAGAATTAACACATTTTGTTCACATTCCCTGCACACTAGCTTCTATAGTAAATATAATTTAAATCCACATCCCCTCCCCCCCCCCCCCCCCCTCTCTCTCTCTCTCTCCACACACACGTCACATTCACACACTTTCCTGGCCTCGCCACAATGCGAACGCTTGGCTCATCTTTCACTCGGGGTCATTTGGAAACTCACGATTAGTGTCTAGGAAAACAACAACGGCTCGGAGCAAAATAAGGCTCTCCCTCTCTCCATTTGGCTTTTATAAAAACCAGCCGATTGCTCCTTTTACAAAGGGGACGTAGCTATACATACAGTGCAGGGGTGAAACGGTCCGGCTCCAAGCTGTTTCCCTTCTTTCTTACCGTCGGACTCGGCTCGGACCAACAAGGACATTCCATTCAGGCGATCGACATAGGTCGAAGACACATGCCCCGTGCCCCGGTCGTCCCATTGTCGGTCCTCGTTCAGCGTGTACACTTTCACCCGCCTCCGCGTATCCGACATGTTTCCTTCGCTCCGCTTCTTTTATCTCTCCTGCTTTTTTTTTTGTTGCCACTGGGCGGGGGGAGGGGGGACCGCCGTCGCGCTCGGTCCTTTCGCTTCTCGTCTTTTTCTACACCGTCACCGCCGCGATTTCACAACGATGGAAAACACAAGCAGAGAATGGCGCGACATGGTACTGCAAATAAATAAAGGAATGCGGCGGAGAAGGAAGAAAAACACATTAGGTCCGAAATCGTTAATGTTCGGATGGGTAGGCCAGGCCAGGCCCGCCTGCCTTCCTTCCTTCCTTTTCCTCCCTCAACGACTCCCCTCACCACAGCACAACATCCGCCATCTTGTAACCCGATCCGGGCGATTCAATCGCCGCACGGGGTTTCCTACTCTAAGGCGCAGGGTCAGAGCGCCGCCACTCCAAAATACTGACGTCACCAACGCTTAAAGAGATAGCAGCCTCCATGCCGATTTGCATTTTTTTAAAGGGGCCACACTTCCCTCTTAACCTTCCCAACGAAGTTCATTGTCATTTTCCTCCAGGCTTGGGAGTCCGTGTTTTTTGCATTGTTCAGAGAGCTTGACTGGAAAAATTCCAAATCTCTCAATACTTTTTTGCATTCTTCAAATAATGTAGACCTATGTGGACTTGGTGGGACCGGTACTGGTACGAGCCTTTAATGAGGCGCGAGAGGGGGGGGTTCTGCCCCCGACAATGTCGCAGGCTCTGATCTCCCTGATATTGAAGCGGGATAAAGACCCCGTGCAGTGCGGGTCCTACAGGCCTATCTCGCTTCTGAACGTGGATGCCAAGTTGCTGGCAAAGATCCTGGCAGCTAGAATAGAGGATTGTGTGCCAGGGGTAATCCATGAGGACCAGACGGGGTTCGTGAAGGGGCGGCAGCTCAACACGAACGTGCGGAGATTGCTGAATGTAATTATGATGCCGGCAGTGGAGGGGGAGGCTGAGATAGTGGTAGCGCTGGACGCGGAGAAGGCATTCGATAGGGTGGAGTGGGAGTACCTGTGGGAGACGTTGAAACGGTTTGGGTTTGGGGAAGGGTTTATTAAGTGGGTGAAGTTGCTCTACTCGGCCCCGACGGCGAGTGTAGTGACAAACGGGAGGAGGTCGGAGTATTTCGGGCTCCACCGAGGGACCAGGCAGGGATGTCCCCTATCCCCCCTACTTTTCGCACTGGCGATTGAACCGTTGGCGATGGCACTGAGGGGTTCAGGGGGGTGGAGAGGACTGACTAGGGGAGGGGAGGAACATCGAGTATCGCTGTATGCGGATGATCTACTGCTGTACGTGGCAGACCCAGAAGGGGGAATGCCGGAGATAATGGAACTATTAGCAGAGTTTGGGGACTTTTCGGGGTACAAATTAAATTTGGGCAAAAGCGAGGTTTTTGTGATACACCCGGGGGACCAGGGAGAGGGTATTGGGAGACTCCCCTTCAAGCGAGCAGGAAAGAGCTTTAGGTACTTAGGGGTGCAGGTGGCAAGGAACTGGGGGACCCTCCACAAGTTGAACTTTTCCAGGCTGGTGGAACAGATGGAGGAGGAGTTTAAGAGGTGGGACATGGTACCGTTGTCGCTGGCGGGGAGGGTGCAGTCAATCAAAATGACGGTCCTCCCAAGGTTCTTGTTTTTATTTCAGTGCTTGCCCATCTTCCTCCCTAGGGCCTTCTTCAAAAAGGTGACGAGTAGCATCATGAGCTACGTGTGGGCGCATGGCACCCCAAGGGTGAGGAGGGTCTTTTTGGAGCGGAGTAGGGACAGTGGAGGGCTGGCACTGCCCAATCTCTCGGGGTACTACTGGGCGGCAAATGTGTCAATGGTGCGCAAGTGGATGATGGAAGGGGAGGGGGCAGCTTGGAAACGAATGAAGAGGGCGTCCTGTGGCAACACAAGCCTGGGGGCCCTAGTAACGGCACCATGGCCGCTCCCCCCCACGAGGTACACCACGAGCCCGGTGGTGGCGGCCACCCTCAAGATATGGGGGCAGTGGAGGCGACATAGGGGTGAAATGGGAGGTCTGTTGGCGGCGCCAATAAGAGGGAACCATAGATTCATCCCGGGGAACATCGACGGGGGATTTCAGAGCTGGTACAGGGTGGGCATACGGCAGCTGAAGGACCTGTTTATAGAGGGGAGGTTTGCGAGCCTGGGAGGGCTGGAGGAGAAGTTTGAGCTCCCCCCGGGAAACATGTTCAGATATTTACAAGTGAAGGCATTTGCTAGGCGGCAGGTGGAGGGGTTTCCCCTGCTCCCCAGTAAGGGGGCGAGTGATAGGGTGCTCTCGGGGGTCTGGGTCGGAGGGGGGAAGATATCAGACATCTACAAGATAATGCAGGAGGCGGAAGCAGCATCGGGGGAGGAGCTGAAAGCCAAGTGGGAAGGGGAGCTGGGAGAGCAGATAGAAGACGGGACGTGGGCGGATGCACTGGAGAAGGTCAACTCTTCCTCCTCGTGTGCGAGACTGAGCCTCATTCAATTTAAGGTGCTGCATAGAGCTCACATGACGGGGACAAGGATGAGCCGGTTCTTTGGGGGTGAGGACAGGTGTGTCAGATGTCTGGGAAGCCCAGCGAACCATGTGCATATGTTCTGGGCATGTCCGGTGCTGGAAGGGTTCTGGAAGGGGGTGGCAAGGACGGTGTCGAAGGTGGTGGGGTCCAGGGTCAAACCAGGATGGGGGCTTGCGATCTTTGGGGTCGGGGTAGAACCGGGGGTACAGGAGGCTAGGGAGGCCGGAATACTGGCCTTTGCGTCCCTAGTGGCTCGACGAAGGATATTAATTCAATGGAAGGACGCGAGGCCTCCAAGCGTTGAAACTTGGATTAACGATATGGCTAGCTATATTCAGCTAGAAAGGATCAAATTTGCCCTGAGAGGGTCGGTACAGGGATTCGCCAGGCGGTGGCAACCTTTCCTTGACTTTTTAGATCAGAGATAGACGTTCGGGGTCGTGGCAGCAACAACCCGGGGGGGGGGGGGGAGGGGGGGGGAGGGGGGGGGGGGGGAGGGGAGGGGGGGGGGAGGGGGGGGGGGGAGGGGAGGGGGGGGGCAGCAAGGGTCGTGGGGGGACACGCACGACTGTAACGCGGGCAAGCCTGCTCGCTGCTCATGTCTGAAACTGTAGGCTGCCTTGGTTGTTAAGGTCGCCTGGGGGGGGGGGGGGGGGGAGGACTGGTGCGCGCGAGAGGGCGGGCGAGGGAGGGACATTTGCCTAGAGGGATTGTGTTGTAAATAATTTAAAAATTAGTAGGGGTAAATGTCTGTATGGAAAAACTCTTTCAATAAAAATTATTTAAAAAAAAAAAAAATAATGTAGACCTGATTGTATAGTTTCTTTATTTGGCATACGTTTTCAAGAGCTATGACATTCACTCATTTCTAATGCAGAATATAAATGTGAAGTGTATTGGGTATAAGAGCGATGCTGACTTTACCCCAACCACTGAAAGTTAACAAATACTGTTTAATTTTTCAAGTATATGCATTTGGCAAATAACAGCTTGATTGCTTAAAAAAAGGACATACAGTTGAAGCTATTAATCCTGCACTCCTCAGGACAGGTATAAGAGTGCAAAATTTCAAAGGGATTATGAGAAAAACAGTGCTGATACTTGGCAAATCGGTTCTGATTGGTTGAGATGTTGCCATGACAATAGAGAGCGATTGCCCCATGCTTTGGTTTATTCAAAAAAGGTGCAATGCCTGGACAAATTCCAATTGCTTGCAGAGGACAGACCTCTGTATATGAATATATGAAGCTTCTAACAAGTGTAAACGAGCCACAATTGCAAGTCAGACTGATAATCTTGAATTGATCGTTGGTGTAATTCTTGGCACAGTCGGCGTTGCAACCCCTGGCATATTTCCGATACATGGATGACAGGTTTTCTATATTTGCCCATCAGACGCTCAAATGTACCTTTGAAATGGAACAGTCTAACAAGCTCCCTTTCCTCCACACACTTGTTGAGAAATTCACTAATGGGTTCTCTACTGCTGTCTACCGCAAGCTGAGCTTCATTGGTTAATCATGGAGAGATGCTGGCATTCGATGGGGGATGGATGGGGGATGGGGGATGGGGGATGGGGGGGGGGGGGGTTGGTGGTGTGCACAGTAAGAAGTTCAACAGGTTTGTTTTGAATCACTAGCTTTTGGAGCGCTGCTCCTTCATCAGGTGAGTGAAGAGGTGGGTTCTACAACCACATATATAGACAAAGTCAATGATGCAAGATGATACTAAACCGCATCAACCTCCTCAGAAGACAAACAAGGGACAAAACCGACAGAGTACCATTCGTCGCCCAGTACTTTCCCGGTGCAGAGAAACTATGACATCCTGTTCAGTTCATAGCTTTCAACACATCATCGATGAGGATGAACATCTTGCTAAGGCCATCCCCACACCCCCACTACCGGGAGCGGAATACTCCATAATCATCATCTCCGACCACGCTCCACATTACATGGATGTGAGGTTGAAGACAGGCTGTGTCCTCCAGCGCCCCACATGGAGGCTGGGCACGGACCTCCTGGCCGACAAGGCCTTCAGCCAGAAAATATCGCAGGCCATAGGCGATTACTTTAGTGACAACCAAAACGGGGAGATCTCACCCTCCACATTTTGGGAGGCACTGAAGGCCATGATTAGAGGAGAGATCATAGCCTACAAGGCAAGCAGAGAGAGGGTAGCCAGGCAACAGCTAGTGGACTCCATTCTGGAAGTCGACAGAAAGTACTCCGAGGCCCTAACCGTAGAGCTGCTGACGGAGAGGAATAAGCTGCAAATGGACTTTTACCTGCTATCCACCAGGAAAGCAGTGCACCAACTCCGCCAGACACGGGGGACCTTCGACCAACACGGAGGCAAGGCTGGCTGCCTATTGGTTCACCAGCTGAGAAGGCAGGCAGCCACGAGGGAAATAGCGTAGGTTAAGGATAGCAGAGGCAGACTGGTAATAGAGCCAAAGGAGGTCAATCGGGCATTTGAAACCTTCTACCAGGAACTGTACACCACAAGCCACCCAGTGGGGTTGCAGGAATGAAACAGTTCCTATACAGACTGGAACTACCAGTTGTGGGGGAAGACAGAAGGGGGAGCTGGAAGCACCAATAGATATGGGAGAAATCATGGAGAGCATCAGCTCCATGCAGGCGGGGAAGGCACCGGGACCCGACGGGTTCCCGACGGACTTCTCCAAAATGTTGCACCAGTCCTGGCCTCACACCTAAGGGACATGTTTGCGGACTCACTGGCAAGGGGCACCGTGCCCCCCACGCTCACGCAGGCCACAATTTCACTGATACCCAAAAAAGATAAAGACCCGACGGAATGTGGATCATACCGCATGGTAGCATAGTGGTTAGCACAGTTGGGCAGCATGGTTGCATAATGGTTGGCACAGTTGCTTCACAGCTCCAGGGTCTAAGGTTTGATTCCTTGCTGGGTTCTTGTCTGTGTGGAGTCTGCACGTTCTCCCCGTGTGTGCGTGGGTTTTCTCCGGGTGCTCCAGTTTTCTCCTGATGCACGGTCAATGACTACTAAAGCGAGGTTGTAGTCCAACCGAAGGCTTTAATAAGCTAGATGTTTCCCCCAGCAGCTCAGGTACAGAAAGGAAACGGCTGGGGCGGCACGGGCTCTTGTACCCCGCCTTGCAGGGCGGAGCTACCGTACAGGCTCGACCAATGGAAAGCATACATTATCTACCAATGGTGTTCCAGCATTACTAGGTACCGTAATACCTCTACACAGACTACCGCATTCACCCCCTGTTAAAAAGAGAGTCCGGCGAGGGTGGTGGCTTGGTATTACAACATGGTAACGTAGTTGAAGTTATGGTTATGCAGGTACCGTAATACCTCCGTACAGCGTTTTGCCTTATTATCATAACTATTTACAATTTTACAATTAACTATTGTGGTGGGAAAAAGGAAAACTCAGATACAATCAGTCATGGATATGAGCAAGTCGTTTATTTCTTACTCTGCAGAGGACACGTTCCTCTAACCACAGGAGAGAGAGGAAGGCGCCCCGAGCGCAGCAACCTTCAGTCTTTATACATTCAAAAGATAAGCAGGTTAAACTCAGGCATTCATGTAGACAATGGCTGGCTTTGCTTCTTACTAGTATTTCTCCATTCCATATAAGGAGTTGTTTTTCTCCTGGCTTTACTATCTTGTCCTTCATACAGCTGGCATATCAGTTTTGCAGCTCCTCTATCTAACCTTGCACACACACATCACAAACAAACGCCTGCAGCTTTGGTTAATCACACTATTAAGCAGTTATTCAATATTAAGTATTAAAATTGTCCATTACACTATATACACGTTAAAATTAAGCAATCAGTCGATCGGGGGGCCCTGGTCGTCCTCTGTGATCGTCGAAGCTTCGGTGGTGACGCCGGTGGAGGTTCGGGCGTCTGTGACTCCGGGAGCGTGGTTTCAATCTCTGTGGCAGCTTCAACACCCCTAGACGGTGCTGGTGGGGAAGCTGATTGACCTGGGAAGGGAGCAGTCTGCGGGGTGCGTCGGTAGGCGGGGAGGCCTAGATGGGGCTGTCGGAAGAACAGATCCTCCTGGGAAGGGGGCAGCTGGAAGGTGCACCGGTGGGGTGGGGGGTTGGACTGATGGCGGGAGTGTGCGCGGGGATCCGGCGGGCGCTAGGTCTCGTAGGGAGACCGTATCTTGTCAGCCGTCGGGGTACGCCACATAGGTGTACTGGGGGTTAGCGTGGAGAAGATGGACCCTCTCGACCAACGGGTTCGACTTGTGCACCCGCACATGTTTTCGGAGCAGGATGGGTCCGAGGGCTGCCAGCCAGGTCGGGAGCGGGGACCCTGAGGAGGACTTCCAGGGGGAAAACAAGGAGACGTTTGTGAGGTGTCTGGTTGGTCGTGGTGCTGAGCAGCGACCGGATGGAGTGGAGGGTATCCGGGAGGACTTCCTGCCAGCGGGAGACTGGGAGATTTCTGTACTGTAGGGCCAGTAGGACGGTCTTCCAAACCGTTCCGTTCTCCCTCGTGCTCCCAGAGTCGATTAAGCAGGACGTCTTGTGTCCGTTGATTAGCACCGTTGTTGTAGCAGTTGAGAGTGTTCGAGGCCGAGACTGGTCCAGGGTCACCAAGGCTAATCGTGGTGGGCGGTGTGTGGTCATCTGCACCGAGGTCCTGGGAGTCCATCCAAGATGGCGGCGCCCACTGGTCGCACGTGGCTGTGGGTGCACAAAATGGTGGCGCCCATCCCTCACACGTGGCGTCAGCGGAACAAGATGGCGGCGCCCGGAGACCACACGGGGCCCGTGGAGAGGGTTGTAGTGGCGGTCCGCATTCGCTTCCGGAGACCGCAGCGACCGCCCGGGCCTGGCATACCACCACAAAGTGGCCCTTTTGCCGCACCCTTTACAGGTGGACGAACGGGCTGGTCAGCGCTGTCCACCTCCTCTTGTCCCCCCAACCTCGGTTCCTTCCCCCAGCTTTTCACCCCAGCTAGACTCACCGAAACCCAGGGGGGGGATTCTCCAACCCCCCCGCCGGGCTGGAGAATCGCCGGGGGGGGGGGCGGCTACGTGAATCCCGCCCCCGCGGCTGCCGAATACTCCAGCGCTGGGGTTTTGGCGGGGGCGGGAATCGTGCCGCGCTGGTCGGCGGCCGCTGGCAGTGGCACCCTCGGTGATTCTCCGGCCTGCAATGGCCCGAGCGGCTGCCCGTTTTAGGCCAGTCCTGCCGCGTAAATTATACCTGGTACTTACCGGCGGGACCTGGCTCTGCGGGCGGCCTCCGTGATCCTTGGGGGGGCGCGGAGGGATCTGGCCCCGCGGGGGTGCCCCCATGGTGGCCTGGTCCGCGATCGGGGCTCACTGATCCACGGGCGGCCTGTGCCGTGGGGGCACTCTTTTCGTCCGCACCGGCTTCTGTGGACCTCCGCCATGGCTGGTGCCGAGAAGAGCACCCCTGCGCATGCGCTGGGATGACGGCAGCACACGCTGGGGCTCCGCACCTTCCGGGCGGCCCGACGCCGGAGTCGTTCACGCCACTCTTCGGTGCCGGGACCTCCCGCAGCGCCAGGTAGGGGAGAATCCCGCACCTGCTCTACCAGGCTCCGATGGCTGCAGCCCCACCCCCCACCTCCACCTCACTCTTGTTCACTGGCCGACTTAAATTGCTAGCGTAGAGGCCCCCGCCCGGGTCTCCTTCCCTGGTCCCCGAAAGAGTACCGTGAATGACACCCAAGAATTGTAGATATCCCCTCACCCCACTCCCTGACTCCTCCCCTCCACTTCCTCTTGTAAACTCCTCCCCCCAACCTCGGTTCCTTCCCCCAACTTTTCACCCCGTCTAGACTCACCAAAACCTGTTCTACCAGGCTCCGATGGCCGCAGCCCTTCCCCTACCTCACTCCCGTTCACTGGCCAGCTTAAACCGGTCAGCTTGGAGTCCCCCCCCCCGGGTCTCCTTCCCCTTGCCCGGTCCCAGGAAAACCAAGAAATCCCCTTTCGCACACAACCCCCGCATACACACCCAAGCCCCAAAGAACCAAGCCCTCAAACGGTGCTTGGGGTTCTTTTCATACTACACCCAGTGGGTCCCCCAATATGCGGACAAAGCCCGCCCACTCTTTAAGGCCACACGATTTCCCCTGTCTGCTGAGGCGCGCCAGGCCTTCAGCTGCATCAAGGAGGACATCGCCAAAGCAGCCATGCGGGTGGTGGATGAATCCACTCCCTTTCAGGTTGAGAGCGATGCCTCAGAGGTAGCTCTAGCAGCCACTTTATATCAGGCAGGGAGGCCCGTTGCATTTTTCTCCCGTACCCTATCCGCTTCAGAACTCCGACACTCCTCAGTCGAGAAGGAAGCACAAGCCATCGTGGAGGCTGTTCGTCACTGGAGGCACTACCTCGCAGGTAGGAGGTTCACCCTCATCAACGACCAACGATCGGTTGCCTTTATGTTTGACAATTCGCAAAGGGGCAGAATAAAAAATGATAAAATCCTTCGGTGGAGGATCGAACTCTCCACCTATAGTTACGATGTTAAATATCGACCGGGGAAGCTCAAAAAGCCCTCGGATGCCCTATCCCATGGGACATGCGCCAGCGCGCAGATCAGCCGTCTGAAAGCCATCCACGTTGACCTCTGCCATCCAGGGGTCACCCGGCTCGCCCACTACATCAGAGCCCGAAACCTGCCTTTCTCCAACGAGGAGGTAAAAGCGGTCACCAGGGACTGCCCGATCTGTGCAGAGTGCAAACCGCACTTCTACAGACCAGACAGGGCCCACCTGGTCAAGGCTTCTAGGCCCTTTGAACGCCTTGCGATCGATTTCAAAGGGCCACTCCCCTCCACTAACAAGAACATTTATTTCCTCAACATCATCGACGAGTTCTCCCGATTCCCTTTTGCCATTCCATGCCCTGATATGACCTCCCAGACAGTCATTAGGGCCCTGCATAGTGTCTTCACCCTGTTCGGTTTCTCCAGCTACGTGTACAGCGACCGGGGTTCGTCCTTTATGAGCGACGAGCTGTGTCAGTACCTGCTCGACAAGGGCATCGCCTCGAGCAGGCTACAACCCCAGGGGGACCGGACAGGTGGAGAGGGAGAACGCGACGGTCTGGAAGACCGTCCTGCTGACCCTCCGGTCTAGAAAACTCCAAGTCTCCCAATGGCAAGAAGTCCTCCCAGACGCGCTCCACGCAATCAGATCCCTCCTCTCTACAGCTACAAATCAAACCCCTCACGAGCGACTCTTCATTTTTTCTAGGGGCACTACCACGGGAGTCTCACTTCCGGCGTGGCTGAGGACACCAGGCCCGGTCCTCCTGAGGAAGCACGTCAGGGGGCACAAAACTGACCCCCCTTGTTGAAAAGGTGCGCCTCCTCCATTCCAACTCCCAGTATGCATTTGTGGAGTTCCCAGACGGTCGCCAGGACACAGTATCCCTTCGGGACCTGGCACCCGCTGGATCCAGCCCCCCCCTACCCCCACTGAGGAACCCCTTACCCCGTTTCCTATGCTGCCGCCCCCTCGCGCCCCCGATTCCACAAGCTCACCCCACCGGTTCCACGCGCCAGAACCAGCCTGCCCCCAGCGCTCCCAGTCTCCGGTCGAGCCAGAGGGGAATAAGGTTCGGACGAGACCCGCCACGGAGTCCGCCATTGTACCTCAGCTCTCAACACCCACCCAGCCACCGCAAGAGGCTGCAACCCTGGTGCTCCGCAGATCCAAAAGAACAATTCGTCCACTGGACAGACTAACTCTGTGAGCCACCACCCCCGCTGGACTCGATTTTTTTCACAGGGGGTGAATCTGGTGAATGTGATTCACACGGGATTATAATCTGTATACTGTATATATGTGTCTATATTGTAAGTGCAGTTGCACTACCTGACCACCAGGGGGAGTAGCTCTGGGAATACTCGAGAGTTGTACTGGGCTTCTCCCTTGGCTCCGCCCAGGACTCCTCCCCTGGGAGCTGCTGTATAAAGATCAGTGCCACAGGGTCAGCCAGCCAGTTCACCGAAAGTTCAATGGCTAACAGGCTGGCTCTGTTGTAAGTATATTAAAACCGCTATTCTAATCCTACAAGCACGTGTCTGTAGAATTGTTGGTTCCAACAATTGGTACACGTCCCGCTCTCAGTCCCATTTCTCTGCCACAGTTCTTCTGCCTTCGAAAATTCCTCCGCCGCTTCCACTGTCCCAAAATAAAAGTCCTGGGATTTTTAGGTCACCCTCAACTTAGCTGGATATACTATGCCGCACTGTACCTTGCTGATGTACAGTGCCTTCTTCACCCAGCTGAAGGCAGCCCGCCTCCTCGCCAGCTCCACCGTAAAGACCTGGTATATGCGTATACCAGCTCCAGCCCACTGCACCTCCCACTTCTGCTTTGCCCAGCACTGGGCCTTCTCCTTCATGCTGTACCTATGGAAACAAACAGTTACTACTCTTGGCGGCTCACTTGCCTTTGGTATAGGCCTCCATGACCTATGAGCCCGATCCACTTCGTATCAAGAGGGATCGTGCCCCTCCTCCAATAGCTCCGCCAAGATCGTGGCAAAATACTCCGTCGGCCTCGGGCCTTCCACCGCTTTGGGCAGACCCACTGTCCTCAGATTCTGCCGCCTGGATCTGTTTTCCAGGTTTGCCATTTTGTCTCGCAGACCCTTGTTGGTCTCTATCACCCTCCGCAGCTCCTTCCCCATCGAGGTAAGTTGATCGCTGTGCTGCAATAATGCCTCTTCCACTTCCTTCAGTGTCTCACCTTGCTCCCGCACCTCTGCCGCTGCACTCGATACCGCCACCCCCACTGGGGCAATCGCCTCCTCCACCAGCACTTTCAATACTGCCCCCCATCTCCTTCTTCATTGCTTCCATGTGCTTTGTGAAATGTTTTTCAATTTCCACGGCCATCACATTGGTCATTTCTTCTGCCGTGAACAATGCGGCCTCCCCTGGTGCCCCAGCCTTCGCTTTCCTTGCAGTCCCCTGACGAACTGCCATTAACCACTTTTTTCACAACCGCTTTTTCCACAACTTGGACATTTCTCCTCACTGTGCCTTCTTACTGCTTTTGCAGCCTCCCTGGCCCCTGGGACCGGGCGTTAAGACCCTGAAAATTCCGTTCCAGAACAGGAGCCCTCCAGTGTGTGGCAATCTGCCGTGACCGGAAGTCCCCTTCGGGCTATAAACTTAACCTGGGCAAAAGTGAGACATTCCCAGTGAACCCAAATGGGGGAGGGGCAGAGCTGGACGGTCTCCCGTTTAAAACGGCCCAGAGCAGATTCCGTTACCTGGGGATCCAGATAGCCAGAGACTGGACACAGATCCACCAGTGGAACCTGACCAGCCTGGTGGAGGAAGTAAAAAAGGACCTACAGGTGGGGCTCACTCCCACTCTCCCTGGCAGGGAGAGTGCAGACGATCAAGATGAATGGACTGCCGAGGTTCCTGTTCCTGTTTGGATCCATTCCAATCTTCATGCCCAAGGCCTTTTTCCAAAATGTAGACAGTGTATTCATGGCGCTTGTGTGTGTGTGTGTGTGTGGGGGGGGGGGGGGTAAGAACCCGAGAATTCCCAAACCGACACTGTGAAGAAGGAAAATCAAAGGGGGCTTGGCTTTACCGATTCTACAATACTACCACTGGGCAGCAACGGCAGAAAGAGTGAGGGGATGGGTACACGAACCCGACACAGAGTGGGTAAAAATGGAGGAGTCCTCCTGTAAAGGAACGGCCCTCCGAGCTCTGGCCACAGCAGCACTCCCATCCCCCTCAGCAAGATACACAACGGGCCCAGTGGCAGCGGCCACACTGAGAACGTGGACCCAACTGAGACAATACTTTGGGCTAACTAAAATGGCCCCCCATCTGTGGCAATCACAAATTACCCCCAGCCATGCTAGACATCACCTTTAAGAGATGGAGGCACACTGACTGTCGGGGACTTTTACGTCGGGCACAGACTGCCGACACTGGACGAACTGACGAGGAAGTAAAAATTAACAAAAGGACAGGAAATGAGACACCTCCAAATAAGGCGCTTCCTACGCAGGGAGACAGTAGGGTACCCCTGGGCCCCAGAAACCAGAGGACCTGATAGGCACAAGCGGGAAGGAGGGGAGACTATGTGGGAAAATATATGGACAGTTACTGGACAGAGCTCGAACACCACTGGATAAGACCAGACAAAAATGGGAGGACAAACTGGGGACAGAGGTAGGGTGCGTACTCTGGAGCAAAACATTGAGCAGGGCCAACTTCACCTCCTCCTGTGCAAGGCTAAGCTTAATGCAGCTCAAAGTGGTGCACAGAGTGCACCTGACCAGAACCCGAATAAGCAGGTTCTTCCCGGAGGTGGAGGACAAATGTGAACGGTGCCAGAGGGGCCCGGCCAACCACACCCACATGTTCTGGGCTTGTCCCAAATTGGTTGTATTCTGGACAGCCTTCTCCGAGGCAATGTCCAAGGTTGTGGGGATGAGGGTGAAGCCATGCCCAACAGTGGCAATCTTCGGGGTATCGGAACAGCAGTTACACATGAGGAAGGGGGCTAACGCCCTTGCTTTTGCATCCCTATTCCCACGCCGGAGAATCCTGCTCAGCTGGCGATCGACAGCACCACCCACAGCTGCAGACTGGCTCGCTGACCTTTTGGAATTTCTCCATCTGGAGAAGATTAAGTACGCCACCCGAGTGTCTGAGGAAGGTTTCCTAGATATTTGCGGGCCGTTTGTCGGCCTTTTCCAAAACCTGTTCAAGGCCAGTAACGAGGAATAAGATAAGAATAAAAAAACAAGATAGGTGGGGAACCAAAGGACTGCGAAGGTGGGAAAACCACATAAGAAGAGAAGAGGAGGGATGGGAGGGTAACCTCCCCCCCCTGAAAATAAAAGCGAGCGTAGCTGAAGACAACGTGGGGGGAGGGGAAGAGACAGGGGGAGTACGCAAGGGGGGGGGGGAGGGCAAGGGAGGGGAGAGCGACCATAGACTGACCCAGAGGGCAGCAAAATGTAAGATGGACCAATTAAAAGAAAGACAAAATAAACCTTTCTGTACAATAAAGTAAATTAACGCGGGTAAGAAAAATGTGATGTACATATACAATTGTTTATAAATATGAGAAATGCCAATAAAAAGATTTAAAAAAAAAAAAATTCAAAAAATATATATTTCTCATAGCAGCAGACTATTATTCCCACTAGGTGGAGATGCAAAAGCAATTTGGTCTCACCTCTGATTCCATTCTGCCTCTCTGAAGAGGATATTTTCCACACAGGGCATTCTGCATATTGTCATCTCTGAAAATGGGAAACAATTTCTCAATGAGTGCTTCCGATATTTTGAAGCATCACATGGATTTGTGCACGTCATGAGTTCCAAACTGGGGCTAAGAAAGGAATACGTACTATAAAGTTAAAAGAAGATATGAGGGGTGGAATTCTCCTTTTGCCGACACCAAAATCGGGAAAGGCGATTGGGCGGAGAATCGGTCTTGACACCAAAATTGTGGCAGACACCCTCTTCAGAGAGGCAGAATGGAATCAGAGGTGAGGTCAAATTACTTTTGTATCTCCATCTAGTGGGAACAATAGTCTACTTCTCTGAGAAATACTTTCTCTTTGAATAGGTCCATACCAAGGTGTCCCCATTGCCTCGATGGGAAAGGGAAGGGTGGCTCTTCCTGCCCCTGGGCGAAATTCTCTGCAGACCGTCGTAACGCCGATTTCCGGCGAGCAAAATTGGTGCAGATGACTCCGGCGTGGGGGCCTTCTTTTAGGCGGCTATTCTCCGTTCCCGGAGGGGCCAGCAGCGGACTGACGCGATATGCGTCAGTTTCACCAGCTGCGGAAGTGGTGAGGCCCGGCGTTTTTTGGGGGGGGGGGGAGGAGGAGGAGAGAGACTGACCCGGCGTTTGGGGGGGGGGGGGGGAGAGAGAGAGACAGACCGGCATTGGGGGGGAGGAGGAGAGAGACAGACCGGCATTTTGGGGGGGGGGGGGGGGAGAGAGACAGACCGGCATTGGGGGGGGGGGGGGGGGAGGAGGAGGAGAGAGACAGACCCGGCATTTGGGGGGGGGGGGGAGGAGGAGAGAGACAGACCGGCATTTGGGGGGGGGGGGGAGGAGGAGAGAGACTGACCCGGCATTTGGGGGGGGGGGTTGCGGCATCGGGGGGGGGGGGGGGGGGTTGCGGCATCGGGGGGGGGTTTCGGCATCGGGGGGGGTTGCGGCATGGGGGGGGTTTGGGGGCAGCAGCGTGCAGAGAGGGGGGGGCGACGGATGCCCGGGGCCAACGCACCGCAACCCCCCCCGATGCCGCAACCCCCCCGATGCCGCAACCCTCCCCGATGCCGCAACCCCCCCGATGCCGCAACCCCCCCCGATGCCGCAACCCCCCCCGATGCCGCACCCCCCCCCCGATGCCGCAACCCCCCCCCATGCCGCAACCCCCCCCCCGATGCCGCAACCCCCCCCCCCCCCGATGCCGCAACCCCCCCGATGCCGCAAACCCCCCCCCGATGCCGCAACCTACCACCCCCCCCCCCCCCCCCACACTGAACGGCATCAACCATCATCAATGGTTGACGCCGTTTTAAAGGTACTGTGATTTTCGCCGACGTGACCCGTGGCCACGTCGGCGGGACTTCGGCCCATCCGGGCCGGAGATTTGTGGAAACAAAAATATAATGACATCCCGCCGGCGCCAGCTGTTTTCAGAGGCTGCCGGCGGGATTTGCACAGCGCCGGTTTTTGGCCGGTCAGAGAATTAAAAACCCTGCGGGAGCGGGATTAACGCCGCTGCCGGCCGATTCTCCGACCCTGCGTGGGGTCAAACAAAGAAAAGCGGCGGTGATGCGTTCCACTCCATATGTACAGTAAACCCTGTTGGCATGTCATTGTAATGATATGTATATATGAAGATAATTAAAGGGTTAATTATTACATCTCAGCGCAACACAACCACTAGGTGGCACCACTGCATCCCGCTATAAATAGGGGCTGGTTTAGCTCACTCAGCTAAATCGCTGGCTTTTAAAGCAGACCAAGGCAGGCCAGCAGCACGGTTCGATTCCCATACGAGCCTCCCCGGACAGGCGCCGGAATGTGGCGACTAGGGGCTTTTCACAGTAACTTAATTGAAGCCTACTCGTGACAATAAGCGATTTTCATTTCATTTTTCATTTTCAAATAAGAGCACCTGGAGGATCTTGGTCTCTTTCTCTCTTCCAACCAGGAGTGACTAGACAATAGAGTGTAAAATAGATAGATCACAGCATAGTTTAGCATATGTAGTTTGAATTAGTTAATACTTTAATATAAAATACTTGATTACTAGTTATAGTTCTGTGGAGTGTGCAAATTCAATATTAATCAATCGTTACTCAATAAATTAGTTTGCTTTAAGTTGGAGACTCGTGGTTTCTTCAGAATCACACCATCAGACCATTCTAGATAAGAAGTAAAGAATTATGAGATATATTACCAAAAGAGTAATAAAACAATCATTAGCGAGCCTGACCCGGCATTCACCGGGGCCGCTGCGATCCTCCGCCTAGGAGAGTTCCTGATGGCGAGATTCACTTGTGCTTTTAAAAATTGGGAAACATTTGATGGCACAGTGGCGCAGTGGTTAGCACTGCTGCCTACGCCGCTGAAGACCCGGGTTCAATCCCGGCCCCGGGTCACTGTCTGTGTGGAGTTTTCTCCCTGTGTCTGCGTGGGTTTCACCCTCACAACCCAAAGGTATGCAGGGTAGGTAGATTAGCCACGCTAAATTGCCCCTTAATTGAAAAATAAAATTGGGCCTTCGAAATTTATAAAAACAACAAACCAGATAAAAAGGAACAAAAAAAAAATTTTTTTTAAAAATCGGGAAACAGGCTCTGTGGCTGATGAGGGAGAGAGAGTAGGCAGGACATGCAGGGGCGTGACCATGGGCTGCCGGTCCTGACATTGTTCGTGTTGGCTGGGGGGGTTACCAGGAGGCGGGCAGACCCCCCCATGGGACCGCAATGTCCATTGCCTCGGTCTACAAGGCAGCCACCTTGCTGCGCATCCCACTGACTGCCCTCCATGGCCCGTGGTTCTGCAGAGTGACGCCGGCCATATGGGTACGCACCATCCACTCCGCAACTCCTGCATTCCACCACCCCCATGCACCACCCCTCACACCCCAGCCCCCACACCACCCCCCCTCAACTGGCTGCCACCCACCGGTGGGAGAGCACATGGCCCACTCAAGGACAATGGCCACAGTCGCCCCCTCAGGGGAGGTGTCGGACGGAGGCCGCGGAGCGTATCTCTGGCAAGTGCAGCGCCAGTCGACGGTACCCGTGACAGCAGGGATGGATGCCAGGAGCAGAGGCCCCCACGGTGTCGGGCACCAATGGGGCCAGGGGTGCGATTTATGGAGGGGGGGGGGCGGTTTGCTTGGTCAGGGGCCTCATTGTAGCCTGTTGAACCTTGTTGGGCATGAGTGTACACACTATGTTTTTTTTAAATAAATCTTTTTATTCGCCTCATTTTCCACATTTTCATCAAATACACAATTGAAAACAACAATAACAAATACAGTACCAATCCCCCAAACAGCATCCCTTTAAAGATACAAACCCCAACATTACCTATACACTCCAAGTAAAAAACAAAAGAAAATTAACAGTCATCCCGTAAACAATGTGCTCAACACTACCAAATGATATGCACCATGCTAACATGTCGGCCTTTCACCCCCTGCAGATAATGGATATTGGAATTCAACCAGCAATGGTGGCCTTCCTCCTAGTTGCTGCAGCCTTGGGGTTTGCACTGCGGCTGTATGAGCTGGAGCTGCTCGAGGAGGAGGACGTTGTAGCTGCAGAGCCTGTCCCAGAGGAACAGAAGGCAGCCGGTGAGGATGGAGAAACTGCTGCCTAACAAGATGAGGAAGAGGCGCCGCATGAGGCCTCGTGTGTACCGGCAATGCCTGTCATTTGAGGACATGCCGGGCCGGGCATGTCAAGACACCGGCTGTGCAGGGAGACAATGCAACATATCTGCCAGATCATGGTGCACCTAGCACTGCCGGGGAATGGGGGAGGACACCCGCTCCTGGTGGCCTTCAACCAAGGCCATTACTCCGAAGCAATGGAGCTCCTGAAGGGACATTACGTTTGGCCAGGCAATCAACTATACGCCAGGCACCGCCTGTCCAAGAGACAGCAACTCCCCGGTGAGTCCCTAGATAATTTCTGGTGTGCCCTGCACATCCTGGGGAGGAACTGTGACTGCCAGTCAGTTTTGGCAGTCCAGCACACAGAACTTTTAATCCAAGACACCTTTGTTACGGGCATGAGGTCTGCGTACGTCCGCCAGCGCCACTTGGAAGGGGTATGCTTGATCTTGCAGGAATCCGGCAGCTCGCAAACTCGTTAACAGTGGCCTCCCGTAACGTCCAGTCGTACCCCCCCCCCCCCCAACCGCACGGCACCCTCATGGGCATCATGGGTCCCACCAGCTACAGACTCCAGCTCACTGCAAGCCTACACCGCGCAGCAGCCAGCCAACCCTGGGGGGCCCAAATGCTATTTTTGACGGCAGAACAAACACCCCCGGCAGCGCTGCCCGGCGTGGAGTGCAACCTGCAACGAATGTGGGAAGAAGGGACACTTTGTTTCTGTGTGCCAGGCCCAGTCGGTCACCACTGTTTCTAGGCCCAGTGTTCCTGCACCCACCACGTGCGGCCCACGGGCACCGCCATCTTCTTCTCCGCAGGCCACGTGCGGCCAGTGGACACCGCCATTTTTAATGCCGCCCGCCATGTACGCCGTCATCTTCGGTGCCATTTTGGACGGCGCCTCAGGACCCTTGCTCGCCTGGAAGCTCGTCTGGCTGTTCATCGCCTGCCGCTACCTCCACCACCGCTGACCAGCCCGGGGCCTCCCAGCATCTGCCGCAGCTCGCCTCGATCGCCCTGGACCAGTCCTCGTAACCGCAACAACGGTGAAAATCGATGGGCACAAGATGTCCTGCCTTTTAGACTCCGGGAGCATAGAGAGCTTCATCCACCCCACGACAGTAAGGCGTTGCTCCCTCGTGGTCCACCCCGTTACCCAGAAAATCTTCCTGGCCTCTGGATCCCATTCCGTGGAAATCTGAGGGTACTGCATCACGACCCTCACCGTCTAAGGCATAGAGTTTAGCAACTTCCGGCTCTATGTCCTCCCCCACCTCTCCGCTGCCCTGTTTCTCGGCCTGAACTTCCAGTGCCACCTCCAAAGCTTAACCTTAAAATTCGGCGGACCCCTAACCCCCCCACCGTATGCGGCCTCACGACCCTTAAGGTCGATCCACCTTCCTTGTTTGCGAACCTCACCCCGGATTCCAAACCTGTCGCCACCAGGAGCAGACGGTACAGTGCCCAGGACAGGACCTTCATCAGGTTGTAGGTCCAACGGCTTCTGCGGGAGGGTATTATCGAGGCCAGCAACAGCCTCTGGAGAGTCCAAGTGGTAGTAGTAAAGACTGGGGAGAAGCACAGTATGCAGACCATCAATTGGTACACAAGGCCCGCCCACTCATTCAGTCCACAGTTTTTCCCCTGACGGCTGAGGCCCGCCAGGCCTTCAACTGCATCAAAGCAGACATCGCCAAGGCCACGATGCACATGGTCGACGAGTCCCTCCCCTTCCAGGTCGAGAGCGATGCATCGGACGTAGCTCTGGCCGTGATCCTCAACCAAGCAGTCAGGCTGGCCCGTGGCCTTCTTTTCCTGCACCTTCCATGCCTCCGAAATTCGGCACTCCTCTGTCGAAAAGGAGGCCCAAGCTATTGTGGAAGCTGTGCGGCATTGGAGGCATTACCTGACCGGTAGGAGATTCACTCTCTTCACTGACCAACGGTCGGTTGCCTTCATGTTCAATAATACACAGCGGGTCAAGATCAAAAACGATAAGGTCTTGAGATGGAGGATCGAGCTCTCCACCTATAATGACGAGATTTTGTATCGCCCCAGGAAGCTCAACAAACCCCCTGACGCCCTATCTCCATTGTGCAAGTCCCTTAGTATCAGCTCCTGTCCTTTTTCCGGAACAATCACATGCGTCCCCCACAAGAGGATACCGTCTTCCACGCTAAATTCTGACAGCTTGGAGGAAGTTGCCCGCAACTCGCCTGGGGGCTGTCTATGCTGCCCACCATACAGGACTATGTGCCGAACCTTTGACAGGGCTGGCTCCGTCTGGGTCCACTCACGGATCTGGGATGCCGTGACAGGCAAGGAGTCCATAAAATTTAGGGTTGCAACGACCTCACCGGTTGTCGGGGTTGACATGGGGCTGGTCGATAAAGGCAATTGCCTCAGTGCGTCGGCATTCGCTATCTGGATCCCTGGTTTATGCTCCAGAGAATACTCGTAGGCAGCGAGCAACAAAGCCCAGCGCTGGATCCGTGTGGAAGCATTGGGCGGTATTGGCTTATCCTCTCGGAAAAGTCCCAGCAGAGGCTTATGATCAGTGAATTGGTGGCCATACACATGCTGGTGGAAACATTTCACCGCAAAGATCACCGCCAGGCCCTTTTTCTCGATCTGAGCCTACTTCTTTTCCGCTACAGTCACTGTGCGGGAGGCGAAAGCTATCGGCTGCTCGGCCCCTTTCTCCATCTTGTGGGACAGGACGGCCCCAATACCATACGGGGATGCATCACACGTGATGAGCAAAGGCTTTCCAGGATCATAGTGGGTTAGTAACCCAGACGACGACAATTGTTGTTTTACCCGCTGGAAAGCGGTTTCTTGCGGCTGAACCCAAACCCAGGTGTGATTCTTCTTTCGCAGAAGGTGCAACGGGGCCAGCATAATTACTAGATTGGGGAGGAACTTCCCGTAGTAGTGTACGAGGCCGAGAAAAGAATGAAGATGCGAAGTATCAGTCGGGCCGGGGGCGCACCTTCTCTGCGACGGGGTGCAAACTTTCGTGGTCCATCCGGTAACCCAGGTAGACTACTTCCTTTGCCTGAAAGACGCACTTTGTACGACGTGAACGGACTCCAGCCTCAGAAAAGCGTCTAAGGACAGCCTCCAAATTTTCCGAATGTTCCTGCTCCAATGTCCCTGTAATCAAAACGTCGTCTAAGTAGACAGCGACACGCAGTAAACCTCTCAAGATGCCCTCCATGACGCATTGAAAGACAGCGCAGGCAGAGGATTCCCCAAAGGGCAACCGTGTATATTCATACAGGCCCAGGTGTGTATTAATAGTTACATATGGCTGGGAGGCAGGTTCCAGCTCCAACTGTAGGTAGGTGTGATTCATTTCTAATTTCGTGAACGTGAGTCCACCTGCAAGCTTCGCGTAGAGATCCTCTATGTGAGGCATTGGGTATCGGTCGAGCTGGGAAGCCGTATTCACTGTAAGTTTATAGTCGCTGCACAAGCGAACTGTGGCATCTGGCTTCATTACAGGTACAATTGGTGCTGCCCAGTCAGCGAAACAGATGGGCCTGATAATACCCAAGGTCTCCAAATGAGTGAGTTCCCCTTATACCTTCTCGAGCAAGGCGTGCCCCGAAATAGCGTGGCGTGGCTCCTGGTTCGACTTGGATACAGGCTACGGCCCCTTTTATTTTCCCCAAACCGGGCTGGAATACATCTGGGTACCGTCCTAGCACCTCCAGAATTCAACCCTCCAGAATCTGTTAGGAGGATGTGCTGCCACTGCAACCGCAAATGGTGCAACCAGTCCCGACCCACGATAAGTGGGAAACGCCCCTCCTGGCATCCATAAACAACAGGGATCTTAGTAGTTCCTGCAATGTCCAATGGTTCCCCAGTGTAGGTGGCTAATCTGGCCTGTGTGTCGGTTAATGTAAGGGTCTGTATACCCTGCTTGATGTGGTCGAATGTCCTCTGGGCAATCACGGAAGCCGCTGCGCCAGTGTCCAACTCCATCTCAAGCGGGTGACCATTGACCCGTACTGTCACCTTAATGAGGGCCACATGGGGAGCTGCCACACAATGCAGCTGCAGGCAGTCGTCCTCCATCTCCACGTCCTCAGGAGTAGTTGCCGCAGGTTCATCCAAATGGAAGGTACGGCCCCTGGGCTGGCCCCAGTTTCTGTCGGAACGACGGCGCCTCTGGCGTCCCCAGGACCGGCGTCCACGACGGGGTCGGCGCCCACAAGTCCGGCACGGACATGGCTCCTCATCCATTGATTCTGGAGAAGGCTCCCTTCGGGGAGCAACGTCCGACAGCCACTGGCGTCAATCCGGACGTCGCCTCGCCCAACGTACTGCAGGGGTGCGGGGAGACTCTTATGGACATAAGGGGTTGCGTTCCAAGGCATGCACCTCCATTCCGTGTAGCTACTGCACTCCCTGTTCTGCGCTCTCTCAGAACAATACTATTTGAATGGCCTGTTGAAAAGTCAATGTTGGCTCAGCTAACAACTTTCTCTGGGTGGCCGCATTGTTAATACCGCAAGCCAAACAGTCGCGTAACATTTCTGACAAGGTCTCACCATAGTCACATTACTCCGCAATCCTGCGTAGGCTGGATAGAAACTCTGCAAGGGATTGTCCTGGGGTCCTCTCAGCAGTATTAAACTGGTAACGCTGGCCTATCGTGGACGGGGTTGGGTTAAAATGTTGCCCCACTAAATTCACAAGTTCATAAAATGCCTTGGTGTCCGGCACAGGTGGGTACATAAGGCTCCTAATCACCCCAAACATATGCAGGCCGCAGGCAGTGAGCAAGCAAAATGACCACTTGGCACTCATTTTCGGTGATGTTGTTCGCCCGGAAATTGTAACGCATCTGCTGTGCGTACTGGTTCCAGCTTTCCAGCACAGCATCAAAAACATCCAAACATCCACACAGAGGCATGGTGTAACAGAAAAACACCTTCCAACCTGTGTCCAACAAAAATCCAGGGAGGTGGCTTCAGCAACGTAGACAGCTATCCAATTTAACCCTCATCGCCAGTTTTGTGAGGGCCATGAAGAATCCAGCACGAGTTGAAGGATAGAAAGAAATAACATTTATTTACACAGCAACTCCCTTGCTGCTCACTCCTCTCTAGCTGGTTCCAAACTAGCCAGCTGTATTTATGCAGGGAATCTTCAAATGATTTCTCCGCCCCCCTCATTGGGGAAGCTCATACTCTCAAAGGATTGTGGGATTGCCATTAGTCCCCAGCCAGTGGTAAGCAGGGAGGTTATAACAAAACTCTACTATTGTGCTTTGTAGCTAGCTTGTGGAGCATTAGAAACATAAGAAATGGGAGCAGGAGTAGGCCATGAGGCTCCTTGAGTCTGCTCCACTATTTAATAAGATCATGATTGATCTGATTGTGTCTTAACTCTATTTTCCTGCCCACATTCCATTGACTCCCTTGTAAATCAAAAATCTGCCTAACTTGTCCTTGAATATATTCCATGACCCAGCTTTCACTGCTCTCTTGGGTATGAATTACTAATGGGAGACATTTTGTTTTGGAATTGAGCCCCATGACAGAAACCATCTGTGGTAGTCGGTATTTGGGGTATTACAGTACCCAGGTTGATGCTGTAAGACCATTGGTGTGGGAGGTACCTGAGACAGCAAGTTCATTGGTGAAGCCTGCCTGCTGGTTCCGCCCAGTAAGGCGTAGTATAAGAGCCTTTGTGTCCCTAGCAGCTGCATTCTGTACCTGCGCTGCTGGGGGAAACATCTAGTCCAATAAAGCCTTCAATTATCATCCACTCTTGCTTCTGGAGTCATTGATCGAGCTTCACCATCCTCTCAGCATCAAGAGGCACTTGTTCAGCAATGGCTTGCTCACTGACGCTCAGTTTGGGTTCCACCAGGGCTTTTCAGCTCCTGACCTCATTACAGCCTTAGTTCAAATATGCACAAAACAGCTGAACTCCAGAGGTGAGGCGAGAGTGACTGCCCTTGATCAAGGCCACATTTGATGGAGTATGGCATCAAGAATGTCTAGCAAAACTGGAGTCAGAGAATCAGGGGAAATCCATCCACTGGTTGGAGTTATACCTAGCGCAAAGAAAGATCATTGCGGCTGTTGGAGGTCAATCATCTCACTTGCAGGATATAACTGCAGGAGCTCCTCAGCGTAGTATCTGAGGCCCAACTATCTTCAGTCGCTTCATCAATGTCAAACACAATTTCCCTTCCGTAAAATCACAATGACTCTGTTTAATTGTATTATGAATTTCTAAATGTCCTGCTATTATTCTTTAATAATGGATTAATGGATTTATACAATGACAGATGTTTGGTTATATGGCCTATATTTTCCTGCTTTCTGAGAGTTATACAGGACAGAAAGAGGACCTTCAGTTCATTGTGTCTGTGCCAGCCATCAAACAACCTATCTATTCTAATTCCATTTTCCAGCATGCTTCTTAAATGTTGTGAGGGTTCCCACCTCTACCACCCTTTCAGGCAATGAGTTCCAGATTCCCACCACCCTCTGGGTGAAAAAGGTTTCCAAAAATTCCTCTAAATCTCCTGCACCTAATCAGAAATCTATGCCACCTGGATTTTGACCCCTTTGTGGTGAATGTGATTCACACTATATATAGTTGCCAATATCACTCCATGTATATATGTTCGTTATCTACCCGTTGTAAGATCAATGCTGTATATCACAGCTCCAGGGTCCCAGGTTCGATTCCCGGCTGGGTAACTGTCTGTGCGGAGTCTGCATGTCCTCCCCGTGTGTGCGTGGGTTTCCTCCGGGTGCTCCGGTTTCCGGTTTCCTCCCACAGTCCAAAGATGTGCGGGTTAGGTGGATTGGCCATGCTAAATTGCCCGTAGTGTCCTAAAAAGTAAGGTTAAGGGGGGGGTTGTTGGGCTACGGGTATAGGGTGGATACGTGGGTTTGAGTAGGGTGATCATTGCTCGGCACAACATCGAGGGCCGAAGGGCCTGTTCTGTGCTGTACTGTTCTATGTTCTATATAGTTGCCAATATAACTCTGTGTATATATGTTCACTATCCACCATTGTAAGTGCAGTTGCACTATCCGACCACCAGGGGGAGTCACGCTGGGAGTACGCGAGAGTTTGTACTGGGCTCCTCCCTTGGGTCCGCCCAGGAATCCTCCCCCTGGGACCGATGTATAAAGATCAGTGCCTTAGAGCCAGCCTGCCAGTTGCTGGAGTTCAACGACGACTAGACTGGCTCTGTTGTTAGTGTATTAAAGCCTCTGTTCAGATCCAACTACACGTGTTCGCTGAATTGATGGTTCCATCACCCTTAACAAAGAGGAAGTTTCTTCCTATCTACTCTGTTTATATCCTTCGTAATTTTGTACACCTCAATCAGGTCCCCACTCAACCTTCTCTTCTCCAAGGAGAATAACCCCAGCCTAACTAGCCTCTCTTCATTGCTGAAACACTTCAGCTGAGTAACATGCTGGTGAATTTTCTCTGCACCCATTCTGGTGCAATCACATCCTTCCTATAGTGTGGTGACCAGAACTGCACACAATACTCTAGCTGTGGCCGAACAAACGTTTTATACATAACCCTCCTTGTCTTATATTCTCTGCCTCAGCTAGTAAAGGCAAATATCCCGGGCGGTATTCTGCCCCCCACACCGGGTGGGAGAATCGCCGGGGCGCCGTGCGAGTCGCGCTACACCCCCCCGAAACCAGTGCCGCGAGAATCGCGCCGGGCCGGTTGGAGAATCGGCGCATACGGCGAGCGGCGATTCTCCGGCCCGGATGGGCCAAGCGGCTGCTCTGACACAACAGGTTCTTGCTGGCGCCATCCACCCCTGGTCGCTACCGGTGGGAACTGTGTGGGAATGCTGGGGGGGGGGGGGGGGGGGCGCGGCCTGTGGGGGGGGGGGCCTCCGATGGGGTCTGGCCCGCGATCAGAAACGACCAATCGGCGGGCCGGCCTCTCTCCCCCCCGGGGCTTACCTCCTCCCGCGGCCGGCCCCAGAACACCGCCGCCATGTTGGTGAAGGGCCGGCGCGCGTAAGAAGTTCCCCGCGCATGCGCAGGATGGCACGGCCCAACTGCGCATGCACAGGAATGAGCTGCCCCAACTGTGCCTGCGCGGGTTGGCGCAGCGCCCATGAGTCACAGAAAGTTGGCTTTACAGGTGCAACAGGTGATTAAGAAGGCGAATGGAATGTTGTCCTTCATTGCTAGAGGGATGGAGTTTAAGACTAGGGAGGTTATGCTGCAATTGTATAAGGTGTTAGTGAGGCCACGCCTGGAGTATTGTGTTCAGTTTGGTCTCCTTACTTGAGAAAGGACGTACCGGCACTGGAGGGTGTGCAGAGGAGATTCACTCGGTTAATTCCAGAGCTGAAGGAGTTGCATTACGAGGAGAGGTTGAGTAGACTGGGACTGTACTCGTTGAAATTTAGAAGGATGAGGGGGGATCTTATAGAAACATATAAAATTATGAAGGGAATAGATAGGATAGATGCGGGCAGGTTGTTTCCATTGGCGGGTGAAAGCAGAACTAAGGGGCATATCCTCAAAATAAGGGGAAGTAGATTTAGGGCTGAGTTTAGGAGGAACTTCTTCACCCAAAGGGTTGTGAATCTATGGAATTCCTTGCCTAGTGAAGCAGTTGAGGCTCCTTCATTAAATGTTTTTAAGGTAAAGATAGATAGTTTTTTGAAGAATAAAGGGATTAAGGGTTATGGTGTTCGGGCCGGAAAGTGGAGCTGAGTCCACAAAAGATCAGCCATGATCTCATTGAATGGTGGAGCAGGCTTGAGGGGCCAGATGGCCTACTCATGCTCCTAGTTCTTATGTTCTTATGTAAGGAGCGGTGTGAACCGCTCCAGTGCTGTGCTGGCCCCCTGTGGGGGCCAGAATAGGTCGTGCACGGCCCCGGGAGCGGTGAATCCCGCCCCCATATATCTTCTTAACCACCTTATCTCCCTGTCCTGCTGCCTTCTTTGGACATGTACCCAAGGTCCCTTTGAACCTCTGTACTTCCGAGCATCCTACCAGTTATTGTGCATTCCTTTGCACTGTTAGTCCTCCCAAATTGCATCACCTCACATTTTTGAGGGTGAAATACCACTTGTCAATGTTATGCCGCTCTGACCAGCCCACCTACATAGAACAGTACATAGAACAGTACAGCACAGAACAGGCCCTTCGGCCCTCGATGTTGTGCCGAGCAATGATCACCCTACTTAAACCCACGTAACCCGTATACCCGTAACCCAACAATCCCCCCATTAACCTTACACTACGGGCAATTTAGCATGGCCAATCCACCTAACCCGCACATCTTTGGACTGTGGGAGGAAACCGGAGCACCCGGAGGAAACCCACGCACACACGGGGAGGACGTGCAGACTCCACACAGACAGTGACCCAGCCGGGAATCGAACCTGGGACCCTGGAGCTGTGAAGCATTGATGCTAACCACCATGCTACCGTGAGGCCCCTATCATTCTGTAATCCAAGGAGGGCAGCAGAGCAGAGCTACTGATCAGCTGTTCTGGGGAAATTTGCATACCTGCAGTGCGGTCAGCCTAAGTTGAAGGTGAATCTGCGAAGGAGACCCGAGGAGTTTGAGTGAAGGCAATCATCCAGCAGAGGGCAGCAGAGCAGAGCTACTGATCAGCTGTTCTGGGGAAATTTGCATACGTGCAGTGCGGTCAGCCTAAGTTGAAGGTGAATCTGCGAAGGGGACCCGAGGAGTTTGAGTGAAGGCAATCATCCAGCAGAGGGCAGCAGAGCAGAGCTACTGATCAGCTGTTCTGGGGAAATTTGCATACGTGCAGTGCGGTCAGCCTAAGTTGAAGGTGAATCTGCGAAGGGGACCCGAGGAGTTTGAGTGAAGGCAATCATCCAGCAGAGGGCAGCAGAGCAGAGCTACTGATCAGCTGTTCTGGGGAAATTTGCATACGTGTAGTGCGGTCAGCCTAAGTTGAAGGTGAACCTGCGAAGGAGACCCGAGGAGTTTGAGTGAAGGCAATCATCCAGCAGAGGGCAGCAGAGCAGAGCTACTGATCAGCTGTTCTGGGGAAATTTGCATACGTGCAGTGCGGTCAGCCTAAGTTGAAGGTGAACCTGCGAAGGAGACCCGAGGAGTTTGAGTGAAGGCAATCATCCAGCAGAGGGCAGCAGAGCAGAGCTACTGATCAGCTGTTCTGGGGAAATTTGCATACGTGCAGTGCGGTCAGCCTAAGTTGAAGGTGAACCTGCGAAGGAGACCCGAGGAGTTTGAGTGAAGGCAATCATCCAGCAGAGGGCAGCAGAGCAGAGCTACTGATCAGCTGTTCTGGGGAAATTTGCATACGTGCAGTGCGGTCAGCCTAAGTTGAAGGTGAACCTGCGAAGGAGACCCGAGGAGTTTGAGTGAAGGCAATCATCCAGCAGAGGGCAGCAGAGCAGAGCTACTGATCAGCTGTTCTGGGGAAATTTGCATACGTGCAGTGCGGTCAGCCTAAGTTGAAGGTGAACCTGCGAAGGAGACCCGAGGAGTTTGAGTGAAGGCAATCATCCAGCAGTGGGCAGCAGAGCAGAGCTACTGATCAGCTGTTCTGGGGAAATTTGCATACGTGCAGTGCGGTCAGCCTAAGTTGAAGGTGAACCTGCGAAGGAGACCCGAGGAGTTTGAGTGAAGGCAATCATCCAGCAGTGGGCAGCAGAGCAGAGCTACTGATCAGCTGTTCTGGGGAAATTTGCATACGTGCAGTGCGGTCAGCCTAAGTTGAAGGTGAACCTGCGAAGGAGACCCGAGGAGTTTGAGTGAAGGCAATCATCCAGCAGAGGGCAGCAGAGCAGAGCTACTGATCAGCTGTTCTGGGGAAATTTGCATACGTGCAGTGCGGTCAGCCTAAGTTGAAGGTGAACCTGCGAAGGAGACCCGAGGAGTTTGAGTGAAGGCAATCATCCAGCAGAGGGCAGCAGAGCAGAGCTACTGATCAGCTGTTCTGGGGAAATTTGCATACGTGCAGTGCGGTCAGCCTAAGTTGAAGGTGAACCTGCGAAGGAGACCCGAGGAGTTTGAGTGAAGGCAATCATCCAGCAGAGGGCAGCAGAGCAGAGCTACTGATCAGCTGTTCTGGGGAAATTTGCATACGTGCAGTGCGGTCAGCCTAAGTTGAAGGTGAACCTGCGAAGGAG
This sequence comes from Scyliorhinus canicula, assembly GCF_902713615.1. Taxonomy (NCBI): domain Eukaryota; kingdom Metazoa; phylum Chordata; class Chondrichthyes; order Carcharhiniformes; family Scyliorhinidae; genus Scyliorhinus; species Scyliorhinus canicula. Next base: position 236,381,542 of record NC_052146.1, on the reverse strand, counting down.
ACCCGAGGAGTTTGAGTGAAGGCAATCATCCAGCAGAGGGCAGCAGAGCAGAGCTACTGATCAGCTGTTCTGGGGAAATTTGCATACGTGCAGTGCGGTCAGCCTAAGTTGAAGGTGAACCTGCGAAGGAGACCCGAGGAGTTTGAGTGAAGGCAATCATCCAGCAGAGGGCAGCAGAGCAGAGCTACTGATCAGCTGTTCTGGGGAAATTTGCATACGTGCAGTGCGGTCAGCCTAAGTTGAAGGTGAACCTGCGAAGGAGACCCGAGGAGTTTGAGTGAAGGCAATCATCCAGCAGAGGGCAGCAGAGCAGAGCTACTGATCAGCTGTTCTGGGGAAATTTGCATACGTGCAGTGCGGTCAGCCTAAGTTGAAGGTGGTCTGTGGAGAGGCTGTTGGCAAGTGACAGTTAAACCCGAAACACTTTGTGAGTGTTTCCCACCCTACCTCCTCCTCTAACCAACCCCCCCCACCCCACGGTGGTTGGGAAGCGGGAGCAGGGGCCTGTCGTGAAGGTGAGTGAGTGCCTTTAAATTTGCTTACCTTTCAGCGGGAGCAGGGTTTGAGGTAATATCAGGTAAGCTCTTCCTTTCTTTTTCTTGTTTTTTTTATAAATCTAGAGGTGATGTCAGGGAAGGCAGTACAATGCTCCTCCTGCAGAATGTTTGAGGTGAGGGACGCCGTCAGTGTCCCTGCTGATTTCATCTGTGGGAAGTGCACCCAACTCCAGCTCCTCAAAAACCGTGTTAGGGACCTGGAGCTTGAGCTGGATGAACTTCGGATCATTCGGGAGGCAGAGGGGGTCATAGATAGGAGCTTCAGGGACGTAGTTACACCAAAGATTGGAGATAGATGGGTAACTGTAAGAGGGACTGGGAAGAAGCAGTCAGTGCAGGGACCCCCTGCGGTCGTTCCCCTGAGTAACAAGTATACCGTTTTGGATACTTGTGGGGGGGACGACTTACCAGGGGTAAGCCATGAGGTACGGGCCTCTGGCACGGAGTCTGTCCCTGTTGCTCAGAAGGGAAGGGGGGAAAGGAGTAGAACATTAGTAATTGGGGACTCAATAGTCAGGGGCACAGATAGGAGATTTTGTGGGAGCGAGAGAGACTCACGTTTGGTATGTTGCCTCCCAGGTGCAAGGGTAAGTGATGTCTCGGATCGTGTTTTCCGGGTCCTTAAGGGGGAAGGGGAGCAGCCCCAAGTCGTAGTCCACATTGGCACTAACGACATAGGTAGGAAAGGGGACAAGGATGTCAGGCAGGCCTTTAGGGAGCTAGGATGGAAGCTCAGAGCGAGAACAAACAGAGTTGTTATCTCTGGGTTGTTGCCCGTGCCACGTGATAGTGAGATGAGGAATAGGGAGAGAGAGCAATTAAACACGTGGCTACAGGGATGGTGCAGGCAGGAGGGATTCAGATTTCTGGATAACTGGGGCTCTTTCTGGGGAAGGTGGGACCTCTATAGACAGGATGGTCTACATCTGAACCTGAGGGGCACCAATATCCTGGGGGGGAGATTTGTTAGTGCTCTTTGGGGGGGTTTAAACTAATTCAGCAGGGGCATGGGAACCTGGATTGTAGTTTTGGGGTACGGGAGATTGAGAGTATAGAGGTCAGGAGCACAGATTTGACTTCGCAGGAGGGTGCCAGTGTTCAGGTCGGTGGTTTGAAGTGTGTCTACTTCAATGCCAGGAGTATACGAAATAAGGTTGGGGAACTGGCAGCATGGGTTGGTACCTGGGACTTCGATGTTGTGGCCATTTCAGAGACATGGATAGAGCAGGGACAGGAATGGTTGTTGCAGGTTCCGGGGTTTAGGTGTTTTAGTAAGCTCAGAGAAGGGGGCAAAAGAGGGGGAGGTGTGGCGCTGCTAGTCAAGGACAGTATTACGGTGGCGGAAAGGATGCTAGATGGGGACTCTTCTTCCGAGGTAGTATGGGCTGAGGTTAGAAACAGGAAAGGAGAGGTCACCCTGTTGGGAGTTTTCTATAGGCCACCTAATAGTTCTAGGGATGTAGAGGAAAGGATGGCGAAGATGATTCTGGAAAAGAGCGAAAGTAACAGGGTAGTTGTTATGGGAGACTTTAACTTTCCAAATATTGACTGGAAAAGATATAGTTCGAGTACATTAGATGGGTCGTTCTTTGTACAATGTGTGCAGGAGGGTTTCCTGACACAATATGTTGACAGGCCAACAAGAGGCGAGGCCACATTGGATTTGGTTTTGGGTAATGAACCAGGCCAGGTGTTAGATCTGGAGGTAGGTGAGCACTTTGGAAATAGTGACCACAATTCGGTGACCTTTACGTTAGTGATGGAAAGGGATAAGTATACCCCGCAGGGCAAGAGTTATAGCTGGGGGAAGGGCAATTATGATGCCATTAGACATGACTTAGGATGTGTTGGTTGGAGAAGTAGGCTGCAAGGGTTGGGCACACTGGATATGTGGAGCTTGTTCAAGGAACAGCTATTGCATGTTCTTGATAAGTACGTACCAGTCAGGCAGGGAGGAAGGGGTCGAGCGAGGGAACCGTGGTTTACCAAAGAAGTGGAATCTCTTGTTAAGAGGAAGAAGGAGGCCTATGTGAAGATGAGGCGCTTGATAGTTACAAGGAAGCGAGGAAGGATCTAAAGAGAGAGCTGAGACGAGCAAGGAGGGGACATGAGAAGTCTTTGGCAGGTAGGATCAAGGAAAACCCAAAAGCTTTCTATAGGTATGTCAGGAATAAAAGAATGACTAGGGTAAGAGTAGGGCCAGTCAAGGACAGTGGTGGGAAGTTGTGTGTGGAGGCTGAGGAGATAAGCGAGATACTAAATGAATACTTTTCGTCAGTCTTCACTCAAGAAAAAGATAATATTGTGGAGGAGAATGCTGAGACCCAGGCTATTAGAATAGATGGCATTGAGGTGCGTAGGGAAGAAGTGTTGGCAATTCTGGACAAGGTGAAAATAGATAAGTCCCCGGGGCCGGATGGGATTTATCCTAGGATTCTCTGGGAAGCCAGGGAAGAGATTGCTGAGCCTTTGGCTTTGATTTTTAGGTCATCATTGGCTACAGGAATAGTGCCAGAGGACTGGAGGATAGCAAATGTGGTCCCTTTGTTCAAGAAGGGGAGTAGAGATAACCCCGGTAACTATAGGCCGGTGAGCCTAACGTCTGTGGTGGGTAAAGTCTTGGAGAGGATTATAAAAGATACGATTTATAATCATCTAGATAGGAATAATATGATTAGGGACAGTCAGCATGGTTTTGTGAAGGGTAGGTCATGCCTCACAAACCTTATCGAGTTCTTTGAGAAGGTGACTGAACAGGTAGACGAGGGTAGAGCAGTTGATGTGGTGTATATGGATTTCAGTAAAGCGTTTGATAAGGTTCCCCACGGTCGGCTATTGCAGAAAATACGGAGGCTGGGGATTGAGGGTGATTTAGAGATGTGGATCAGAAATTGGCTAGTTGAAAGAAGACAGAGAGTGGTAGTTGATGGGAAATGTTCAGAATGGAGTTCAGTTACGAGTGGCGTACCACAAGGATCTGTTCTGGGGCCGTTGCTGTTTGTCATTTTTATAAATGACCTAGAGGAGGGCGCAGAAGGATGGGTGACTAAATTTGCAGACGACACTAAAGTCGGTGGAGTTGTAGACAGTGCGGAAGGATGTTGCAGGTTACAGAGGGACATAGATAAGCTGCAGAGCTGGGCTGAGAGGTGGCAAATGGAGTTTAATGTGGAGAAGTGTGAGGTGATTCACTTTGGAAAGAATAACAGAAATGCGGAATATTTGGCTAATGGTAAAATTCTTGGTAGTGTGGCTGAGCAGAGGGATCTCGGTGTCCATGTACATAGATCCCTGAAAGTTGCCACCCAGGTTGATATGGTTGTGAAGAAGGCCTATGGTGTGTTGGCCTTTATTGGTAGAGGGATTGAGTTCCGGAGCCATGAGGTCATGTTGCAGTTGTACAAAACTCTAGTACGGCCGCATTTGGAGTATTGCGTACAGTTCTGGTCGCCTCATTATAGGAAGGACGTGGAAGCTTTGGAACGGGTGCAGAGGAGATTTACCAGGATGTTGCCTGGTATGGAGGGAAAATCTTATGAGGAAAGGCTGATGGACTTGAGGTTGTTTTCGTTAGAGAGAAGAAGGTTAAGAGGTGACTTAATAGAGGCATACAAAATGATCAGAGGGTTAGATAGGGTGGACAGCGAGAGCCTTCTCCCGCGGATGGAGGTGGCTAGCACGAGGGGACATAGCCTTAAATTGAGGGGTAATAGATATAGGACAGAGGTCAGAGGTGGGTTTTTTACGCAAAGAGTGGTGAGGCCGTGGAATGCCCTACCTGCAACAGTAGTGAACACGCCAACATTGAGGGCATTTAAAAATTTATTGGATAAGCATATGGATGATAAGGGCATAGTGTAGGTTAGATGGCCTTTAGATTTTTTCCATGTCGGTGCAACATCGAGGGCCGAAGGGCCTGTACTGCGCTGTATCGTTCTATGTTCTATGTTCTAAGGCTTTCCTCCTCACTGTTTATTTTCATCTCCCTCCTTTCTTAAATAGAGCTGTTACACGTGCGGTTAGGCCATAAGACCATAAAGACGTAGGAGCAGAAGTAGGCCATTCAGCCCATCGATTCTGCTCTGCCATTCAATGAGATCATGACTGATCTGATATGATAATCTTCAACTCGACTTTCCAGTCTCATCCCCATTACCCTTGTTACCCTTACTAATAAAAAATCTGTCTATTTCAGTTGGTTTTCCAATCTGCTTGGACCTTTCCAGACAAGGGATTTTTTGGAAGATTACAACTGATAGATACATCTACTAACTCTGCAGCCACTTATTTGGAGACTCTAGGATGCAGACCATCAGGTCCTGGAGACTTGTGAGCCCTTAGTCCCATTAGTTTACCTAGTACTTATTCTCTAGTGATCATGATTGCTTTAAGTTCCTTCCTCTCTTTTGCCCTTTGATTTTCTACTGTTCCTGGTATGTTTTTTGTTTCTTTCACCATGGAGACAGATACAAAATACTTGTTCCAAATATCTGTCATTTCCTGTTCTTCATCCCTGTTCGTCATTACTTTTTTTAAAATTTAGAGTACCCAATTCATTTTTTCCAATTAAGGGGCAATTTAGCATGGCCGATCCACCTACCCTGCACATCCTTTGGGTTGTGGGGGCGAAACCCACGCAAACACGGGGAGAATGTGTAAATTCCACACGGACAGTGACCCAGAGCCAGGATCGAACCTGGGACCTTGGCGCCATGAGGCAGCAGGGCTAACCACTGGGCCACCATGCTGCTCGCCTGTTCCTCATTACTAATACCCAGTCTCATCCTCTAAGGGAATAACAATGACTTTAAACTCATCTTTTCATTTTTGTGGCCTTAGAGAAGCCAGCCACGACTGCCGTTTTTTATATTTCCAGCAAGCTTACTCTCATATTCTAAATTCTCTTTTTTAAATTCTATTTTTGGTCATTGTTTGCTGGTTTCTAAATATTCCCAAACCTCAGGCCTACCATTAATCTTTGCAGCATTGTACACCTTTTATTTCAATTTGTTACCATCCTTAGCTTCCTTAATTAACCATGGATGGTGCATCCTTCTCATAGAGTCCTTTCCCAATGAAATATATCTCAGTTGAGAACTACAAAATATCCCTTTAAATGTCAAATTCTCCCTCTGTGTACCCGAATAGGTGCCGGAATGTGGCGACGAAGGAATTTTCACAGTAACTTCATTGCGGTGTTTAATGCAAGCCTACTTGTGACACTAATAAATATTTTTATTATAAAAGCAAACTGATTATACTTCATCATATTTTTGGTTTCCATATATTTTTCAATTATATTATTGAGTAATGATTCCATTATCTTTCCTACTTTTCTATCTGTAAAGTCTCAGGCAAGCGACCACTCGGAAGCAGTGACTGGAGAAAAGTTTTGATTTATTCTCCTTACTATTTACCCCTCCTACTCCCCGAGGGTCTCCCACACCCGGCCCAAACCCGGGCTGGGGTATTTATGTCCCAACAGTCCTGGGAAAAGGAGGCATAGCCCTGCCACCGAAGCTGGGGAAAGCGTCTCAGGTGAGGGCACATGGACTCTGTGGTTGCAGATCCCTGGGCCTCCTGTAGAGTTATAATCCATTTTCCACATGTTCTTCGACTCTGCCTGCTCTGACCTGATGCAGTATCTTTTGAAAATCCAAGTATATTACATTTACTACATTACCGTTATATACTTATTACATTGCTTCTTCAAAGAATTCAATAAGGTTGGCCAAGGTTACCTTTCCCTTAGAGCTGCACTGTAGCACAGCGCCAGAGACCTGGGCTCGATTCCCGGCTTGGGTCACTGTCTGTGTGGAGTTTACACGTTCTCACTGTGTCTGCGTGGGTTTCCTCCGGGTGCTCCGGTTTCCTCCCACAAGTCCAGAAAGACGTGATTGTTAGGTGAATTGGACATTCTAAATTCTCCCTCTGTGTACCCGAATAGGTGCCGGAATGTGGCGACGAAGGAATTTTCACAGTAACTTCATTGCGGTGTTTAATGCAAGCCTACTTGTGACACTAATAAATATTTTTATTATAAAAGCAAACTGATTATACTTCATCATATTTTTGGTTTCCATATATTTTTCAATTATATTATTGAGTAATGATTCCATTATCTTTCCTACTACTGACATTAAAAAAATCTGGTCTATAGTTACCAAAGCTCAGTAGAAAATGGATAGAAAGCTGGCTAGAAAACAGAAAGCAGGGCTGTTTCAGAAGCACAGTGCTTGGAGAGAGAGAGAGAGCTGCATGAATCACAATTGGAGTGGAGAACATTCTGAGAATTTGATGTTGATAGGAATTCGGAGGAGAGTAGGAAGGCTGTTCTTCATGTCCAACTAAAAATAAATGGAGCTGCAGAACAAAACGACTCTAAGATGAAGTGAAAAATGATAAACAAGCAAATAAATCATCAGTGATGAGGAACAGGTCGGGGGAATCGTCCAATTAAGAGTTCTATATATAAATGCATGGAGTGGAAGGAATAAAATAGATGAATTGCAGGTGCTAATGCAAGTTGAAGAATATGATGTTGTAGCTATTACAGAGACATGGCTGCAGAATGATCGGAACTGGGAACTAAATATACCTGATTATAAAGTTTACAGGAGAGACAGAGAATATGGCAAAAGGGGAGGAGTAACCTGACTGAGAAGAAATACTAACACTTCAATGGTGAGGGAGGATATAATGAGGGGAAAGCATCCAGTGGAACTGAGGAACAAAAAAGGATCTACAACTGCAGTAGGTGTTGTGTATCCAACCCCTGGGAGCACTTCTGAGGTACTAGATTGTATAAAGGCAAGTGTGTGGCAAAGGCCATGTAATATTAATCAGGGATTTTAACTTACACATAGATTGGGAGAGGCAGACAAGCAGCTGTCAGAAAGGTAGTGAATTTGTTGAATGTGTCGGGGATAGTTTCCTACAGCTATATGTTCTTGATGAAACAAGGGGACAGGCACTATTAGATTTAGTAATGACTTTAATGGGAAAAGGCTGCAGTTCTCCACAGTGAACTGGGAAGATCTGTTAATAGGTCAAACGACTGAAGATCAGTGGAAAATATTCAAAGAAATATTTAACGAGATACAGAGCGAGTATATACCCCCGAGAGGAAAAGGTTCCACTTAACAAAAAGAAAAGCCATGGACAACTAAAGAGGCGAGGGACAGCATAAAACTAAAAGAAAGGGCTTACAAAAATGCAAGACATAGCACAGATCTGGACAAATGGAATAGATACAAAGACCAGAATAGGGTCACAAAACAGCTTACAAGAGCTACAAAAAGGGATTATGAAAGGAAAATTACAAAGCTCATCAAATCAGGCAGAAGAGATTTTATAGTTATATAAAGGGAAAGCAGGGTGGTGAAGAGCAATGTGGGCCCACTAAAAGCTGAAAATGGAGATATTGTCAGTGATAATGGGAAATGGCAGACATGTAGAAGAGGAGGATAACTTGCCAGAAGTCCCCCTCAAAGTAATTTAAAAAAAAAGTATTTTTATTAAGGTTTTGCAGAATTTTTCATAATACAACAGCAGTAACCATAATAACAAAACAAACTAGAGTGAACATTAACATAGTGTAAAAAGAGAATATACAATAACAATTATTATTGTTATTGGGGCCTCACGGTAGCATGGTGGTTAGCATCAATGCTTCACAGCTCCAGGGTCCCAGGTTCGATTCCCGGCTGGGTCACTGTCTGTGTGGAGTCTGCACGTCCTCCCCGTGTGTGCGTGGGTTTCCTCCGGGTGCTCCGGTTTCCTCCCACAGTCCAAAGATGTGCGGGTTAGGTGGATTGGCCATGCTAAATTGCCCATAGTGTAAGGTTAATGGGGGGATTGTTGGGTTACGGGTATACGGGTTACGTGGGTTTAAGTGGGGTGATCATTATTCGGCACAACATCGAGGGCCGAAGGGCCTGTTCTGTGCTGTACTGTTCTATGTTCTATGTTAATTAAATAGACATTACCTCACACGACCCAGTCTTCCCACACCATCCCAATGAAGCACTCACCGCCCCCTGCCCCCCCCCCCCACCCCCTACGGATTGCTGCTGCTGACATTTTAATTTTCCCCGAGAAAGTCGACGAGCGGCTGCCACCTCCGAGAGAACCCTAGCGTAGACCCTCTTAAGGCAAACTTTATTTTCTTGAGGCAAACCCAGCCATGTTGGTAACCCAAATCTCTACACTCGGGGCTTTGAGTCCCTCCACATTAATAAAATCCGTCTCCGGGCTACTAGGGAGGATAAGGCCAAGACGTCGCCTCTTTCGCCCCCTGAACTCCGGGTCTTCTGACACTCCAAAGATCGCTATCTCTGGGCTCGTCACCACCCGTGTGTTAAGCACCTTGGACATTGCCCTCGCGAACCCTTGCCAGAACACTCTAAGCTCCGGGCATGCCCAAAACATGTGGACAAGGTTTGCAGGGCTGCCCTTGCACCTCATACAGCTGTCTTCTACCCCAAAAAACTTGCTCATTCTTGTTGCCGTCATGTGCACCGGTGGACCACCTTAAATTGAATTAGACTGAGCCTGGCACATGATGAGGAGGAATTAACCCTGCCCAGGACCTCTGCCCACAGACCCGCTTCCAACTCCTCACCTAGTTCCTCTTCCCACTTGCCCTTGAGCTCCTCCACCGGAGTTTCCTCCGCCTCCTGTAGTTCCTGGTAGATATCCAACACCTTCCCCTCCCCCACCCAGGTGCCAGAGACCACCCTGTCCTGTATCCTCAGTGGCGGCAGCGTCGGAAAAGCCACTACCTGTTTTTTCAGGAAGACTCGTACTTGCAGATATTTAAAGGCATTTCCTGGCGGCAGATTAAATTTGTCCTCTAGTGCCTTCAAACTGGGAAAGCTTCCATCTATGAACAGATCCCCCATCCTTCTGATGCCTGCCGTCTGCCAGCTCTGTAACCCACCATCCATCCTACCCGGGACAAACCTGTGATTGTTGCATATGGGGGTCCAGACTGAAGCTCCCTCTACCGTCTTGTACCTTCTCCACTGTCCCCAGAACCGCAGTGTCGCCGCCACCACCGAACTTGTGGAGTAACAGGTCGGCGAGAACGGCAAAAGAACTGTTATTACAGCTCCCAGACTAGTACCTTTACATGACACCGCCTCCAACTGCTCCCACGCCGCCGCCCCCCATCGCCCACTTCCTAATCATAGCTATATTGGCCACCCAGTAGTAGTTGCGAAAGTTCGGCAGCACCAACCCCCCCCACTGCACTCCAACGGCAATCTCCTTACTCACGGGGTCTTACTCGCCCACACAAAACCCGTAATGATCCTACTCACCCACTTAAAAAAGGCCTTAGGGATGAAGATGGGGAGGCACTGAAAGGCAAACAAAAATCTGGGGAGGACAGTCATTTTCACGGTCTGCACCCTTCCTGCCAGTGACAGCGGGAGCATGTCCCACCTTTTAAAGTCCCCTTCCATTTGCTCCACCAACCGGGTCAGGTTGAGCCTGTGCAGGGCATCTCATTTCCTGGCCACCTGTATACCCAGGTAATGAAAACGTTTCTCTCCCATCCTGAGCGTCAGCTCTTTCAGGCTCTCCTCCTGCCCCTTGGCCTGAATCACAAACAACTCGCTCTTTCCCATGTTCAGTTTATACCCTGAAAAATACCAAAATCCCTCAGGATCCGCAGAACCTCCCCCATCCCCTCCACAAGGTCCGAAATGTACAGGAGCAAATCATCCACGTATAGCGAGACCCAATGTTCCACCCCCCCCCCCCCCCCCCCCCACACCCCACCCCCGAACCAGTCCCCGCCAGTTCCTCGAGGCTCTCAGCGCCATAGCTAGTGGTTCTATAGCTAGGGCAAATAGTAACAGGGAGAGGGGACACCCCTGCCTCATTCCCCGGTGAAGCTCGAAGTACCCCGACCTCAGCCGGTTTGTACATACACTTGCTACAGGCGCCTGGTACAGCAATTTCACCCAGCCAATAAAGCCCTCACCAAACCCGAACCTCCCCAGCGTTTCCCACAGGTACTCCCACTCCACCCAGTTAAAGGCTTTCTCTGCGTCCATCGCTGTTACCACCTCCGCCTCCCCTCCCTCTGAGGGCATCATAATAATATTCAAAAGTCTCCGGACATTGGTATTGAGTTCTCTGCCTTTAACAAACCCAGTCTGGTCTTCCTCTTTCACATCTGGGAAGCAATCCTCAATTCTTGTGGCCAGTTGCTAGCAATTTGGCATCCACGTTTAAAAGCGAAATCGGCCTGAATGACCCACAATGTTCTGGGTCCTTCCCTCGTTTAAGAATGAGTGAGATCAAGGCCTGTGACATTGTTGAGGGGAGGGTTCCTTTCTCTCTAGCCTCATTGAAGGTCGTCATCAGGAGTGGGCTCAATATTTCCGGAAATTTCTTCTAGAATTCTACCTGGTAACCATCCGGCCCCGGGGCTTTACCCGTTTGCATGCCCTCTATACCCTTGACAATCTCCTCCAATTCAATCGGGGCCCCCAGCCCCTCCACCAGGTCCTCTTCCACCTTTGGAAACCGCAACTGGTCCAAAAATTGCCTCATCCCTTCCCCTCCCGTCAGGGGCTCAGACTTGTATAGTTTACTATAGAATTCATTAAAGACTCCATTCACCCCCCCCCCCCCCCCCCGATCCAAGACCGTGTTATCCTCCTTATTCTTTACTCCCCCGATTTCCCTGGCCGCCTCCCTCTTTCTCAGTTGGTGTGCCAGCATTCTACTTGCTTTCTCCCTGTACTCATAGACTGCCCCCCTTGCCTTCCTCAGCCGTGCTACCGCTTTCCCTGTGGTCAGCAGTTCAAACTCCACCTGCAGACTCCGCCACTCCCTCAGTAGCCCTGTCTTGGGGGCCTCCGCGTATCTCCTGTCCACTCGGAGTATCTCCTCCACCAGTCTCTCCCTCTCCACTATTTCTCTCTTTTCCCTATGGGATCGAATTGAGATGAGTTCCCCTCTAACAACTGCCTTCAGAGCCTCCCAGAACGTTGCCGCTGCTACCTCACTTGTATCGTTTGTTTCCAGGTAATCCTGGATGTTCCTGCTAATCCGCCCGCAAACCTCTTCGTCCGCCAGCAGCCCCACATCCTGTCTCCAGAGTGGGTGCTGCCCTCTCTCCTCACTAAGCCGCAGGTCCACCCAGTGTGGGGCATGGTCCGAGACTGTGACTGTTGAGTATTCTGTCCCCGCCTTTGGGATTAACGCCCTGCTCAAGACAAAGAAGTCTATGCGGGAATAAACCTTATGAACGTGGGAGAAAAAAAAGAGAACTCCTTCACTCTCGGCCGTGCGAACCTTCAGGGATCCACCCCCCCTATCTGCTCCATAAAACCCTTCAGTTCCTTAGCCACTGCTGGTCGCTTCCCTGTCCTGGTCTTTGACTGGTCCAGCTCGGGGGCGATGACTGTGTTAAAGTCTTCCCCCATGATCAGGTGGTGTGACTCTAAGTCCAGGATTTTGCCTAGCATGCGTCTCATAAATTCCACATCATCCCAATTCGGAGCGTAGATGTTCACAAACACCACCCGGACCCCCTCCCACTTTCCACTCACCATTTTATACCTGCCCCCCTTATCTGCCACAATTCTCCCAGCCTCGAATACCACACCCTTACGGATCAGAATTGCTACCCCCCTGGTCTTCTAATCCAGCCCTGAATGGAACACCTGGCCTACCCATCCCTTTCTCAATCTCGTGTGATCTGCGAGCTTTAAATGTGCCTCCTGAAGCATTGCTACATCTGCCTTTAACCCCTTTAGATGCGCGGACACGTGCGCTCTTTTGACCGGCCCATTCAACACCCTCTCATTCCACATGACCAGCCTGGACGGGGCCCCAACCGCCTACTAGCCATTTTCTTGGCCAACCTCGAGCCCGCCCCCTTCGCTTCCTCGAGCACCCCCACAGGGAGCCGCCACCCCCGACCCTCAATTGGTACCCCAAAATTGATACCTCCTCTGTCCCCAAAAAATGAATAGTCAATAGAGGACAGGGATTTAATACAATTAACGTAAGTACAGCATCAATAACTAGGAAATTAATGGAACTAAAGAGTGACAAATCCCCAGGACCTGACGGTTTCCATTCGAGGGTGTTAAAGGAAGGAGGGCAGCATATTGTAGATGCCCTAACTATAATCTTCCAGAGTTCCCTAGATTCAAGAGTAGTCCCTCTGGATTGGAAATTGCACATGTCACTCCTCTTTTTAAGAAGGATGAAAGGGGAAACCAGGGAATTACAGATTAATTAGTCTAACGTCTGTGGTGGGGAGGCTTGCTGGAGTCTATAATCAAGGATGGGGTAACGGAACACCTTCAAAGTAAATTTCAGTCAATCAGGGAGAGCCAGCATGGATTCGTTAAGGGAAGATCAACCTGACAAATCTTATTGAATGTTTTGAGGAGGTGACTAAGGTAGTGGACAGGGGAATGTCGATGGATGTAATTTATATGGACTTCCATAATAATAATAATCCTTTATTGTCACAAGTATGAAGTTACTGTGAAAAGCCCCTAGTCACAACATTCCAGTGCCTGTTCGGGTAGGCTGGTACAGGAATTGAACCCGCGCTGCTGGCCTTGTTCTGCATTACAAGCCAACTGTCCAGCCCACTGAGCTAAACCGGCCCTTTGAAGGCTTTTGATAAAGTCCCAAACAAAAGACTGTTAACTAAGGTGGAAGTCCACGGAGTTAGGGGCAAATTATTGACATCGTTAGGAAACAGGTTGAATGGCAGGCGACAGAGAGTCGGGATAATGGGTAATTACTCAAGTTGGTAGGGGTGACTAGTGGTGTACTACAGGGATCTGTGTTGGGTCCTCAATTATTCACACTATTCATTAATGACTTGGATGATGGCATAGAAGGTCATATGTTCAAATTTTCAGATGATACAAAGTTAGGTGGCATTGTAGATAGCCTAGATGATAGCATAAAGAGCTATTGCCAGACTAGATAAATCAGCAAAATTGTGGCAGATAGAATTTAATGTAAGCAAGTTTGAGGTTATCCATTTTGGACCAAAAAAGGATAGAGCAGAGTACTTTCTAAACGGAAAGAGATTAGGTTCAGTGGATGTTCAAAGATATTTGGGGGTTCATGTGCATTGGTCCAGGAACAAGTGCAGAAAATAATCAAAATGGCTAATTGAATGCCAGCCTTTATATCTAGAGGACTGGAGTATAAAGACCCAGAGGTTATCCTGAAGCTATACAAAACCCCGGTGAGACCCCACTTGGAAGGCTGTGAGCAGTTCTAGGCACCACAACTAATGAAGGATATTTTGGCCTTGGAAGGAGTGCAATGTAGGTTTACAAAAATGATACTTGGATTACAGGGGTTGAGTTATGAGGGGCGATTACTCAAATTAGACCTATTTTCGCTAGAATTTAGAAGTCAAAGGGGCGATCCGATCGAAATGTTCAACATATTAACAGGGAAAGACAGGGTAAATTAAGATAAACTATTTCCACTAGTTGGAAATTCTAAAACTAGGGGGACAGAGTCTAAGAATTAGGGGTAGACTGTTCAGAAGAGATGTTAGGAAGAACTTCTTCACTCAAAGGGTGATAGAGGTTTGGAATTCTCCCCCACAAACAGCAGTTGAAGGTAGATCAGTTGTTAATTTTAAATCTGAGATAGATAGGATTTTGTTAAGGAAAAATATTGAGGGATAAGGGCCAAATGCAGGTTTGTGGAGTTAGGTCACAGATCAGCCATGATGGGCAGCACAGTAGTACAGTGATTAGCACTGTGGCTTCACAGCACCAGGGTCCCAGGCTCGATTACCGGCTGGGTCACTGTCTGTGCGGAGTCTTCACATTCTCCACGCATCTGCGTGGGTTTCCTCCGGGTGCTCCGGTTTCCTCCCACTTGTCCCGAAAGATGTGCTGTTAGGTAATTTGGACGTTCTGAATTCTTCCTCTATGTACCCGAACAGGTGCTGGGATGTGGCGACTAGGGGCTTTTCACAGTAACTTCATTGCAATGTAAGCCTACTTGTGATAATGTTATCTCATTGAATCACGGGGCAGGCTCAAGGGGCTGATTGGCCTACTCCTGTCCCTTTGTTCCTATCTAGGTTAAGTACCAACTTGCTTTTTATTTAGTGATCTTAGTGGTTATTGTTCGTCTTGTGCTATTTTGCTTTGAGGGGCAAATAGAAAAAAAGCAGTGTAGTTTCATACCTCAAAATGCTTTAAACATGGATAACTGCAATTATATGAATATGTCCAAGGAGTATTTTTTAAGTTTCCAGTTAGATTGGAGGGAGAAGTGGAAGCAGTAGCCTCCGATTCCTGAACCATGTAGGAACTTCAGGATGCTTAATGTGTATTGGAGGCTCCTAATTTCAGGAAGTGCCTCCAACTGCTCAAAGTCAAGTTGCGGTTTCCCAAGTGTTATGACACCCTGGGTGAGTGCGTGGTCAATTCCAGACCCAAACGACCCTGGAGCCCCAACATTAGGGAATTAACCAATAATTTGTATATTTCCCTGAGATTTTTGACCCTTGACTGCTCCAATGAATTATAGACACCAGATTTGTAAGTAAAACATTAAAATAACTTTATTTATAACAAGAGTAGAGATAAATATGTAATGGAAATAATAGAACAATAGTCTATTAATCTAACTATTCCCCAAACCCCATCCCACCCTCCATGCAGACACACAAAAGACAGGCATACGGTGGGTGAGAAGGAAAGGATTGAAAATAACAGGGAATAAAAGGGTTGAGATGGATCTTTGCTGTTGAGGTGGTAGGCTTTGCAGTCAACGATCTTGAAATCATCGTTTGGTTTGGATCTCTTAGAATCTGCCTTCAATTAGACCTCGCAGGCTGTAGGAATTCCTCTGATGAGTCACCTTCACTTGTAAAGGCCTCCACCAGATTGCCACTCAGTCTCACTGAGATAGTATCAAATTTCTCTACCTGAGAGTTTAAAGCAGGCTCACCGTTCACTCTGCCTTTCAGCTGCTTGTCCGGTCTTTGTGCAGGGTTTCCGGCTGCGGTATAGAGAGAAAAAAGGTCCTGGACTTCAGGATGCTTTTTGAATTCTGAGGAGAGATATCAGCCTGGACTTTTCCCAGCCTTTCTCACAGAGATTTGATTTGCACAGGCTAAGGTGGAAAGAATGCGTGCAACATTTAAATCAAGAGTTAAACCTTTACAAGACCGATAGAGTGCCCAGACCAGCTCACTCCATCGGAGATGTCAGAAAGAGTAGTTTCAGCTTTTCTGGGAGATATTTAACAGGTTTCTGCCCAGCTCCTTCTCAGAATGAAACTGAAAGGAAAAACAGAATCTGCCTTCTGCTCCAGAATCTTCTGAAAGGCTCTACCCACAAACCTCAATTGAAAACAAAAGTGCGAGAAGAGGAGATTGGCTGCTGGTCTGTCAAAAGCATAGCACGAGCTCTACCACAGAGCATACTGTCTCAAGGGGTGTGCCTGGCCAGTTCAAATAGCAGCTTGCAGCTGGAAAGTGGGGGGGGGGGGGGGGGGGGAGGGGAGGGGAGGGGAGGGGAGGGGAGGGGAGGGGAGGGGAGGGGAGGGGGGGGGAGGGGAGGTGGAGGAGGAAGTGTGGGGTGGTTAAGTTCAAAACCAAAAGTCTGAAGTTTTAAAAACAGCCAGCAGGACAGGCATTAAAAAGGAAACCAGGATCAAACAAGGATTTACAAGAGGTTCCTTACACAAGCTCGAGGCGCTGCAGTATTCACTGAAGGGCATATGGGTGGTTGAATGTTTTCTGGGGTATAAACTCCTCTGGGAGCTGCATTCCAAAGCTGCATTCTAGTGAATACCAGTGGCTCTGACAACACATTGAAGGAGTGCAGTCCTAAGCCTGGCATTGTGAGGCAAAGGACTACACTGGTGAAGGAATGGAATGGTGATTGGACATTGGAAAAAAAAAAAAATCCAGTTAAGGGCAATTTTAGAATGGTCAATCCACCTACCCTGTACATCTTTGGGTTGTGGGGGTGATATCCATGCAGACACGGGGAGAATGTAATTGGGGATTTGATAGCTAGGGGAACAGATATATAGGAGCCAAAGTTAGCATTTCAGGTCAATGACGTTTCATCAGAATGTCCTGAAATGTTAACTTGGTTTCTTACTTCCCACCTGCTGCCATACCTGTTGACTATTTTCAGCATTTTCAGCTTTTATTTCAGATTTACAGCATCCGCAGTATTCTGCTATTGTCCCAAACGGTGCATTGCCTTCCTGATGCCAGGGTAAGAGAATGTAGAACATTCTGTGGGCAAGTAGAGTGGGCCAAAATTCATCGTCTATGTTTTAAATAATGAGACAAAAAGAGGGTTGGGGTCATGGAATTAAAGTTTAACGAGTTAGGTAGGGAATTAAGTGGGACCTCAAAAGATCACTCCTGCTGCCATGTGCCAGATGAGAATAGAAATATGAGCATATGGTATATGTATTAAACATGTGTGGCTACAAACATGAGACAGGAAAGAAAACATTTGGACCTATACAACATGGATTGCCCCAGAACAGATTTCGGACCAATACCCTTGTGGACATGTTAATTTAAGCTGCGGGGGAGGTATTAAACTAATTCAGCCAAGGTTTAGGCACCATGATATGTATTAACATGTTGAACCAAGATACACAGGGCATTAAGAAAGGCAGAATTAGAAATATTATGGAATTAGGTGGCATGCTAGAAAATATGTCGTCTCCCTAGTGCCAGGATCAGGGACATTAAAACAGGTATTGAAGATCCTGTGGAGGAATATCAAAAAGTCAGAGGTTGTCCATGTTGCATAAAGAAGGGAGAGGGCTGAGAACCGGTATTTAGAGTTTAAGGAGTTATGAATGAAGTTAAAAACAGGGCCTCAAAATGGAATAATATGTAAATTACTCCCAGCAACACAGGCCAGTACAAATAGAAATTGACAGATATGACAGATTATTGCGTGGTTAGAGGTATGGGAGAGGAAGGCGGCCATCTGATTCCTGGGACATTTGGCCCATTTCTATTTCAGGAGGGACGCCTTCAAGATGGAAAGGTTATACCTCATCAGGTTTGGGGACAATATCCTTTTTGCAAGTTAATTAGTAATGTGAACTAATTTTGTAGGGTTTGAGCACAAAGATATGGGGGGAGAGGGGGGGATTTTCAGCTGCCGTTCATAAATTTAAATGTTTTTAAACAGCTTCCCCGTCATATGCTCCCCCCGGTAGAGAATTCCCCACTCGCCGATGTGAAGTACAACAACTGTCGAGAGTAACTCGCCAGGTTGTAAAGGTTAAGTTTAGCCCCTGGGGGGAGAGGGACATTCCCCAATGTGCCAACCCCTAGCACTGCCAGCCTGGCAGTGTCAACCTGGGAGTGCCAGGGTGATTTTGCCAGGGAGCTGTGCCAGGGGTTGGCCCTCTGGGGAGCCCCATTGGGAGATTGCCCAGTGCTCGTGTTTGGTGGGGAGGGGGAGAGAAGGGGGGTTTTGGCCCATTGCTTGTGGGCGTTGCCCTGTTGCTTGTGTGGTTGGGGGAGGGGGGTGCACCATTGCTTGTGTGTGTGTGTGTGAGGGTGGGGGGAGGATGTTGTCTTGGTGCTTGTGTAGGGGTGTGCGGGATGGGTTGCCCTGATGCTTGTGGGGGATGGGGTGTTTCTTTTGAACCGAAATCAAGGCACCCTATAAAGATGGCGTCCTGATCTGTGGAACACTATCAGGCCCTGCCCTGCCAGCAGAAACCATGCCCCAGATTCTCTGTGCACAGCGTACCTGAGAATCTGAAGAGAAAACTCGACTGTGCAGCTGGAGAGGTACAATCTGATTTTCCTGCTGAAACCGACACTCTGACAACTTATCAGACGATTCTGCATCATTTAGTAGAAAGTAGAAACAAGATGAACAATATACTGGGAGACGGTTAGAAATACTAAATCTGGGATCACAGAAAATTTCAATCTGTTTAAATTATATTTGGAGTGCATGTGTAAGTACATAGTGTTTTTTTCTTTATTCTTTCATGGGATGTGGGCGTTGTTTGGAAGGCCAGCAATTGTTGCCCATCCCTAATTGAGAGGCTTGCTACGCCATTTAGAGGATAGTTAAGAGTTAACTACAAGGATCAGGAGTCATATGTAGGCCAGAGCAGATAAGGATGGCAGAATCAATTCCCTAAAGGATATTGGGGAACCCAATGTGTTTTTACCAGAACTGACTATAGTTGTCATGGTCAAATTGCTCTATTATTATATTCCAGACTGGGAATTCAATTCATGTCCCACAGCAGTAGCCTGGACCTTGGGATTACTGGACCAGTGATATTACCACTACATTTACCACTACACCACCATTTCCTCACAAATTGTTAAGTTTGGTGATCTCCAGGCGCAAAAGGCCACTTGGAAATATGGGGCTGGGTTTTACACTTTTTCAGTGGGAGGTGGAACAGGTGAGTTGTCCACTTGTCCTTGGTGTGTTCTGTGATGTAACCGTTGTAATGATGTACACAGAACATATAATAATAATCTTTATTATGGTCATATGTAGGTTTACATTAACACTGCAATGAAGTTACTGCGAAAATCCCCTAGTCGCCACACTCTGGCACCTGTTCGGGTACACAGAGGGAGAATTCCGAATGTCCAAATCACCTAACAAGCACGTCTTTTGGGACTTGTGGGAGGAAACTGTAGCACCCAGAGCAAACCCATGCAGACACAGGGAGTACCCAAGCCAGGAATCGAACCTGGGACCCTGGAGCTGTGAAGCAACAGTGCTACCCACAGTGCTTCCGGCCCCTCATACAGGGGGAGTAGGGCAGAGGAACCAAAGGGAACCAGGGGAAAGAAAAAGCCATGGGTGTGGCCACAGCAAACAACAGGATACGCCTTGGTGGCCTCAAACATGCCTCTGGTATGTTTTAATATGGTGGCAATATGTAGATAGGTTTTTAAAAAAATCTTTAGAGTACCCAATTAATTTTTTCCAATTAAGGGCAATTTAGCATGGCCAATCCACCTAACCTGCACATCTTTGGGTTGTGGGGGCGAAACCCACGGAAATACACAGAGAATGTGCAAACTCCACACGGACAGTGACTCAGGGCTGGGATCAAACCTGGGACCTCGGCACCATGAGGCAGCAGTGCTAACCATTGTGCTACCCCTAACATGTAGATAGTTAAGCAGTACGATTGTGGTAACCAATTTCTGGGAGCCTAATGTTAATGCTCTGGTCTGAACTTTCCAAGGAAATTTACAATGCCTAGGAATCTCAACATTGCCTTCTTGTCCTCTGGGACTGTCATCTTCTGAATGGTAGTCATCTTCTCATCGTCTGGTTGCACACCATGTTCTGAGATTTGATCAACCGGGAATTTTAAAACTGAAATACCAAACTTGCATTTGGCTCTATTTAGCTTCAAGCCAAATTTGTGTAACCTCTGGAAGACTTGCAGTAGCCTTGCATTATGCTCTTCACGCGTAGATGACCAAACGATGATGTCATCAATGTAAGCTCGTACTCCATCGATGCCTTCAGTCATTTGTTCCATTGCACGATGAAATATCTCCGATGCTGAGATTATGTCAAATGGCATTCTGTTGAAACAGTATTGACCAAACGGTGTGTTGAACGTACACAATTTCTTGCTCGTCATCCAGCTGCATTTGTCAAAATCCTTTGGAGGCGTCCAGTTTGGAGAAATTTTTGTATTTGCCATTTCGCTGGTAATCTCTTCACACTTGGGTATTGGAAAATGTTCGCACTTTATATTCTTGTTTAGATCTTTCGGATCAATACAGATTCTCAATTCTCCAGTTGATTTCTTGACGAACTGACCCAATCAGTCAGTGATGTTATCTTGGAGATGATTCCAAGCTTCTGCATGCGTGCAAGTTCTTGCTTTAATTGTTCACGTAGTGGAGCAGGAACTCTTCTAGGAGGGTGAACCACTGGTTTGGCATTTTGTTTCAATTGAATCTTGTATTGAAACGGAAGAAATGAAATGAAATGAAAATCACAAGTAGGCTTCAAATGAAGATACTGTGAAAAGCCCCTAGTCATCACATTCCAGCGCCTGTTTGGGGAGGCTGGTACGGGAATTGAACCATGCTGCTGGCCTCCCTGGTCTGCTTTAAAAACCAGCGATTTAGCCCAGTGTGCTAAACCAGGAAGAGTACCCATACCTTCAAAGATGTGAGGAAATTGATTAAGAATCCCCTGAATAGGTTCCTGTACAGGTGGAAGAAGTTTACTGGCGTTATAGATTCTTTGAACCAGGTGAAGATCCTGACAGGCTGGTGCACCTAGTAGCGAAGATCGATTGGATCAACAATCTTGAATCGTAAGGATATCACGGTGCTGTGATTTGTCAATACAAGATACCAAGATCCCAATGAGGTAATTGCTTTGCCTTAAAATCATGCAATTGACAATCTGTTTTCTGTATCTTGAGACTTTGACTAAGTTGGGAAAGGTCATGAGTGTTTATCAAGTTCGCGGAAGCTCTTGTGTCCAACTTGAAGATGATTTTGGAACCATTTACTTGTAGCGGTGTGTTCCATTCAGATTGTACTATTTGAAGATTAGAAGTATTATTTGCAGTAGCGTCGAACTTCTCAATAATTCCTACAAAGAAGGAATCTTCTAAGCTATAAACATCAAGATCATTATCAGTGTTGTCAATTTTAGAGGTTCCTGCAGTTGTGTCAACACTTCTTATATTAATGTGTGTCTTCCGTAGATTTGAAGATTTAAATTGTTTTCCTTTAAGTGAAGTTCTGCACTGCACAGCAGTGATTGAGTTTGCAACATTTTGAGCAAGTTTTTCCAAGTGCTGGGCATTTATGTGGGTGGATGTGTCCACAACGTCCACACCTCATGACGTTAATTTTGTCACACGGAAATTGTCTTTGTGCATGCGCAATGTGGCTGCCATCCGAAACGCGCATTTTTCTGAACTGCGTCACAGATCCAACGCAGTTGGTCTTGAGGCTCGTTTTCCACCCTTTTCTTTTTTCAGAATCTCAGAGTACTGGCTTTTAGACAATTCATTCACTCGATTTCAATAGCGTCTTCTAACTTCAGATCTTTTTGCCTTAATAAATGTTCTCAGTTTTTCATCTATGATACCAAAAACGATTTGATCTCTGATCATAGAATCTGACAATATAGAGAATTTCCAGGTTTGAGCTTTGAGTTTTAAATCTGTTATGAAGCAATCAATAGATTCCCCATCTTTTTGCATCCTTTCTCAAAGATAAATCTTTCATATGTTTCATTTATTTGAGTCCTGCATTGCAGATCAAATCTGATTTAGACAATGACAGTGATAATAGAAAACTCGCATTATTCTTAACAATGGCTGGACCACGGGCTATTGAATTGTATATCTCCCTTCAAATCTCAACGGAAGATGATAAAACTAAATATAATGTTATTGAAAAATTTGATATTCCTTGCCTTGTTCTCCAAGATAGCCAGATATGTAGTGTTGACAAAGAATATAAAAATAAGAAGTTTAAATCAAAACAAATTTATTTTACGCTACTAAACGTGATTAGGTTCGCACACTATACTGAGTAACAGATACTAAACTAATAATACTGAATCCGTAGTAGTAATCAATATTCTCTATAACTATTAAACTAAATTGGGCAGCATGGTAGCATAGTGGTTAGCACAATTGCTTCACAGCTCCAGGGTCCCAGGTTCAATTCCCGGCTTGGGTCACTGTCTGTGCGGAGTCTGCACGTTCTCCCAATGTGTGCGTGGGTTTCCTCCGGTTTCCTCCCACAGTCCAAAGATGTGCAGGTTAGGTGGATTGGCCATGCTAAATTGCCCTCAGTGTTGGCTGGGGTTACTGGGTTATGGGGATAGGGTGGAGGTGTGGGCTTGGGTAGGGTGCTCTTTCCAAGAGCCAGTGTAGACTATGGGCTGAATGGCCTCCTTATGCACTGTAAATTCTATGAGAAATCTATGAGGAGTTAACCTCTAACTCAACCTCGAGCTATGTTTCTACAATGAAATCTCCCTCTGCTTTCTCATCAGCTTCTCATCATCTTCTCCCAGAATTCCTAGAGATGCTGCCTTATATACAATAACTTAGTAACGCCATCTAGTGTTGAGTTACACATAGTTTCTGTTGTTAACCCTTTACTACACTTGTATTATACATATCATTACACCCACTACCAAAAACGAACACATTTAGATTGGGCAGGAGCTTTTATTGGCTAAAAGACAATAACCATTTGCATCAATATAAATTCAATGTAGCAGCTTTATTTTGGGCAAGCTGAGGTACGTTCATTCATCTGTAATATTAAATGAGTGCATAATAATAAACATATTTTTAAAAGTAACAAAATTAATACTTCATGCTTCATGCTCAACAGCTGAAATTTAGTAGCCTAATTAGGTGTTTGGGTTGTTTAAGTGGCTGTCCTGCTCCTTCAAATTTCCGATGACTGCAGTCAGGGTAAGAGTGGCACTAATCACGTAATGCTGACCATCTTCTATAACTGACTAAATGTTCACACAAATACATCCTCTATAAATGATGGGGTAGGTCCCATTATGCATGCATTCGGTGCCTACTTGCTCCATGAGACTCGATATTTTGGCTGCCAAAGAGAGAGCACCCCAATTGTGCCACCTTCAGACGTTTCAAGAACCAATCTTTTTTCTAAAATAAAAATTAGAGGGACTTCTTAAAGACTTTTGGGTCCTTCCCTGGCATGTAGTGCAGCTTGTAATAAAAGCAGCTAAACTTCTCAATTGCAGCATATGATTGCTATATGAAAACCTCGCGCTTATCACAACAATGGGCTGTTACACAAATGTTTGTACAGTAACATCTTTCATAAAGACCAACATATCAAGGAGAAACCTGCCACCTACAGACACTGGGCTCTAGGCTGTCAGAGGTTGTTTTTTTGGATGAGACATTAAATTAAGGCACATTCTGCCCATCAGGTGTGTGCAAAAAATTCCTTGACATTACTTCAAACAAGAGCAGAGAATTACCTCGGGGACCATGCCAATATTTACCTCTCACCTGCTGCACTGAAAAAATAAACGATCTGGTCATTGTCACATTGCGGTTTGTGAGATTGTGCTATGCACAAATTGGCTTGCATGTTTCTTCCATTGCAATTGTGATCAAACATTAAAAAGTACTGAATTGACTATGAAGCACATTGGGATGTCCTGAGATCAGGAAAGGTGTTATATAAAAACAAGCCATTCTGCCATTTTTTGAAATGATGCATCATTTAAAAATCGAAATAGGTTCATCCAAACAAAAAGGCCCAGGACTAACAGTGAATTGGCTGGTCTGAGCTAAAGTGGCTGTTGGTACCCTTTAAGTAGCCTTTTGTCTGAGCAGGGGAAAAGGAAATGTCCACTGGGGCTTCTGTTCTCCAGCATTGAAAACAATCGGATGTGAACAGGATTGGGTTCAGCTGTGATGATCTGTCAGCAGGTGAGATAACCAAAGGACACTCATTGCCCAGACATTCAACTGATGATTGGCCAATAGGGCACCATACTAGAGCAACATGACTCCAATGAAACCGTATGCCAGCCTGAAATAAGCTCCTGCAGGAGAGAAAATGGGGCTAAAAAGAGAAATGGAAGAAAGTGTCTTAAATGGTGTATACAATTTAAGCAATCATCACTACGAGATACCGTATCTCTGCACTGTTTGTTAACAATTTCATAGAATATATATTAACTGCAAAGAATTACAACCAAGCTGACAAATAATTATGCGGTTGTTATAATGGCGATAAAGCTAAAATATGACCATATCCTAGAATTTACAGTGCAGAAGGAGGCCATTCGGCCCATCGAGTCTGCACCAGCTCTTGGAAAGAGCACCCTACCCAAGGTCAACACCTCCACCCTATTCCCATAACCCAGTAACCCCACCCAACACTAAGGGCAATTTGAGACACCAAGGGCAATTTATCATGGCCAATCCACCTAAACTGCACATCTTTGGAAATGGGAGGAAACCGGAGCACCCAGAGGAAACCCACGCACACACGGGGAGGATGCGCAGAATCCGCACAGACAGTGACCCAAGCCGGAATAGAACCTGGGACCCTGGAGCTGTGAAGCAATTGTGCTATCCACAATGCTACCGTGCTGCCATATTGAGCTGTTAGATCTCCAAGATATAAAAGAATCTGATCCGAGATATATCTTTAAGTTCCAAGAAAAGGATACATGATTCAAACTTAGAAATAGAAAGATGAATACACAATAAAGAAATACATTTTTCACCTTAGAAAATCCTACTTAAAAGTGCCATAAAAATGGAGAATGTCAAAAATATCAAGCGGACTACTTAAGGATATGAAAAGTAAAGGTGGGTTATCAAATTTGAAACCTTTTAGCCTGATGGACAGGAATGGCTTTTTCTGATCCTGTACATTGGAAATTGGGAAATGCTGGGAGAGGAGAGCATTAGCTAAATATCTATATTTAGGGTATATCATGGATGGCCATTGCCTCACAGAACAGTTTTGTTTGCCTTTCAGAATCAGAGAAGAATTTTTCAGATGTTTCATTTTATTTAGTCCCTCAATACCAGTTGGACAATAACCTCATGCCAAAAGCTTTAAACTTTGCAGTCAATATTTATTTGGAAAATCCCTTAAGCAATCTACCCAATTTCTGAACTGGTTACCACCACTACTCCCAGAGCAATCGGGAAAACTGAGAAGTTCATCACCACAAGATGCAGGGTCAAAAAAGTACTGATGTAGCTTATATGATCTGGGTCCTCAACAAAGTGATAAATGATTAAATTTATATGTACCTCAATGCCTGTAATGTAGGAATGGTGTATTGTTTCATAATTTTAATTCAATATTCCTTCTTAATGTCCCGGACACCATTTTCTTGTTCGTTGTCGAATATGTTGGTCTATTTTTGTTATTATAATTGTTATGTTTCCACATTTTTAGATAGATTATTGAATTGATACATGTTACATTGCAATCAATCTTCGAATTGTGCATATTTATATTGAATAAAATACCATAATTTTGTTCTAAAGTTGTTTATTGATGACCTGGAAAATGTTTCCTGTAGATTTTTACAGGGCACTAAAAACCCAAAACCCATTATGTGAAAGACTGCTTTATACAGGGGACTCAAAATTGCTGAAAGTATGAAGAGGTTCAAAAGTGCTCCCGGCTTGTGAAAATTTTGCTTTGCCATTAAATTTGGAGAAACAATGAGACAAGACAATGCAAGCTACTGTAAATGGTACACTTTTGAAACGGGTGTTAGAACAAAGAGACCGTGGGATGACTGTACAAAAATGTTTTGAAGGTGGCAGAACAAAGCATATGGGATCCTGGGCTCTATTATAGGGTGATAAAGTACAAAAGTGTGAAAATTATGCTGAACTTGTTTAAAACATGAGTTTGGCCCAACAGAAATATTGTCTTAATTCTGTGTATCATACTTTAGGAAGCAAAGAAATCCTTTGGAGAGTGTCTAAAAGAGATTTCAAGGATAGAAGATTGTAGAAGCTAGGTACTTCCCCTTAGAGCAGACAAGGATAAGAGGAGATCTAATAAAGGTGTTTAAAATCACTAAGGCTTCAGAGCAAGTAAAGAGAAGCTGTTTCCAATTGCTGAAGGGTCAATAAGAAGAGGGCACTGATTTAAGGCGATTGGCAAAAGAGCCAGAGGCGACATGTGGAAAAACTCTTTTGCGCATTGAGTGATCACTGCTTGCTAGGGTGGTGGATATAGATCAATTCAAAAGAGAATTTGATAAATATTGAAGGAGAAAAATTGTAGGTATACGGGAAAGAGATGAATAGGACTCCCTGGATTGCTCTTCGAAAGAGCTGGTGCAGACTTGATGGGCTGAATGGCCTCCTTCTGTGCTGCACTAGTCTATGGATTCTTTCTCTGAAATTGGCCACTGTTTCTTTTTAAATCGAAAGAATTAATGGCTGGAAGGCAAGCAGAAAGCCAAATAGAGAAGTAAAAACAGGTCAGATATACACATACAGCTGGTCAGTGAATACAGTATTTGAAAGGGAGCAAGAACATATACAGTGTAAGGGATAAAGATGTAGACTTGTTCAGTTAGAAAGAGAGAAACAAGAATATAAAACAGAAACTAATGGACAGTCAGTGAGAAAGGGAGGGACCCGCACACGCCTGAATTTTGCACTCAGTTGTGAGCCCCACCGTTCGTAGTGGAGCACAATCCACATCCATCCCTTGCCATGAGAACCAAAACTGAAAATTTCCAGGGTCAGACTCATGTCAACACTGGTATAATGTTTGTTGACCTAAACAAGCTGTCAGGTAACAGGAGACAAAGTGCACTGTTTAAAATTTTGGCTGGCTACTTTGCACTTAACATGTGAATTTACAGACTCATATTAATGCTCATAGAATCATAGAGGCCCTACATTGCAGAAGGAGGCCATTCGGCCCATCAGTCTGCACTGACCCATCGAAAGGGCACTTTACCCATGTCCACTCCATCCTATCCCCATAACCTGACCTGCATATCCCTGGACACTTAAGGGGCAATTTATCACGGCCAATCGACCTAACCTGCGTATCTTTGGACTGTGGGAGCAAACCAGAGCAGCCGGATGAAACCCACGCAGAGCATGGCAACCATCCTGAGCATGCTTAATAATGCCATATTGTAATGTGAGTAGCAAAGAAAGTTTCAATCACAGGTGGCATGAATGTATTCTCAAGAGTAACATTACTAAATATAATCTAATTCGATCGCTCTCAATTCATTTTTGGTTGAGCCTAAAGAAAAATTCTTAATCCTTGTCCGCATCTCATTGTGATTGTGTAAAAGACCTTTCTTCTCCACATACATGCCTCTTACTTGCTCTTGCTTCATTTTTCATTTATCTTCACGTCTCACTCTCCCTCAATTCTTACAATTCACTCTTCCACTCTCTTCTTTCATGTCTCAATATGTTGAGAAGGACGAAGTCAAATGGGCAAAAAAAAACCCAGGGACTGGCAGGTGGGGGGCAGCAGGGGTGGGTGAGCAAGCGAAAAGGAAGGTTAGGAGGTTCTCTAGTCAGGTTGGCAACTGTGCCAGGATCTATTTGGGTTGAACAGGCAGGCAAAATGGCTAGCTGCGAAGCACCATGAATACACAGAGAGAAAACAGTTTCCTTTGGACATGTGCGAAAGCTTATCACCATGTTTAGAAATCGTCTGACCAAATGACTGAGAAATCTATACCTGCGGAAGTCCTAGCAAGTTCGCCTAGCCAACTTCAGAGTTTATGCCGGCAGATCCAAGGCCAAGATAGTTAGGGACTGATTTCTTCCCAACCCTTTCCTTCTCCAAATGTATAAAGGGTACTGCTGGCTTTTACTCAGCTGAAAATCATGTAGATTTTGCAGATCCCACTGCTTGCCCAGTTCTGGCCACCCTACCAATTTCTGCTTTTGCTTGTAGAATTAACCAGAAATGTCAGAAAAGAACCCAGACCCCCAGAAACAGCTTTTAAGTATATAAATAATACTGAACACAAATATTTTCTGCTTCATTTTCATCTATTTTCTTGGTATTTTGGAAATACTTGTGCATAAGGGAGCTCAATGTTCCTTGTATCAACCTTTTATTACACCAAAGACATTATTGACAATTACAATACCAATGGAGGAGAACATATAAAATGAATTTATATAGCACTAGTATGTATAGAAAATATATATTACAATAATGTTTAGCCTGCTATGTTAAAATAAATGTCCATTTAGCTGGAAGAGTCATTTAAGCTTCCTTATGTAAATGTTTACCATTTGGTCTGACAGTTTCGGCATGGTTACGAGGAAGCACTGGATGCTGCCGAATCTCTTGTTCCTATTACAATACTACTTTTGTCACTCAGGTTCTTAACTACTGTTGCAGCTGGAGATTGCAGTACTTTGCGAGAAAGCCTCATCCTTCCATCTGTGGGATCACGGCCAAAATATTTCACCTGTTTTTCAAAGAAAAATGTTTCTCCATGTTAATGCTTTCATTGCACTTCAACATTCTCATTCATTAAAACTCTTCACCTAGATTTTATGTCTGCGAATTTACAAGCCTCAGCAAACAAAAAATGTTTGAAACCAAAGTTAAAGATTAAATGCTTAGGTTGTTTATGAGAACTAACTTCCACCTGGCATCTGACAAAATTATTGTGACAGTAGCACAGTTATAAGGATATATGCAAAGTTTCAATTCCATATCTGTCTCAATATTAACATCTACTGAAATCAATGAACAACTTTGAGAACATTTGAATAGCTTTAGAATCAGGCACTCTGTTTTGCATGGCGTCATTTTTCTTGAGTTTGGAAGAGAAATATAACAAATCGTCAGCTGCAAACAATATGTGCTTTTTGGATAAAGCCCCCCCCCCCCCCCCCCCCCCCCCACCATAATAACCGGGATTTGGTTTTAGCGGCAGGGATCCCCCCTCACCAGTGGGGCCCCATCTCACCGGAAGGGGGAGATCGGATGCCAGTTAAGTGCCCCGAGGTACTTAATTGGCCAACGTCAACATTCCATGAAGTTAAGTCCCTAGTATGGTGGCAATCCCATCCTCGAGAGCTGCTAGCCAGCCAGAAGTTGTCATTCTCCATTAACAACAGCGTTACAAAAGTAGAGGCTGCTGCAGACAATTTTCTGAGGCCCAGACTGAGGGATCGCCACTGGCCCCTGGGCACAAGTGAGTGGGACAGGATGGAGGTCACGGGAAATGGGTTGCTGGATAGGAGGAGCAGTGCATTCAGGAGCAAGGCCAGGGAGGTCAGCTCCCCTCCACCCCTTCCCAATGTTGGGTCTCTCGACTGATTTAGGCAATGAGCCCCCGAACCAGGCAACAGGTGTAGCTTATTAATGAGCCTAAATAACATCCTGCTGCCCCCCAATTTAATTGGGGACAGTTTTCCCGATGCTGGGAATTTAATGTGGGTACTTCCTTCCAATTCTCCCGGGCCTGTGGCCATCACAAATTATTAGGTTTAATCAACAACATGATTTTGGAAGGAACAAATAAAACTATCGCCATAAAATATACTAAAATAAGTTGTCACAAGCATTAGCTGCATCCTTTACAGTTGTTCACACATTCAACTGCCTTTAGCCCTCTCTAAATAACAGAAAGCTGAAAATGGACATGGTTGATGTTTCCATTGGTATCGAGAAAAGGCGACATGCTCCTTGTAGTTGTAGTGGCTGTTTGTGTTACACTAGAACTGCAGTACATTAGCATTTCCAATTTTTGAAATGATGTTTAATGCCAATTTTGGGATTTGAATTGGAGGGCTAGTTTCAGGTTTCATTCTAGTATCAGGTTTGCTTGTCATTAGAGCATCAGATCTCACGATATATTAAATTCAACATATTCTAATGAATAGTTTTGTGGTAACCTTGCCCCTGTAGCCAAATGGCTGTTAAGGTTTGTTTTAGCTGTCCGTCAATCCCCACTGAACAGTATCTCAATCCTAGCATCATGGAATGTTTCTAGCCATGACATATCTCAGTCAGCTTGACGACCTCGGATGTCCCTCTGTTCCCCCTTTCCTCTCCACACAATACCTTCATTTTATTTGACTTCAATATTTCACTTGGTCTTGACTGACCTCTCATGTTCAATACCATGGGAATCAGACTTTATGACAAAGCATTTAAAAATAATATACATTTAAAATTCAAAAGTATAGCAAACGTGGCTGAGAAACAACACGAGTGAGAGTAAATGATGCATTAAAAAGCACTGAAATTCTAAATTAACTTTTCTACCAAACGACATCCCATTGACAAATAAAAGATTCTGAATTGGCTTGACAGGGGAGACACAGGAGGTTGTTTCTCCTGGTTAGGAACTTTCTTCACTCGGACAGTTGTGAATACTCCTTCCTTGAGTATATTTAAAGTTGAGTTGACAGATTTTTGGTTTCTTGGGTAACCAAGGACAATGGCAAGCAGGTAGGAAAGTAGCGTTGGGGCAGGAGATCATACTGAATGACAAGGGACGCAAGGGGCTGGATTCTCTGTTTTTGGGACTATGTCCCCACACCGCCGTAAAAACTGTGGCCTTTCACGCCAGTTTATCTGGTGTGAAAGGGCCGCATATTCATAGCCCTGCAGGGGGCTAGTAGTAAACCATCGTAAAGCTAGCAGCTTTTTCTGCAGATACAGGCCCCTCGCACTTCCGGGTCGGAGGCCACGCATGTGCATAGCCTCCAGTAGCCGCGCGGTGTTCCATGGCGGACTCAGACCACGGAGCTGGACCATAAACATTTTAAAAAAAAATAAAAATTGAGATCGCCCAATTATTTTTTCCAATTAAGGGGCAATTTAGCGTGGCCAATCCACCTACTCTACACATTTTTGGGTTGTGGGGGCGAAACCCACGCAGACACGGGGAGAATGTGCAAACTCCACACGGACAGTGACCCAGAGCCGGGATCGAACCTGGGACCTCAGCGCCGTGAGGCGGTTGTGCTAACCACTAGGCCACCGTGCTGCCCTGCTGGACCCTGAACATAGTGCCTCTGACCGGCTGCACGCCCGACCCAGATCACCCGCCCAAAATTAGTGCGCTGCCATACAAGGCCCCCCCCCGGCCCTCCGATCAGCCCGCCCCCGACCATTGCGGCCACGGGCTGAGTCCGCAGCCGCCACGCTAGTATCCCGACCGGCAGGACCAGGTTAGATCCATGCCGTTGGGACCTCCGCCGGTCGGGGGCGGCGAATGGTGGGGCGGCCTCCAGCAATGGCCGCAGGTAGGCGATACTCATCGCGGTGTACTCTCTGAGTATGCCACTACTTGGGGAACCGGTGCCGGCCCCGATTCCATGCGAGAAACTGCATTCTCCGCCCCGGCGCCGGCTGCGATTTCGGTGTTGGGGTGCGGAGGATCCAGCCCGAGGTCTGCTCCCATTTCTTATATTCCTAAGACAACAATACCTGAATCTGTTGTCCAACTTCCAGTCCAATGGCACTTGGATGTCTTACCTATTAGAAAGAAAAATAAAATCTTTGGACACTAAAATAACAGACATTTGCTTAAATTAAACAGATTTTCATGGAATTCATGAACTGTTAAATACTTGTTGAGATCATGTGTACACTCCATATTTACTTGATCTTATTATGTGGATTGTATTCAGTTGTGATTTTTCTTACCCTTCTGTGGTCAAGTTGTGAATTATGTAGTAAAACTGCAGTCATGTTGGGATACAGCTTCACCATAACTCCAATTTCCCTAAATAAACAAAAAATATACATAGTCAACTTCGTTATAACAAGAATTACATTACTTACTGTAAAATACCGGTGTGAAATTAGGTGGGGCAGCTTAAAGTAGGATGAGGTGAACCAATTTACTTGTACTTGCTTCCATTTAGTTTACTGTATTTGCCGCCCAGAATGCCGTCTCCTCCACCCTGGAGACCAAATGCAGATTGGGTGACTGCTTTACAGAACTCCTTCACTCAGTCCACAAGTATGAGGCCAAGCTTCTAGTGGCTTGTCATTTTAATTTCATTCACTACCTTGTGCACATGTGCACATTTCTGTCCTTACCCCACTGCAGACAAGGTCAACACAAGCAAGAGGATCAACGCCTCGGTCAGAATCTGTCAGACTGACAGTCAGACACACACACACCTACTGTTTCTTTGTCATGTAATCTTTCCTGCCCTCGATGCTAACGCAGATTTTCCCTTTTATTGTCCCCACTCTTCTCCCTTTCAACGGTATAAAACCCATCACATTTCTACCATCCCTCTGTTCTGAAGAGGCGTCATATTTGACTCAGATATTAACGTTGTTTCTCTCTCCACAGATGCTGCCAGACCGCCTGAGTACTTCCAGAATTTCCTGTTTTATTTCAAAGTAGGATCAAAAGCTGATGCAGACCCATAAGACATAGGAGCAGAATTAGGCCATTCGGCCCATCGAGTCTGCTCCGCCATTCAATCGTGGCTGTTATTTTCTCATCCCCCTTCTCCTGCCTTCTCCCCATAACCCCTGATCCCCTTATTAATCAAGAACCTATCTAAGTCTGTCTTCAAGACATTCAATGACTTGGCCTCCACAGCCTTCTGCGGTAAAGAGTTCCACAGTTTCACCACTCTGGCTGAAGAAATTCCTCCTCATCTCAGTTTTAAAGGATCGTCCCTTTAGTCTGAGATGGTGTCCTCTGGTTCTAGCTTTTCCTAGAAGTGGAAACATCCTCTCCATGTCCACTCTACCCAGGCCTCGCAGTATCCTGCAAGTTTTAATAAGGTCCCCCCTCATCCTTCTAAACTCCAACAAGTACAGACCCAGAGTCCTCAACCTTTCCACATACGACAAGTTCTTCATTCCAGGGATCACTCTTGTGAACCTCCTCTGGACCCTTTCCAAGGCCAGCACATCCTTCCTTAGATACAGGGCCCAAAACTGCTCAAAATACTCCCAAGTTCTTTTGTGCTTCAGATTTCCTAAGCATTTCCCCATTTAGAAAATAGTCTATGCCTAAATTCCTCCTTCCAAAGTGCATAACCTCACACTTTTCCACATTGTATTCCATCTGCCACTTCATTGAACACGGAACTGGCAGTCTCACTCAATAAAGCTGTTATAGAAGACGAAATAGAAAATAGAGAAGAAGTGCTGCTCTGAGGGTACAGATTAAATTACAATGCTGGAATAGAGCTTTGTTTTGCAGCTGGCCATACTCTCCTGCAGCAGAAGAATTGGACAATCCTACCTGTTGACATTTCTATCATTCATTTTGCTAATGCTGATCTGGGAGTACCTAATAAGAGCCATGCATTCAAGAGTCTGATATTAATTTTCTGCCTCTACAGTAGTATTCCAACATCACAGGATACTATTGCTGGGGACCTGGCCAAAAACAGGCCAGTCAGTAATGGAACATACAAATCTAAATGCACAGAAACCAACTACATGCATTATATCCATGATTGGTAGCTTCACTAGTCACTGATCCAGAGTTTATATTTATGCCTTTGGGAATTCTATTCATTTTTGTTAACAGATCATCTTTTGCAACAGAATTCTCTGAAACACAGACATACATTTTAATATGAAATCTAGAGTTTTTCTCATAGCTATGGGTTATAGGCTCTACTCATAACAGTATTTAACATGGATTTTATTTGATAAATTTACCGTATTTCAGTTATGGTGGCAGTGTAAACTGCACCAAATTCAAGTTGCTGTTCTTGCTGTGGAATAAATCAATGGAAAAAATTAGTCCCAATTTGTTTTAATACAAAATAAATAAATATACCATCAGGCTAAAATACAAATTAATTATTAGACTTACATCGTCCTTGCAGAGTTCACTTATAAACTCGCTAGCTTCATGCATAGCATGTGGAGTTGGTGCAAATACTGAGAATGTTTCTTCATCTACTTGGGATACTGTAACTCCTTTTAAAGGAACAGAAAAACAATTTTGTTTGATAAACAATACATTTAAAGTAGTAATGGAAGGCTCTCATGGTTCTGCTGGAAAAATTGAATAGTTGAGTCATGCAGACTACGATACATTCCTGGCTGGCCTCCCAGCTTCTATTCTTTGTAACTTGAGGTCATCCAAAACTCTGCTGCCTGTGCTCACTACTCTACTCACTGACCTGATGCTGGCTGCCATTTTTGTCATCCTTAATTTCAAATCCTTCCATATCCTCCCCATCTCTGTAATCTCCTCAAGCTCCACAACCATCAGATATCTCTATTCCTTGAACATCCCAGATTTAATCACTCCATTACAGGTGGCCATGTCTTCAGCTGCTGAGGCCCTTAGCTCTGCAAGCCTCCCTAAACTTTTTGTTACTCTTTTAAGAAGCTCACAAATGCCTGGCTCTTCAACTAAGCTTTCAGACGTCTGCCCCAGTATCTCCTTATCTGGTCCAGTGTCAATTTTATTTTGTAGTGCACCTGTGAAGTCACTGGTGATGTTTATCACATTAAGGTGCTATATAAGTGGTTGGTGTTTAAAATTTTTTAAAAAAGTACTCAATTATTTTTTTTTCCAATTAAGGGCCAATTTAGAGTGGCCAATCAACCTAACCTGCACATCTTTGGGTTGTGGGAGTGAAACCCACGCAGACATGGGCAGAATGTGCAAACTCCACACAGACAGTGACCTGGGGCCAGAATCGAACCCGGGTCCTCAGCGCTGTAGGCAGCAGTGCTAACCACTGCGACTGTGCCGCCCATTGTTGGTGTTGATGACACTAAGTTTGAACATTACAATTGGTCTCAGTGATTTGAAAATGAAAAATAACATTGGGTAATGAGTGGAACTTTGGCCAAAATAGAAACCAGCCCAAATTACTTTGATGAGAGGGGAGAAAATAAAATACACAAAGGAAATGAATGCTGGTCCTCAAGAGATCAAGAGGCGTGACTGAAAGTCTGTTGGAAAATATGGTTTTGAGAAGGTTATTAAAATGTGAGTAGAGAAGAGAGGCAAAGAGGTTTATGGCGGAATTTCAGAGTGGTGTCAAAATGTCTGAAAGATTCTGCAATCATAGGCGGGGAAAATCGAGAAGGGAATGACGAAAATGCCAGTCAGAAGAATGGAGGATGCCGGAGGAGATGCAAGATGTGGAGCATCTGTGGAGGGAGAATGGAGCTAACTTTTCAAGTCTGGATGACTTTGACAAAGTGTGATTTGGACTCGAAAATTTTAGCTCGTTTTCTCTCCTCAGATACTGTCAGGCCTGCTGAGATTGTCCAGCATTTTCTGTTTTTGTGTCTCTTGCCAGATGAATTCAACGCCGAAAAAGTGAAGTGATGTATTATGATATAAAGAGGCAATACAAGCTAAATGATACAATTTTAAAATGTTATGCAAGAAGAAATTGAGTGGAAGTGCTGGTCCACAAATCCTTTGACAGATTAAGAAAGTGGAAGCATATATAGGATCCTGCATTTAATGCACAGAGGCAGGGTACAAAATTCAGTAAAGAATGCTAAACCTATATAAAACACAGGTTTTACCCCAACGGCAGCACTGTGTCCAATTCTGAATGCCACACTTTAGGAATGGCATGAAGGCTTTGACAGAGTACAGAAGAAATTTATCATAATAGTTCCAGGCATGAAGGATTAAAGTTATGTGCATAGACTGGAAAACGGGTTGTTCAAAACATGAGTGTTTAGAGGCTGTAAATAAGAGAAACTGGTTGGTAAACAGAGGCAACAGATTTAAGGTGATTGCTACAAGAATCAGAGTAGACATGAGGAAAAACTTTTCATGAAAACAAACATTATTCCCTTTCCTATTATCTGTTCCATCTCTTCTCTAGTATATTTTAGTATCTTATATGGATGCAATCTACCTGGGTCAGGCATGGAACTAGAAGAACTTAAGAGGATTGAGCAATTATCTTCCCATTCTACCTTGTATGTCTTCATATACTTTTTGATCTTTTCTTTTTTTAAAATTTAGAGTACCCAATTATTATTTTCCAATTAAGGCGGCACGGTAGCACAGTGGTTAGCACTGTCGCTTTACAGCTCCAGGGTCCCGGTTCGATTTCCGGCTTGGGTCACTGTCTGTGTGGAGTCTGCATGTTCTCCCCGTGTCTGCGTGGGTTTCCTCCAGTGCTCCGGTTTCCTCCCACTGTCCAAAGATTGAAAAAAATAAGTAAATTTAGAGTACCCATTTCATTTTGTCCAATTAAGGGGCAATTTAGTGTGGCCAATCCCCTAACCTGCACATCTTTGGATTGTGGGGGCGAAACCCACGCAAACAGGGGGAGAATGTGCAAACTTCACACGGTCAATTACCCAGAGCCGGGATCGAACCTGCAACCTCGGCGCCGTGAGGCAGCAATGCTAACCACTGCGCTACCGTGTTGCCCTCCCCCCGTCTAAAGATTTGCAGGTTAGGTGGATTGGCTATGTTAAATTGCCCTTAATGTCCAAAAAAAGGTTAGGTGGGGTTACGGGATAGGGTGGAGGTGTGGACTTAAGTCGGGTGCTCTTTCCAAGTGCCAATGCAGACTCCAGCTTTGACAAAGAGTCATCAGAATCGAAACATTAGCGCTTTTCTCTCCCTACAGATGCTGCCAGACCTGCTGAGATTTTCCAGCATTTTCTCTTTCGTCACTGCAGACTCGATGGGCCAAATGACCTCCTTTTGCACTGTAAATTCTATGATTCTAAGGGGCAATTTAGCGTGGTTAATCCATCTACCCTGCATATTTTTTTGGTTGTGGGGATGAGACCCACGCACACAGGGGGAGTATGTGCAAACTCCACAAGGACAGTGACCCGGGACTGGGATCAAACTCGGGTCCTCGGCGCTATGAGACAGCAGTGCTAACCACTGCGCCACCGTGCCACCCTTAATCTCTTCTTCCGATCTCATGCTCACTGTTAATCTCCCTGAGGCAAAGGAATTATTCAATACTTCTGCCATTTCATGGTCAGCTGTCAGTTTTTCTTGTGAATCCCCCAGTTGCTCTAATCCTTCCTCTTGTTATTTGTATGTCCGTAGGAGACTGTTAAAAAATATTCTTTGAACTTTGCCCCCCGACGATGTCGCGGGCGCTGATCTCGTTAATCTTAAAGAGGGACAAGGACCCCCAGCAGTGCGGTTCATACAGGCCCATATCTCTCCTCAACGTAGATGCCAAGGTGCTGGCAAAAATCCTGGCCACCAGGATAGAGGACTGTGTGCCAGAGATTGTACACGAGGACCAGACAGGTTTTGTGAAGGGAAGGCAGCTGAACACGAATGTGCGGAGATTGTTGAATGTCATCATGATGCCGGCGATTGAGGGGGAGGCAGAGATAGTGGTGGCGCTGGATGCGGAGAAGGCCTTCGATAGAGTGGAGTGGGGGTACTTATGGGAGGTGTTGGGGAGGTTTGGATTTGGTGAAGGGTTTATTAGATGGGTGAGGCTGCTATATGAGGCCCCGATGGCGTGCGTGGTCACAAATGGGAGGAGGTCGGAGTACTTCCGGCTTTACCGAGGGACCAGGCAGGGTTGCCCCCTGTCCCCCTTGTTGTTTGCATTGGCAAACGAGCCACTGGTGATGGCGTTGAGGGATTCAGAGAGGCGGAGAGGTTTAGTGCGAGGTGGGGAGGAACATAGGGTGTCGTTGTATGCCGATGACCTGTTACTGTATGTGGCGGACCCGGTGGGAGGAATGCCGGGGGTGATGGAGCTGCTAGCTGAGTTTGGAACCTTTTCAGGTTATAAACTAAATTTAGGCAAGAGTGAGGTGTTTGTGGTGCACCCTGGAGACCAGGAGGAAGGAATTGGTAAGCTCCCGCTTAGGCGGGCAGGGGAGAGTTTTAGGTACCTGGGGGTGCAGGTGGCCAGGGACTGAGGGACTCTTCACAAACATAATTTCACCAGACTTGTAGATCAAATGGAGGAGGAGTTCAAGAGGTGGGACATATTGCCATTGTTGTTGGCGGGGAGGGTGCAGTACTGTCAAAATGACGGTGCTTCCGAGGTTCTTGTTCCTCTTTCAGTGCCTGGCCATCTTTATCCCCAGGGCCTTCTTTAGGAGAGTGACTAGCAGTATCTTGAGCTTTGTGTGGGCACATCGGACTCAGAGAGTGAAGAGAGTTTTCCTGGAGCGAGGGAGGGATAGAGGCGGGTTGGCGCTGCCCAACCTTTCGGGGTACTATTGGGCGGCCAACGTGTCAATGGTGCGTAAATGGGTGATGGAGGGGGGAGGGACGGCGTGGAAAAGAATGGGGATGGCGTCATGTAGAGGTACGTGCCTCGGTGCCATGGTAACGGCGCCGCTGCCGCTCTCCCCTAAGAGGTTTACCACGAGCCCAGTGGTGGCGGCGACCCTAAGAATCTGGGGACAGTGGAGACGGCATAGGGGGGAAACAGGGGGCTCGATGGAGGCTCCACTGGGTGGCAATCATCGGTTCATCCCGGGGAACAAGGATGGGGGATTTAGGGGGTGGCAAAGGGTGGGCATCAGTAAATTGAGGGACCTGTTTATTGGCGGGAGGTTTGCGGGCCTGGGGGAACTGGAAGATAAATTTGGGCTTCCCCGAGGGAACATGTTCAGATACTTGCAGGTAAAGGCGTTTGCTAGGCGACAGGTAGAGGGATTCCCTTTGCTGCCCTCGCGGGGGACGATGGACAGAGTGCTTTTGGGGGTGTGGGTCGGAGAGGGGAAGGTGTCTGATATCTATAAGGTAATGCAGGAGGTGGAGGAGTCGTCAGTGGAGGAGCTGAAGGCTAAATGGGAGGGGGAACTTGGGGAGCAGATAGAGGACGGGACTTGGGCGGATGCCTTGGAGAGAGTCAACTCTTCCTCTTCATGTGCGAGGCTTAGCCTCATCCAATTTAAGGTGCTGCACCGGGCCCACATGTCCGGGACTAGGATGAGTAGGTTCTTTGGGGGTGAGGACAGGTACACCAGATGTTCGGGGAGTCCAGCGAATCATGCCCATATGTTCTGGGCATGTCCGGCACTGGAAGAATTCTGGAAGGGGGTGGCAGGGACGGTGTCGAGGGTGGTGGGATCCAGGGTCAAACCAGGGTGAGGACTCGCGATTTTTGGAGTTGCGGTGGAGCCGGGAGTGCAGGAGGCGAAAGAGGCCGGTGTTCTGGCCTTTGCGTCCATAGTAGCCCGGCGGAGGATCTTGCTACAATGGAAGGATGCGAGGCCCCCAAGTGTGGAGACCTGGGTCAATGACATGGCGGGATTTATAAAGTTGGAAAGGGTTAAATTTGCCCTGAGGGGATCAGTACAAGGGTTCTATAAACGGTGGCAGCCTTTTCTGGACTTCCTGGCTCAAAGATAGGTATCTTGGTCAATAACAGCAGCAACCCAAGGGTGTTCCTAACTATAGTTTCTATATTGTTTTTTGCTACGGGTGTGTAACTTAACAATGGGTTAACTTAAGTTGTTGTTAATACGTTGGTATTTTAGTATGGTTTGATGTTGTTGTGTAAATTAAAACATTTTCAATATAAATTATTTTTTAAAAAAACATTCTTTGATGGTTTAATTTTGTAGACTCGCTGTGTCTACCTATTTGTTTTTTAAATTTCTTTCCTAACCTCTTCATAATCCCCTTTGTTCTCCCGTCTGTTAGCTATGTACTTGATGTAACTTGTTTTTCTTTAGTTTCAATTTACCCTCATGTCCATTCATCCATGGAGTTTTATTTTTTTCTCAGTTTGTCCTTGCTGAGTGAAATACTTACTCTTGATTTCTACTGATCACCTTTTTGGCTATTTCTTACCGCTATTCTGTCAATTATTTCCCAGTTTACTTTCACTAGTTCTATTCTGATCCCCATGAAATACATTTTTCTCCAATCTGTAATGAAATGTATTTAAAATGTTAGTAAAATTAAATTAAAACCCATAAGATTTAAGGAAGATGCTTTCAAGTCCAATCCTATTTAATAATTGATATCCTTTGTGTTGTTGAAATATTCAATGGGCAATGATAACTGCTCATTCTGCCTCTCCTTTGCAATAACAATGTTGTTTTGCAGTTTACATCAAAGGCACATTACTTTTATTACTAACCGATTGTTAAAATCTACACCGCCTATTGCCATTCCTATATTGCAAAGGATGAAGATCTGCATGCAGATTCCTTGAAATGGAGATGCTGAAACACATTTGGGTGGGAAAGGCCACTCAACTCAATGGGGCACAGTGTGAATGATGTATAGATGCCATGTAGGAGTGCATGCCTAAATCGAAGTCAACTGTTTTGATACCATGGAAGGGTCAAATTTTTGCTGATGTGTTGCCTATTCAATCAGATGCAGCATGTACAAGCTTAGAGACTGCCTTAATTGCTGCTTTGAAATTGAGAAACACAAGAAAGTCAGTTTCTACTCTTTGGAAGAAAACTGGAAGCCTCTGAAGAGAGAGGAGCTTGTCCAGCAGCAGAAGTTTTTGCTGATACTGTTAAAATTCTTGTCCTCAGATTTGCAAAGCAATGCCCATGCATAGAACATGATGATTAACGATACTTCTCTTTCTAATTGTCAACAAAGATGACAGTGTCATCAATTAACTTTCAATTTAACTGAAACTATCCCCTTTTAAAAGGGTCCAAGCAAACAAAAAAATTCATCAAATTAAATCGAAATGTTGTTGGCCACACAGATTTTATACTCCAGTGCCTCTGGTGCGTACTGTCACAGAAGATCTCAAATATACTAGTACATGTTGTAAGTTTGTTCCTCTCCAGGGACATCGGACATCTTGTGACACTTGTGTGCAGTGCAGAGTTCGGAGTCATGGTTTAGTTAGGACAGATGTGCTTTCTCACAAAGAGCACTAAAATTATCTTACTGGTCCTCAACTGGGAATGATCCCATCAACCTGTTTCAGGAGCAGACCTTCTACATGGGCAGCACGGTAGCACAGTGGATAGCATTATTGCTTCTCAGCTCCAGGGTCCCAGGTTCGATTCCTGGCTTGGGTCACTGTCTGTGCGTAGTCTGCATGTTCTCCCCATGTCTGCATGGGTTGCCTCCGGGTGCTCCGGTTTCCTCCCACAGTTCAAAGATGCGCAGGTTGTTCAATAGGCCGTGTTAAAATTGCCATTAGTGTCCAAAAAGGATAGTTGGGGTTACAGGGATGGGGTGGAAGTGTGGGCTTAAGTAGGGTGCTCTTTCTAAGGGCCGGTGCAGACTTGATGGGCCAAAAGGCCTCCTGCACTGTAAATTCTACGATTCTATGATTTTCGAACCCTTGCTCCTGAGGAGCCAACTCAGAAGCACATTGCTAATTGAACAAATTTAAATGTGCTCCTCCTGGGAGAACAAGGATTCTTCTTTGAAATAATTGCCACCTCTACTAGAGTAAGTTCTGGAATTATTTGTCACCTTGACCTACAGCCACAAAATTGATAGGGATTTAATTTCCTCTGCCATCGTATGACACATGCGACATTTGACTTCCATGAGATTTGTCAGGAATATATTTCCGTCTTTCTGTGAAATCAGATCTTTGGAAAACATGTAATTAGCATAAGCAGCAGGCACTACGATAATACCCACTAAAAACAACCACTTAAAAAATGGCATTTGCTTATATCAGCACAAACAGAAAAACCATTTGCATCAACATTCACTACACTTCCAAAAGATACTTAGTTGACTGTGGAGCTCTTTGGGCTGTTCAAGATCACGACAAGAGCTGTATAAACGCAAGTCATTCTATATTTATTTCAAATGATTCATTTCTCAGGCTTTGGAATAGATCCATCCAAACCAGAAAGGCCCGAGGTTTAATAGCAAGTTAGTTCAGCTGAGCTAGTGTGGTGCAGGCACTCTTTAAGCAGTCTTCAGTCTGAGGAAAGAGACATATAAGCCTGCTAGGCCTCCTGTTCTCATTCACTATTCATTGAAAGATGATACCTGATATAAATAGATTACACCGGGGGGGGGGGGGGGGGGGGGGGGGGGGGAAAGAGAGAGAGAGAGAGAGATGGGATGGATGGATGATGGATAAAGGCAAATGTCCCAAAATTATATGTCATTCAAGGTATCATCACAGGCACACACTGTGTCAACTCACAGTTTGGTATATATTTTACATTCTGTGATAGTTGTTGAAATGACAAGGGTGACAATTAGATTGACAAATGGGATTGGGCAGCTATACTTAAGAGATGCTTAAGATGCAGAAAAGGAAGCTTAGGTATCCTGTGGGTTACCATTGAACAGAAACTGAACTGGACCAGCATATTAATATTGTGGCTATGAGAGCAGGTCAGAGGCTGGGAATTCTACAATGAGTAATTCATCCCCGTCCTCAAAGCCTGCCCACTAGGCATAAGTCAGGAGTCTGTTGGAATACTCTGCACTTGCTTGGATGAGCGCAGCACTAATAAAACGCTGTCTACGGCAGGGCGTACATGGGATTACGGGCCACAATGCAAGGCCAGGTGGAATTTCTGGGGCTGGAGTATCCCTCCCCAATGAACTGAACACGTTCTATACCCGCTTTGAACAGATAGCCAATACATCAGTGCCACCTGCCCCAACAGCCCTGGACACACCCATACCCACTATTACAGCCTCAAGAGGCAAGAGCTGCCTTCTTGAAAGTGAACCCGCAGAAAGTGACAGGCCATGACAGAGTCCCTGGGTGAGCACTCAGATCCTGCGCAGACCAGCTGGCGATTGTATCCGCAGACATCTTCAACACCTCACTCCTCTGCTCCGAGGTCCCCACCTCCTTCAAGAAGACTACCATAATACCAGTACCAAAGAAGAACAAGGTAGACTGCCTCATGAAATGCTTCGAGCGGCTAGTCATGAGACGGATCAATGCCGGCCTCCCAGAAGGTCTTGATCCACTGCAGTTTGCCTATCACCACAACCGGTCCACAGCAGTTGCTATTTCCCTGGCCCTACAATCAACACTCAAACACCTCGACAACAAGGGCACTTACATCAGCCTGCTACTCATAGACTAAAGGACCGCCTTCAACACCATTATCCCGACAAGACTAATAACCAAACTCTGCAATCTTGGATTTCACCCCACCCTATGCAGCTGGATCCTTGACTTCCTCACCAACAGACCGCAATCTGTCAGGATAGGCAACAATAGTCCTCAACATTGGGGTTCCGCAAGGATGTGTGCTCTGTCCTCTACTGTACTCCCTATACACACACGACTGTGTGGCAAGATTCAACTCCAATTCGATCTATAAGTTTGCGGATGATATGACTGTGACTGCGGTGGGTAATATCTCAAACGACGACGAATCAGACCACAGAAGGGAGCTTCTGCTTGCATGGTGTGCAGAAAACAACCTCTCCCTAAATGTTGGCAAAACCAAGGAACTGATTATTGACTTCAGGAAGCGTTGCACGACCCCTGCCCCACTGTGCTATCGTGAGACTGCAGAAGGAATGGATAGCCATTTGGGCTTTGATGGAAGGGCCCATGGTGCGGCAGATTTGTGATGGTCAGTGGGTCTTTGGCGGGTACATTGGTGGAACTGGTAAAATGTCTACACGCCAAATTGGGAGGATATGGCATTTATTAGGAGACTGTTGCTTCCCTTCCTGATCCATGTCTAAGTCGGTGGCTCTCTCAGGGGTAGCCAATGCACTGGAGTATATGGGAGAGGGGGGGGGGGGGGGGGGGGGGG